>NW_026622886.1:41693954-41996984 GCF_023065955.2 Ursus arctos | reverse complement strand
CTCAATGTTTCCCCTGGTTTTTAATAAAATCCATGTTCCACTGAAATGGTCTGAAATGAAACAATAGTAGAGGCAACAAAATACATCAAACCCATCCCTGTCATCTTTGCAACAGAGGAAAATAGTACTGGGGCTTCTTGGACAAACCCACACAGCTTTGCAGAGAGGTCTGAAAGTCATTATGGCATATGGACACATACGGTGCCCACTCTCACATTTACTAGATTCTTCTCTTTCCCCTTTAACCAAGACCATACCTGAGGCTTGAAAAGCTCATCAGGGTAGATGCCCATTGGAGTGATGAAGTTGAACCCAGAAGCGGGTCCAAATCTGTACGAGGTCCTGGCACTGTGGCTACCGTGCCTATCAGGCACATTTAATGTGGCTCTGGAGGCCCAGACATTGTTTGCATACCCTAGTACCTGTTTTAATTCTCCACTACCTGAGAAGTCACAAACCAAGCATGCTTTGCTTGACTTGTAGTGCTTTAAACAATTAGATTAGTTGCCAACATTTAAAAATTAGTCGATTTCACGCACATGTATAGCTTCTTTGAAAAAAAAAATTGGAGGGGCGCCTGGGTGGCACAGCGGTTAAGCGTCTGCCTTCAGCTCAGGGCATGATCCCGGCGTTCTGGGATCGAGCCCCACATCAGGCTCTTCCGCTATGAGTCTGCTTCTTCCTCTCCCACTCCCCCTGCTTGTGTTCCCTCTCTCGCTGGCTGTCTCTATCTCTGTTGAATGAATAAATAAATAAAATCTTAAAAAAAAAAATTGGAGAGGCAATATGGTAGAATGATGAAGAGCTGGGACTTGGCAGCCAGAATGCTTGGGTCCAAAATCCTGGCTCTACCATTTATCAGCCACGTGCATTTGAGAGCATAGTCTTTAGGCACCTGAGTTTTCTTATCTGCAAATGGTGGTGAAGAACAATAATAGGCAAGGATTGCATTTTCACATTAAAGCAATCTGATCGGACCAGTGCACATGCAATGCGTTACGTTAAGTGTTTACTGTTATGATTAGTTAGCAACACTGGATACTTTCCAACTCCCCCCTTTGGATGGAGCCTTCAATTTCCCATTTGCCACTGTCCTCCCTGGATGGATCTCATTCACTGACTTGCCTCACCCCTGAGGGCTTCTGAATGTGTGACCCTTTGAAGGAGAATACACTAGCACTTAATGCTTCAAATTTGATTGAAGTTCTCCACGGAATCATTTGTTTAATACATATTTATTGACACTAACTATAAAGCTAGGTAGCTCTGCTCTGAGCACAAGCCATGAAACCTTACAGAAGTTGCATAAAATGGAGGGGGGGCAGGGATGGTTAAGTCTCATGAAGTTATTAGCCATGAAACTCTCTCTTCTGCCAAGTGAGTCCAGCTGGGAAGGCCATACAGACCATCATTTGGCAGGGAGGTTACCCTAAATGGGTCAGGAGTGGGGGTAGCACATGGTTATTGAGCTCTGAAAAAGACAAAATAGTTTCACAACTGCTTGAAATCTCAATATAAACTGATCAAATGTATAGAACTGAAAGGCTGACAAAGGAGAAAGAACAATGACACAAATCCCATGTTATATGATGTACATGAAATTTAAAATACTGCCTTTTCTTTAGTCATAGTTCAGAAAATAATTTTAATTCAAACTCTTCAATCTCTATTAGTTGTTTTTGTTTTACCAGAACTACATTTTTGAATCATCTACAAGTTTTTTTCAAAACTCATTACTTTCACGTCTTTTACAGCTATTTTGTAATCCAACAGGATGATGTCACTAGAAAGTTTATCCTAAATCGCAAGTACCCATTTGTATAACATCACGATGATTGATTTTTTCATGCTGCTCTTGGATGTACATTCTGGATCCTCACAAGAAAACTACCTACTATATTATTTTTTTAAATATACTTTCTTAACCTCTTTACTTATATCAAAATTATATATGCATCCAACTTGAAGAGTCAAATTTCTCCAAGAGCAGCCCTTCATTTCTTACTTCCCCAGGTACTGTTGCTGTAGTGCTAAATCACACATCACTGTTACTATTTAATTACTTTTCAGTGCTAATTATTTACCTTTTGTTATGAAAGATGTTATACCAGCACCATATGCACATATGTTTCTTGCTCTGTGGGCTCCCCAACACAGTTTTGTCTGAATTTTTTATAAGATCAATATTTGGTATTTTCCTTGGTATGACTATGTAAACAGTATTCACAGACAAGTCATGCAGCATACCATGTCTTTTCCTAGGGTATATTTCCCCTGGAGTTGTCTGTTGTCTTGGTGTCTTTGCTTAGTTTTCTTGGGTTTATCATGAATTCAACTCCTCAGATCCCAAGGTATATAAATCTTCTCTTAGTATGATAAATCATATCAGGGTTTCTAGCAGAGGTTTATAACCCGCCTGGACTGTTTGGTTTCTAGGGTTGCTCCACAGATCTTGGGAACTTCCTTTCCACAGACCCTGGAAGATGTTCTCTTGACTTCTGTTAACACTATTTAACCAAAGAGGCCATTAGACTGAGGTGGCTCTAAAGCTGTGATGAAACAAACCAAATCTAAGCCTGTCAATGCCTCAAACTTACAAAATCAAAACGCTAAGGAAAACCAATCACAGAGAGCGAAGGAGACTTTAAGCTATGGCTGATCAATAATTTCCTTTCTCTGTGTCTGCACTTTCTCTACCTGTTTTCCCCCAGACTCCTGTGGGTAGAGCACTCCTAACTCCTTCCAGTTTGGCGCTGCCTGATTTGAATCTATTTCTGCTTAAATAAACTCTTAAAAATTTTAATATGCCTCAGTTCATCTCTTAACCCTGCTCTCCCGCATCCTTGGAGCCCTCACACTTTTCTCTCCTCTTTCACTCTGTAATGGCTATTATTTGTATATTGTGCCCTTTGGACTCAGCCTATATACTTATTATCCACCCTAGATTCCTCATTTATTTGTTGTTTTCTTCTAAGTTCTGGAATTTTCCCTCACCTTTACTTTCTAATATTTTAATTTCTGTCATGTTCTTAAGTTCCAGGAGCTCTTTGTCTCCCTTGGTATGTTGTTTAGACTACTACTCATTTCCTGCCTCCCATCCACACACTATCTTAGGTTGTTACTGATGTTAATGAAATCTTGTTCCTTTTTAAGGTTTTCTTCTTTCTGAATGTGCTGCTTCTGTTTTTCTTCTTTGTTTTTGGTGATAGACTTGCGTATCAGATTCTGCCCTCGGGTGTCTGCTTTTTTTCTTAGCTGTCTGTTCACACACAAGATGCAGCCCTACAAAGCTGTTAGAAAGCTTGGTGCACCTGAGAGGGGTCTGCAGCCTCTGGTCTTTGCTGCATAGTTCAGACCAGGGTCAGAATGGCTCTGATGTTCCTCCCATCCGGAGGGTGTTAAGCTTGGCTACCTGGCTTCCCTGAGCCTACTGCGGGGAAGACCACTAGCAGTCTCGACAGTCAGTAGGTACACTTTCCTCCCATCCGGTTCTGTAGACCAGTACAGCTACCCTCAGCTGTGCTCTCCCAGGCCAGAGCCCCTCCGTTTCCTGCTTCCCAGAGAATGAAACTCGGGTCTGCCAGGGAGGGGAGAGGTGCTTGGCTGTGCTGGCCGGGGGAAGGCCTCTAAGGGACTAATTCATTCTTCACTTCTTCACAGGCTTTCCACCATTCCTCGTGTCTCAGCTCTCCCATCTCTCTCACTTCCGGAAGTTCCTCATTCAACCAGTTCCTGATCCTGTAGGGAGTTTAGGATGCAAATCCGGCTCCCTGTCAGCTTTCCCTTCTGCTTCTTTAAACTCACCTTTCTCCATCTTCTCTGCTACTTCCAAATTTGGTCACTGCTATCTATTTTCCTTTTCTTCTTCTTCTTATGGGTTTGTGCTTTTGAAAAATCTTTTCTTTTAAAGATTTTATTTATTTATTTGACAGAGAGAGAGACAGCCAGCGAGAGAGGGAAAACAAGCAGGGGGAGTGGGAGAGGAAAAAGCAGGCTCCCAGAAGAGGAGCCTGATGCGGGGCTCGATCCCAGGACTCCGGGATCATGCCCTGAGCCGAAAGCAGACGTTTAATGACTGAGACACCCAGGTGCCCCTGCTTTGCACAATCTTACACAATTGTTTTAAAACGGTATGGGGTGGGAGCAGTGCTAAATGCCAGGGCTCAAACTACCATCTTTTGACCCTGAAGATTTAAAATCACTAGTCCTCTCTCACTATCGGAAACTGATTCTTAAAGTGAACCTGGATTCTTTGCTGCTCAAATAGTCATTGGAAAGGTAGAAAATGATGTTCTCTATCTTTGGCTTAAAAAACCGTGCATCAGAAGACCGGGAAAATCTTCTGGATTTTGGAGCTAATTAAACATGAATCAACAAAGTGTTTCAAGAACATTCGATAATATCTAGCCAATCATGGATCTTACTCTGCTAGTCAAGGTACTTTGCTCAAAAGGCCTGATAAAGTGTCCAAACTACACTGGAGACACACACACACACACACACACACACACACAATCATTCAGCTTTACTTTACTTGCAACCATATATATGATACTTGGCAAGTGAAACAAGTTATTTGATTTGAAATGGAGCAGTGAGTAGAATTTTTATTGCAAAGTTGGCAAAAAACTTGAGCCATTCTCTTCTAAATACGGTTAAGACTTAAGGGAAAAATGACAGATTTGTTGTGCTTGTCATAAAAGCTGCTTTATGATTTTATATATAAAAAGAAAGCAAGCCTTTGTTCCTGAAAACAATTCAGTCACAACTAAAAAGGAAAGCCAACAAATTAACTCCACTCATAAAATGCTGTCTTTTGCTTTTCTGATAAAGGATGTGGGGAGGGTCATCAATCATGCAGAGGCAGTGATGAGTGCCGGTGTGACAGCAAAGCCCATGTTAAGTCGGACAGAATGGGTTTGAATCCCGTGCAGCCTTTATGAAGCTGGACTCTGGGTCCTGGGGCGGGTTACCCAGCCGAGGCTTTCTTTTCTATAAAAAGGGCATAGATGCCACAGGGCCGCTCTAGGATTAAGTGGGAAACACACACATAAACTGCTTATTGTCATGCCTGGTACAAAGTAGATGCAAATCCTTGTAGTAAAACAGCAAAAGAAAACATCAATATCGAAGTGACTTTACTGACAACTGTGCATGACAGAGGCAACCAGCGTTCTCTGACTTGACAGGCAGGTGGGCTGCACGGCTGGGTACGTGTTCTGGTTTCGGATTGGCTGAGGTCTGAGAGCTTCAGGAAGCTGTTTCCAGCGTAAGGCTATTTCCCTTTATTTGCTATAATAAATTGCTCCACATTACAGCAATAACATCAATAAAAGTCATGCCTGATGCTAATGTGCTATGAATGTCTCATCAGGAACTTCAGAAAATTAGTCTAAAACTGCTCACCACATCCAAAATCAGAGAGACTCATTTCTCAGTCAATTAGGTATGAAGAGTGAGTGAGGCTTCAGCCAAGTGTGAAAGGCTCTGGTGGAACGTTTCCTGAAATGAAGGCCTGCTTCTTACTACTCAGGTTCTCACAAGGTGAAGGAGATGGAAGACAACTTTGTAGAAAGATAGTGGGAAATGTCAGTAAGCCCCTGCATGGCCTCAGTTTCGCTAATAGTACCTGTGGGTTTGAGAAGAGTGTCCCTTGGTTTCCTCCCTAAGAGCTATAATTGCAGTTGGCACCAAATTTTGTGGGGTAGAGCTTGGATTAAGCTATTTCACGAAGCTCTATGTGTAAAAGAAACAGCAATCATCATAATAACTAACACTTGTTAGGGTTCATCATTGGTTCTAGGCACTTTACATATATTAGCTCATTTAATCTTCCCAACAATGCTACAAGGAAGGGAGCAAGTGTGCTGTTTGACAGACCAGGAAATGGTACTGAGAGGTCAAGAAAGTTAGGAGTGGAGCACTGTGGGCTCTGAGGCCTTGCTCTCAATCACTTTCCAAGTTAGTGCTTCTTTAGTTCACATGAGGGCCTTTGCATAGACATCTGTGTTCATCATCTCCTTCAAAGGCTCATTTTCTGGAGTGCACAGTGGTTAGCAGAAGATGGTCAGTAGAAGATTGTTTCTGATAGACTCCTTATTCATCCACTCCACAAAGGCAGGGATTAAATAACCCCCTTGTACATACGCCAGGAACCGTGCTAGGCCTCAGGAGTTCATGATTTCATCACAATAAAAATGGATTCCGGCCCCCCCTCCTTTTTTTTAAAGTAAATTCTGTTTTCTCAATTGGGAAAATATGAGTATTTTCCACGAGGAGACACAAATTCGGTACGGGGATGATAAGCTGTATAAAGGGAGCTGCAGCTCTAGACGGGCTGACAAGCAGGTTTGACAAGCTTATGTATCATACCTCCATCCAGGAACCGCAGAACCCTTCTAGCTCCCATGAACAGCTGTAGCTTACGCTGGCCCGCAGTCAGGCCATTCTTGTGGGGGTTTGGGAGACGTTTCCATTGTTGCTATTAAATGTAATATTTAGTTCATACACAAAACCATCATAAAGCATAATTTTAAATGGTTCTTCATATGAATAAAATATCTTATAGTTGTGTATACATGAATACACTTCAAACAAATTGAGCATCTAAATATTGACTTTAAAAAAGGAATATATCACAGGATTAGCTTTTAAACGGATACTTTCCTTTATAGTTATATTATTATGTGTATAAATTTTTTCTTTAATTTTTCTTTAATTGAGGTATAGTGGATGCACAGTGTTACATTCATTTCCGGTGTAAAACATAGTGATTCGACAAGTCTACGTGCTATGCTGTGCTCACAAGCGTAGCTACCATCCGTCACCGTGCAATGCGATTACAATACCCAACTCTATTCTCTATACTGTCCCTTTTACTCCTGTGATGAATTCGTTCCGTAACTGAAGCGGTATCTCCCTCTCCCCTTCACCCATTTTATCCATCTCCCTACTCTCCTCCCCTGACATATATCAATTTTTAAGAATAAACCTATTGTAAAAAACATAAAGACCATTTCCCACTTAAAATTTGGAAGTAAAATGACTACGTGACAATAGGCTTCTGAGCTGTGGACGTCTTCAGCAAACGCTCTAGCAAGAAGTATCTCTAAGGACAGGGAGTGTGTTTTCAAAACTTAGCATAGGCTCTAGGCACTCAGAACGCATTTCTTTCATGCAGGCAAAGGGAAGAAAGAGTGGAGTGGAAGGCAGGGCCCCTCGGCACAGCTGGAAGGTTATACACTCCTCCGAGGGAGACCGCATTCGCAGTCAATTCCGGTGGAATACATCAATGGAATGGAATAAAGAGAATAAACGAAAGCAGCCTTAAGGTTACGTGGGGGTTGCTGCAGCCACCTTGAGCTACAGATATTTTCAGAATAGTAAGTTCTGATGAGCTCTCCCTTAATTTCAGTAACCATCGCTGTGGACAGAATAATATAGCGTACTCCTTTTGTTTCATAATGAGGCTCAGTGATCCAGTTAAGGGTATACACGACTTCAGTAGTACCTAGAATAGGTCTGGAGTCTCCAACATCCCATCTCGTCTTTCTACTTATCAGAGAGAGACGTGGAGACACATCAGTGCGACTCTTCTCTCAGTTGAGGCCACACTGGGGTTCAGGGGGCACAGGCAAGAGCTCTCTTGTGCACATAGCTCCCTGTTCTTCATATTTATTCTGTAGTGTAGTTCCACTATTTTTAGCACAGCACTAGCTCCGTCTGATGTATTGGTTATACCTAAAATTTCATTTTCAGCATTACATTTATATTGTCAAAGTTGAAGCCGACGGCCCCATTTCATACTGCCCAGTTGAGAACTCTTTGTGCCTTAACCACGGACATAAATGCGATCCAACAGAGTGTAACGAGGCATGTCACGTGACCTCATTGCTCTTTCTCGAAGGCACCGCTCCTTGGTCACAAACATTGCCTCTTTGGTCTTTATACATTAGTCATTTGCTTCATTTTCTTGGGGGCATTTGTGGATGAACCTAGTTTATGGATATTAAAAGCATAAAAACTTCAACTCACATTCTAGAAACGGGGACTGAAATTTTCAAAGCCGTTTTACCAAAGCAGTTATAAATCTAGAGCCTGAGGAAAGGAGGGAATTAAACACATTTATATGTTCTGCCTTTCTTTTTGGTTTGGTTACCCAGACATCTTGGACCATGCAGGAATTCTGAAAGTGACTAAATTAAGAGACATTATTTTAGTCTTGCGAAATGGCTTATAGATGCATAGTGGACAGATAGGAGCATAGTCTTAAAAGGAAATAAATGCGATTTTTGTTAGTTAAATGGATTATTGTGAAAACTTAATCCACAATATACTAAAATGTAGAGACCCTCTAAGCATTTCTAAGCTCATCTAATTATTCATGGTGGGGGTGAGACACATTTATTGAGTCCTTATTACTTGCCTGGGACTATACAAGGTATAATAAATATGTTCTTTTATTTATTTAATACTTCAAATAATCCATAGTGAATGGATACCCTTATTTCCATTTTACAGATGAAGAAACCTAAGATTGCAGAGAGATTAAGTAACTTGCCCCATTCACACAGCTGTTAAGTGCTGGAGGTGGGACTGGCTCCGCCTATGTGTAACATGACACAGGAACTTGGCCATGACACTTAAGACACTTTTGTCACACCTGTAAGCCCTTCGACAGTACAATTTTCGAATGTCTTTTTAAAAATTCTACATTTTAAAAAAAAGTCATTTTTACTTACAACTTATGGTTATTCCAAGTTCCACACTGTGCTTCTTAGGGAGTTTCACGTGAAAAGTCCCACTACTTGGGATGACAGACTCTGTAATTGCAAAACAAAGAAGAGGATGTCTGTTGGTGACCAGGAAGAATGGAGCACCGATCAATGAAAATACATGAGGAATTCTATTACCATGAGCGTCTGAATGATGAGGGAGCAGAAGGCTGGCTGAAGACAAAGCATCAGCTGACACCCCGCTACCTCCCCCCCACCCCCACTCCTGGGTGGGACAGGTGTGACATTCTTCCAGGAAGCCCCCAACCATCTTAATGCTAATGTCTTGCTAGAGGGAAAAACAACCTTAACTTGACGATGGCAAGGCCTCCGGTACCCTGTGAGTCTTCTTTAACATATGAAAGTATTTCCTCAACCTCCCTTTTTCTTACCTCCCCCAACCCCATAGTATATAATCAGCCACCCCTCACAACCCAGGGCGGCAGCTCTTTCTGCCCACGCGGCCTGTTCCCCGTGCTTTAATAAGCCACCATTTTGCACCAAAAGACATCTCAAGAATTCTTTCTTGGTTCTCGGCTCCGGACTCCACCCCACTGAACCTCACCTATATTCCACAACCACATCATGAAGTTAAAGTTGAAGGAACTGAAGTAAGGCGAATGCCTGTAAAATCCTGCTAAATTATGCTCCTGGTGAAGAACAGGTGTCCTGCCCAAGGACAGCTGTGTGTCATTCATAGCAACACCTGAATTCAGTATGACTGAGGTGTCATTCGGGCAACCTTTGCACCAAATTCACCTGGAATGCAAGTTACAAATATAGATTCCATTCATTCATTCATTTATTTATTTACTCTTTTGTCAGAGAGAGAGAGAGAGCATGAGCACCCAAGCAGGGGGAGCAGCAGGCAGATGGAGAAGCAGACTCCCCGCTGAGCAGGGAGACGGATGCGGGATTCGATCCTGAGACCCTGGGATCATGACCTGAGCCAAAGGCAGATGCTTAACCAACTGAGCCACCCAGGCGCCCCACAAATACAGAATCCTGATGTATGGGATCAGAATGTCCAAAGATAAAGCCTAGAAATCTGCATTTTAAGCACATTCTCCGGGTGATTCTTAGGCATAACAGAGTTTAAGGACCATAGGTCTGGTTATCTTCTTTGTTTCTCTTCAACCATGTCTCGCCAGGGTTACCTATTCAGCAATAATTTTTTTTCCCCAACTGTTGTTTGAAGGTAGCTGGGGGAATAGGTTTTAGGAGAAATTTCAGTTTGATGTGATGGTTGTTGATTTGGGGGTCAGGGAGGTGCCTTAATTTGTAATAAAAAGAGGGAAGAGTATACTTCGAGTGGTAGAATTAAGAGTGATACTCAGAGTATTTCTCAACTGGAATGGTATTGGCCACAACCAGTCAGGCCGGATGCTGCCTGGGGGGTTGGAACAAGGGACCTCAGGAGGTCCCAACTGAACCACCGATTGCCCTTTGATTCCTGGATCCTGGGGAGCTCCAGGAGGTCCCAGGAGGAGCCGGAGGGCAGGGGGCACTGAACAGGGTGAAGGTGGGCTCAGACACCAGCCAACCGGCACAGAGGTAATGAACACTGTTGCGACAGAAAGACAACCAGTGTGCACTGGTTGAATCTCAACCGTGGAGAGAACTAAGGTGATTTTACCAGGGCTTGACTAGTATTTGAGAAAAGGAAGAATGGCTACAAATTCTTAAATACACTCTTCTTAAAATGCCTTTAACAGTCTGGGAAACCTTCAATTAGAGATAAGGTTAAAAAGAAAATACCCTCTGAAGAGATAACATCTATTCCCACTAAGCTGCTAATGACGGTAATCCTTTCTTGAAGGTTTTGGAAAGGGGTGGAAGGGGCACAGGAAGGGAAAGGAAACATTAGCATAAGGGGAGGGTTGTGGGGTGGTGGAGCTAAACTATTTTTATTGCTTGATTTTGCTCGATGCTAGCTACCCAACTTACACACACCTCTAACGACAACGACGCGGCCCCTGGTTCAATTTGTTAACATTTCCGGTCTCTGCGAAGCACAGGTGAAAGTTGGGACGGCCTCATGGAAACAGAGGCTAGAATCCGCCCTTACTCAGCAGGGAGTCTGTGCCCCCCCCACCCCTCCCCACCGCTTGTGCTCTCCTTCTCTCTCTCTCTCCATCTCTCTCTCTCTCTCTCTCTCTCTCTTGTGCGCGCGCAAAAATAAATAAATAAAATCTTTTAAAAAAGAATTTGTACCCTTCCCATTTCCCAATAGGAGCTGAGATAGATACAATTATTTCCCCTAACAGATTTCAAAAAGACTTGTAACTACATGTAGGTGAGCTTTATTTCCTTGCTTTGGAGACTGCAGGTGTCATACTTACTTCCAAAATATTCCTCAAATCTGTGCCTTCCCTCTATTTCCTAAGTCCTCTACGTTCCCCCTTCCAATAATGGAGGCTCATTGCCATATTCTTCCCACTCCTAACGCGACAGTTTACGAATGTGGAATTAGCACGCAGACTGGGGGCAGAGAGGGCATTTGAAGTGGCCCCATTTTGCCCATCCGTACCAACAGCCAGTCTGCAGAGAGAGGGAGAAACAAGCGCACAAGAGGAGCGTGCATGAGGCCTTGGAGAGGGCCTGTGCTTGGCCTTGACAGCCCTGGTGTCTGGTTCTAGGCCTTCCTGCGGCTGCCTGCATATCCTGTCCTCGAGGGCTGTGAAACTCCTGTGTGCTTCCAGCAAATGCCCCTTCTCTGAATTAGCTCGTGCATGTCTGTTGCTTGCACCTGAATGATTTCTGATGAACACATTGGTCTAGTAGAGGACACAGGATGGGAGCTAAGCAGAAAGCCTCCACAGAAGTGTTCATGGATGTGGTAGGAATTTGATTACCCAGAGAAAGCACGCAAGTGGCCCATAAGTGAATGCGTCAGACGCTTTAGAGGCACAAACTGCTTCCCTTGTTATGGAACTCATTTCATGTATGTTTGTTTTAGTGTTATGTGTTTTTTACCAAAATTCTCTGCGAAAGGGGAGGGCAGAATAGGGCATGCTTGTATGTATATATACGTGTTTTCATGTAGGTATGTAACAGCTTGTCCATGATGCTATACAAATGAGATCTTGGAAGCCTGAGGGCCAGGAATCATTGATCTAGAATAGTTCCCATAGCAACATTTCGCTTTTATAAATTTTTAATGCAGGGAACCTTGACCAAGATTAACATTGTTAATGACACTGGAGGAGATATTATCACTTCCTGGAAAACAGTAATGAATCGTGTTTGAATACATAAGACTTGAAATATTCATAATGACGAACAAATATCAACAAATGAATCTCTCTGATCAGCTGTGGTTTCATTTTAATCTTTAAATGCCAACATGATTTATTTTATATTTGGTAATTTTTTTGCCTACCCAGTTATTTGGTGGTTAAAGCAAAGGCATACTGAATTTGGTGTTTCTTAAAGAAATACTAGTAAAGAGGAAAAAAAGATATTTGGAGAAACAATAGGTTTAGAATAAGTAAATAGAATGTTTATTTTGTTAGAGTCCCATGTGATTATTTTGTACTTCCCTCATTTTGCTTTATTTTTGTTAATACTATAATTAAAAACACATTTGGGTAAACAAAGGCTCCCTTCTTTCCAATTGGCCTGTTTTTTCTGCCTGAAGCATTCCTTGTTGGCACAGTAAGATAATCACCACATCATAATTCATTAACCTGGACACCCTTGTGAGATTTGAAAGATTAAGAGATTTTAAGGGGGGGGTGTTAAATGTAAATGCTTAACTCCCCCCCACTCAGAGGAAAGCGCTGGAGGCTCTAGTAATGATGGCAAACATCATTTGACAGGATTTTCACTGGGACTTCTTTCCAGAACAAAGCTGTATCTTTCCCAACAAAATAGCTTCCGAGTTAAAGCAGAATCTTCAAGTAGTCACAATTTTTTAGACTGGTATTTAAAAGACAGTATTGAAAAAAGGCAAAATGTAAACTGTGCATATATTATGAATATAGCTTTATAAAATTATATGGTAAAGGACATTGATAAAGAAATAAAAAAAATTAAACTTCTGTTTTTTAGAGTGATGAGGCTATGAATCATTTCAGCTTTAAAAAGAATTCCGTAAATGTTATTACGATGTTGTTTGTACAGTAGTGCCCATTTAAAGAGAGAGATTTAGGCAAGAGTATACTCACAGTCAAGCTTTTTAAACATTTTTTTATGTCACTTAAAATATTTGTAAAATAGAGGTGGCTTATCTCTGAGACCAATAGCTTGGGAATTAATATCTGGGTATAGTATATTTTTTGAGGAAGAATTTTAGAAATAGGGGGCCCACGTCTGTATAATTAGGCGTGAATCCAGAAGGAAAGGGCAGTCCTGAAACAGCTCACGTCCAGAGATTTCCTACCAATGTCCCAAGTTCTCAAATGGCTAAAAAAGAGCTTTTGGATTCCAGCAGTTTCCAACAGATGCCAGTAGATTGGTAATGACTAGCTGGAGTGTTTTATTGGAGATTCTGACGTTGTGTCTGGGCTCAGCAGGAAGATACTGAAATCAATTAGTGATATCAGCCATGAACAAGGGAAGAGAGAAGGTTAGGATGGGAGCATATTTTTTTCTGGCTCTATTCTACATCATTTCTATTCATTTGAAATGGGTCAAATTATGGAACAACCAGGGCAGGGTTAAGACCTTAAGTCCCTTTTTTCCTGTCTCTTATTCAAGCAAGCCCAGTACTGAATAAAGTGAGTTTAATAGACATAGTTTCTATTTCTTAGGAGCCTAAACCAAGGATATTAAAGTATTTAATCAACAAATATTACAAGATACATATATATTAAGGATGGATTAAACAAGGAACAAATATTGAGGATACACATAAAATAAAAATGCATTTATAGCACAAGCAAATACTTAGATATTGCTTATGGAAGAGGTCAAATTGTGCAGCAGGTGTTTCAAGTAAATGTTACTCCACAACCTAAGTGCACAGGAGAGTCACCTCCCCTCCACAAACAATGACAGTAGCGCAGAGCTTCAGAAATCCTGCTCTTTCATGCTGGAAACTCGGTCGTCTCTTTGAAGAGGCAGTGTAACACGACATGAAAAAGACAGGTGCAAGTCCACAGATCTGGGATCTACTATTCATTTTGCTGTATGACCTTGAATTTCCCCACCCAAACTTCAGTTTCTCCATTTACAAATAAACAAAGGTATTGGGTTGTAAGAGTCACCTCACCACTAATGTTGTGTGCTTGTAGTAAGTACATTCTGGGGCTTCCTGACAGCCTTCTTTGAAAACCATACCCTCACCGACATCTGACTGGTTCTTACAGGGTCCTTCTACCAGATTCCTGTTTGGTTGCAACTAACCAAATCTAAGAATAAGAAACTTGAACTGGTTGGGACTGGCTGGGCACTTTAGCAAAGATAGGGCAATCAAGTCCAGTCCAAAGTCAGAAAAATCTTGGGCAGAGCAAGATAGAGCAGATCTGCAGAAGCACGCAGCACGGAGAGACCAGGAACCCCAGAGAAACAGTGGGTACGGAATCAGTTCTTGATGCAAACTGAAGTTCCTGATTCCAGTCCCTTGGGAGAGGCAACTGCACTTCGTTCATTCCTTCACCCAGTCTTGGCTGAGAGTCTCCTGCTCTCCAAGTGCTGTTCTGGGTGCTGTGATACATTCATGATCAAAAGGCACAAAGTCCCTGACAGCACAGATTTTTTTTCCACTGAAGAAGACAAGACAAAAATAAATCCGTAACATAACATTGGAGCATTAGAAAGGCTAAGAAGAACCATACATCTGGGCAAGGGGACAGAGTGATAGATAGTGACGGAATGAGTCTCTGAACAAGTGGTATTTGAGCAAAGACCTGAATGAAGTGAGCAAACCACCTGAACACGGTGGGGAAGAGCTGCCCAGGTGGGGGAAACGGCAGAGATCCTTTGATAGGATTGCATTTGGCATGGCAAGGGCAGCTAGCTCATCCTCCCTTCCTCATTCCAAGTCCTGCCCTCCTTCTGAGAGATTCCACTGTGTGCATGGTCTTTCCATCACCCTGCATTCCCAATTCCCAGAGCTCTGGTTGAAGAACATTCACGTCTGCTCCATATCACTTCAGGAGCTCGCTACCCTGAGCCTTACTTGACCTCTGAAAATCTAAGCTCTAATATGCCACTTTGACCTCAGTCTCCTGCCATCGGCTCCCTCCTCAACTTTCTCTTGCTATGCCCATTTCTCTTCCCGAACACTCTTAGATTCTTCAGGTCTCTCTTTCTTCCCAGTCTAACATGCTGATCCATATTCACTTCTATCCCTCTGCAACCTAGATTCCTTCAAGGCAGTATGTCTAGTGGTTGGAGCCGTGGCCTTTGGAGCCAGACAGCCTAGGTGAAAATCCCAGCCCTACCATTAACTACGTGGGCCTCAGTTTTCTGGGGATGTAATCATAGTAACCTCCATCGCTGTTATAAGTGAGCTAATACACACACAGTGCTTAGAAGAGTGACACGCCATAGAGCAAGCATTTGATAAATATTATCATGGTTTTGAGGTTATCACCATATTTATTCATTTGCTCTTCCTGCAACAATTTGAACTGCCGTGACTTTAGTTTTCTTCCTGTTGAACCTTCTCTGGAAATCTCTGTCTAATCACCTACCACCTATGCTGTTATTCCTCAGCTGAGGTCACCTGACAAAAAACAACTTGACCACGCAGGTTGACGGGGCTAGCCACTCAGAGCTTCTGGACGCTGCCTGGTCTACTACCCAGCTTGAAAATCCCTTTACAAGAGTCTGGTTAACTTTCTCACTCATTTCCCCATTAGCTCTTCCAAGCTATCATTCTTTTCAACTCCCCAAGATGCTGATCCTTTTACCTTCACTTGACAGTTCTTACATGAAACCCTAAACACAGATAAAAATGTATTTATATTCTCATGTCCTTCTCTTTAAACTCAGAAAAGGCAGCTGCCAGCCTTCTGTCTTAGACCTACCTATGTTCTAGATAACTTCTCCTCTCATCCCTTTAGGGACCCATACCCATCAATTATCCTTTTTCTCCCTCATTCACTTCAGGCCACAAACATGCTCAGATCTCTCCAATATCCACAAAACAAAACCACAAAACAGAATAACTCCCCTCTGGACTCGGAAGCCCCCTCTATCGTTTACCCCATCTTTTTTCATCCACAGCTACACTTCCTAACATGTGGCAATGATTTTGATTGAGAACCACTGGTTGGAGCATAAAGCAATATAAAAGAGTGTCCAGTATGTAAGTAGATGCTGGAGCAGTTCTAAAAAGAGAAGTCCACAGTGGGCTCCATCTTTTTTATCCATTCACTGCATTTTTCTAGCCATACCTTGTTCCAAAACCCAGTTCATTGGCAGAAAGCAAGCATAGCTTGTCCATAGTTCTCCACCCTTTCCTCGCCCCTCAGCTTACTACAGTCTGACTTCTGCTCCCAAGTTCCCTGAAACTACTTTGCAATGTGTTTTTTCCTAATTGTCAAATACAGTGGACCTTTCCTGCCTTATATGACTTGACTTCTCTGAAGCTCCTTTAAGCTATTGACCATGACCTTGAAATTCTTGCTTTGGCCTCCAAAATGCCACCTTTTTTGGTTCTCCTTCTACTTCTCAGACTGCATCTTCATTATCTCCTTTGCTAGCATCCTTCCCTTTCAATTTTAGTTTAGTCTCTCCTCAGGCAGAGTCCCCTCCTTCCTGCCACTCGTTCCTTCGTGCTCGCCTGTATTCCAATGACTTTACCGATCACTGACATGGTGGTCCCTCCTCAGGGCTACTCTCCGGCCCAGACCCCCATCCTAGGCTCCAGGAGGTATCGCTCGCGGGCCCCTGGGCACTTCCCTGTACATTCCAGGAGCAACACACATGCAGTAAGTCTGTTTCTGTCTTGCAGCAGTGCTTGCTCTTGTATAATTGGTTCTGAGCACTTTGAGAATATTAACCCTTTCTATTTTCCCTTTAGATGACTTGAAGGTAACACAGTGCCTGGAATTTAGTGACGGGTGCTCGATAATTGTCTTTTGAATTTAGGAATGGATATGCTTGTCCTTCTTCCACTAGACCTGGCAGTGGATTTGCCGATTCAGGTCTAAAATAGAATTTGTCGTTATCTTCAGATTTCTGTTCTTCAAGTCTTCCTCTTCTTAAAGTTATCACTATTTACTCAATTACTGACCCTTCCACCTCAGGAGTCATCCATGATCTTCCCTTTCTCTCATCTTCCATATTCATTCCATAAGCAAGGTCTGCTTGCCTCAAGCCACGTCCTAAATTCCACTCTTTGTCACTGTCTCTAGCTCTACCACCTGTCCAAGCTGCCATCATTGTTTACCTATCCAACCACTGCAACTTCCTAACTAGGATTTCTGCCTCTGCTATTGTCTCTTCTCATTTCAGAGGGCTCTCTAACACACCCATCAGGATAGCTCACTGCCGTTCATAAAATGCTCCATGACGTCATTACACTTGGAATGTAAATTCTTTATACCAAGGCACTGGATTAATTGGCCCCTTCCAATCTCTCTCACCCCATCTCCAATTCCAAATCTAATCCCCATCCCCAACTTCCTTTATGCTACAGTAAGAGCCCCCCTTTTTAAAGATTTATTTATTTACTTGAGAGAGAGCGCACATGGGAGTGGGGGGAGGGGCAGAGGGAGAGGGAGAGAGAGAATCTCAAGCAGACTCCCCACTGTGTGTGGAGCCTGATGTGGGGCTTAATCCCATGACCATGAGATCATGACCCAAGCTGAAATTGAGAGCTTACCTGACTGAGCCACCAAGGCACCCCCCCCATAAGAGCCCTTTTTGCTGTTACTCAAAGCCACCCAGCTGATTATTCTGGCTCAAGTCTTTTACACTGGCTGTGCCTTCTACCTGGAGTACCTGCTCCCAGATGCCCACAGAGCTGGCTCCTTCCCCAGCTTCAAATCTCTGCTCAAACGTCACTTCCTCCAACAGTCATCCCATGAAAATAGCTCCCCACAGCCATCCTCTAATTCCCCACCCTGTTTCACTTTCCTCAGAGCACTTATTACTGCCTAAATGTATATTTGTTAACTGAAAAATCAACTTTCTGTAATATCACAAGCTTCACGAAGAAAGGAATTTTTTTCCCTCTACGTCTATTATTGCATCTCTAATGGACCCACAGTGAACACTCAGCAAGTATTCGTTGGGATAATGCAATCTCTATGTCCAAAGGCACACCTTTAATGATTGGTAAAGATTATTGGCTCTTCGAGGTAGTATTTCACTGTGTGAAGACAATTTTATTAAACAGAAACTAGCACCAACCCCTAGAACCCACACACCTGTTAGCTACTGACGAGGATTCCCTTCCTGACCAAACTGAAGTCAGGCTCCTCTTCTCAACGAGGCCTTGTCTTTGGCCTACTCCTTGGCCTGCTGAGCCCAGTTTTAGTGAGAATCCTGCTCAATCAGTTTATGGAGAATCCCTCGACCCTTGAACAGACAATCAAATTCCTCACCCCCACACCCTTGATATCGAATCAAGTTCCTGTAAGTCAGTTTCCATTCCATGACTTCCTCACCCTTACCTTGCTTGGTGGCCATACATTCCCGGCTGCCCTTACTGTTTTTGGACTTAAATTTAATTTCTCTTCCCTATTCTAAGTCTTGATTTCTCTTGAAAAAGTCCTGAAGAAAGCCTTCCTTGTTTTTAACAAGCGTCTGTTGCAATTTTTTTTTTTTTTAACACTAGAGCCCAAATATTTACCCGCTGGGCTTGTATTAATCTACCTAATGAATTTTCATTGTTCCCTACCAAACTTCCATATGTTCTTTGCAGTGGAAAGGGTCAAAGAGAGGCTTTTCTTGTCTGTGTGACAGAAGAATATGGTTTCCCTAGCATATAAGGGCAAATCAGGAAGAATAAAGGCTACATGATTTTTTTTTATCACCCTTATAGTAGCTATAACTTAGTCGTTTTGTCACATTTATTTTCAACTGTTCTTATGGTGACACTTTGATGAATAATACAAAAACAGTGCTCAATACAAAATGACACCCCAAATCTCCTAAACAAAAACGTGTTCAGCATGTAAAAAAGTCGTTCCACTTCTGCCACATAATCCATATAATTCACATGCAGTCCGATATTGACTCTGCAGCCGACTTGCGATCGTATGATCATACCTGCAACATCAAACTCGATTTCCAGTGTGACCTTGCTCGTGATTGAAGAGTCTCGGAGGAGCTGGTTGGCTTCCTCAAAGGTGCTGTCTTCGGTTGGGATCCCATTAATGGCCATCACTCTGTCTCCGATCTGTAGCACCCCACATCTATATTTAGAACCACATGTTAGAGGTTGTAGACAGAGCAAATAATTATCAGGTTGACGTTGCCAAATCTATTTTGTTTGATCCCTGTGAAATAGCATGCCCATTTGGTCTTGTTTATTCAATGCGGTGGGCATCATATTAGGTCAACTGCAAGGTCTTGCACTCTTGCATTTGCTGGCTACAAATGTGAGCAAGGGAATCTTGATGGATCCCAGAGAAGAGATTAATAATTTAGCACTGTGGTATTCTTATAATCGGATCTGGACCAATATGTAGTAATGGTGAATGTACCGTCCCCCCACAGCAGAGAAATTATTATAATAAAGGTTGAACTTCAGAGATATTTTTCCCTTTTAATTAATATGGCCTCCAGTCCCTGATGGACAAAAATCTGCTAGATAAAGGCATCCGTGCTCGTTATTCTTCTCAAACCTTATCAAGAACATAAAATTTTATTGTTAGAACAGAGAGTTCATTACATCCTGCATTTCCTGCATTGAGCACTGTTCCATAATTTAGTAGCTATTCAAAGATAGTCGGCACAAGAAATGCACAGAAAAGGACTCTGTGAAAGAGTGTCTTACCTCTCTGCTGGGCTGTCAGCTTCAATATAGGAAATCAGAGGTGGAGAAGAGAGCGTCTCCGTGGCAAACACACTGCCCTGCAGTTGGATCCCAAATCCTGTGACAGGATCTGCTGTCAGCACAACTTCTGTGGTTTCTGTGTGAACAACCTGCCCAGCCAAGCCCACTGTGCTCGAGGCTAAAGACACTAGGGGAACAAACACACAATAAATGACTTTAGGTTGGAGCAAGCACTAGGAATACCAGCATTTCTTTTTTCTTTTTCTTTTTAATTATTAGAGAGAGAGAGAGAGAGGCAGGGGGAGGGAGAGAGAATCTCAAGCAGGCTCCACTCCTAGCACAGAGCCCAATGCAGGGCTCAATCTCACAACCCTAAGATCATCACCTGAGCTGAAATCAAGAGTTGGACGCTTAACCGACTGAGCCACCCAGGTGCCCTGGACTACCAGCATTTCTGACACAGACCATGTCTCTGAAAAAAAAAAAAAATAAAAAGAAGAAAGAAAAAGAAAAAAAAAGAAAAGGAAAGAAAAAATAAAATAAAATAAAATAAAAAAGCTCATTGGCAATGGGGGAGGTGACACTTTGGTCTTCTAGACAAAGATTTAGTCAGAGCTGAACTAGATAAAGGAATCTCCCGATATCTGTCACATGTTAGTCACAACACCAGTGTGGCCTCCTCCCCATACTCAGCCCCTGAACCAGGGACAGTTGTGGGAGCTGTAGGAAGAGGACAGCCTTGGGACTGAGTACCTGGCTCCACCAGGAGGCAACCAGCTGTGTGACCTTGGGGGAAGGCATTCATTTCTTTCTTATGAAAAAAAGCGTTGGGCTAACTGGTCTAATATGTTTTATCCTCTATCCATTTGTGCCTAAGCTTTAAGGTTTTTACAGACAATCTGATCTTCAGCCTTGAAGAAAAAGTCTGGCTCCTGGAGTGGTGAGGACGTGCTTGCCATCAACCTTAATCTATCATTGGGTTGGCATGATGGAATCGTTGTACTTTACACGTCTCCTTTCCCCAGATTTGGGCTCTTCAGCTTTTATTCTTTCATTCTTCATTCAGTGGATCTCCAGCCTACTTTGTCATCTTATTTCATTCATTCCTTTGATACTCATCTAAGCCCCAGGTACCCATCTCTGTCCTGTTCCTATCCCCAGCCTGGGTCATGGAAAGGCCACTCTACTCCTAGATGCCTTTCTCTCAGCATTGCCCACTGGACTCCTGCCTCCTTTACTCTCTGTGAGCAAGCTCTCTGCACAGTCCGTTGCTGGAGTGTCACTTCCTCCAAAAGAGGTCTTTTGGCCTCTTTACTGTAATTGAAACTTGCTGACACCATATATCTCAAAACCCACTGTAACCAGAAGTCATTTTCTTTTCACTCTCCCTGCAGGGGGGCAAGGAGAGAGAAGAGTTTATAACCCTACCTGCTCCACACATGCAGTGCTTTTTACCATAGACCACTTCTATTTTAAAGTTCTATATTATGTACTCTTTATTATGTACTATTTCTGCCTTGTGTCCTCTTCAAACTCATACTTTTCTACTTTTCCTGTCCCCCCCTCCCATTTCCTCACTGACATCAGGGCTTGACTCTTAATTTGTCTCGTCTAATCTGTAGCTTTTCTAGGTCCTCAGTGTCTGACATCACGGCAATAAACAATGCACTGGTTTTATGGTTCTTCAGCTCTCTCAGGGCTGATTATTGGCTATCCCACCCAACTTCAGCTCTCTATCAGCAGAGACCTGTGCTGGACCCCAGCATCCTTCAAACTGGAAAGCGCTCCAGGATCTTCATATCTGAACTCTCCTTGTTGATCACACAACCTTATTAGCCATCTCTCCCTGTCCTTAGGCCCTAACTTTCCCTCCTTGATGACTTCTAGCCCCACTCTCTCTCACTGGTCTTCCAGCCTAGTGGTTTTCAAATGGTTTTGTCAGCAATACATTTCCCCCTCCTTCAAATGAAAGTGAGTAAGGGATGCCTTTGTATTCCAAATAAAATCAGAGCTACTGAAGGTACTGAGGTAGGAAGAGGAAACCCTAGAGGAGGCTTCCCCATCCCTCAGGTGTGAATCTGGGGAACCCAGTTTGAAAGCTATCATCTTCACCCTTTTTACTGGCGTCATTTCCCTCCACACTCCACTTGGACCCCTGGTGACCACTTTAATGAGGCATCTTCTGCAATCAGAGATGCTTAAACCTCATGACATTTTCTATACTCTAATACACTTTACTCTTTGATAATGCCTGCTCGACTCCACTGCTCTTAACTAAGTTTGCTGAAAGGTGCTAGAGAAAGTCACTATGAATTCACACAGTTCTCTATGGAGCTCTGGAATCTTCCATTATGTAATATTTGATTTCTCATAGGATCTGTCTCAAACATTTCTACCATCAGAAGGATCAAATTTTACTCCTTATTTCTTTTCCTTCCTTGACAAGAGTTCCTTAAAAACATTCTTTTCAACCTTGATTTCTCTGTATCATTATCTGTTCTCACTTCCTTTTTCTTCTGCTTCAGGAGGATGTATCCTTCTTTCCATTTCAGGGCCAGCTCCTCCTTTCTGATACAAACTGTTTCCACTCCCTGTGATTTTGTGCCATAAAAACTTTTCTCTGGCTTTTTCCAACTTTCCTGCTTACTCTCCTAGCTTTCTGACCTCTCCCTATAGGTTTGTACTGATTCCAAAATTGCTTAAAACTTGGCCTCTCCCTTCACCCTTTACTGAATCTACTCTCACTGATGACTTCCTGATTGCCAAAATCAATGGCCTCATCTGCTCTAACTACCCTGCAGCAACTGGCTCTGGGAACCATCCTTTTCTTTCTGAAATTACTCTCTTGGTTTCAGTGAAGCTTTGTTCTTAGTTTCTGGCTTTTTTCAGCCCCTTTCAGTTCCTTTGCCTCCTCAGCACTGCAAACATAGAATTGCCCATGGTTCTTTTCTTAGCTTTCTCTCCTCTCCTCTCCCTCATTCACTTCTCATACCTCTGTAATATGACCTCTGCACTTATCTTCTCAAATCTAACACTCCATTTTCTCCCAAGCTCCAGTGATGAATTTCCTGACTTGGATATCCCATCCACAAGAATGTCTCATTGACTCCTCAAACTCAACATTTAAAAAATTGAGTTAATCATCTTCTCTTTTTCATTCCCGCTACTGTATCTATGAATAGGACCATCATGCTTCTACTCCACCAGGCTTGAAATCTCCCAGTAGCCTTTGACTCCCAACATCCCCATTGTCTCAAATTCAATCAACTGCTAAGTCCTTTCAAGATGACCACTGAAATATAACTTCTACATAATCTCTTTTCCCTTCTTACCATTAATGCTTCAGGCTTTTATTATTTTTATTTCAAATATTTGAACATGCATCCTTCTGGTCCTTCTGTGCCCACATGTTTCACATATTATTGCCAGATTAACTTTTTCTTCACCAGGAGGCCCCCAGTTTATCTACTCTCTGCAGTAGGGCCTCCCCATTGCTAATACAGATCACTAGATAGACTTAGAACCTGTGTCCTTGCCTCTTGTCTTATGCTAACAGCCTCAAAATTGCTGCCAGAGTGGGCTTTTCTCATATTCGAAGGTCATCCCCCAATTTAGAATCTTTCAGTGCCTTCCTGTTTCCTGTAGAATAACATCTTCAATGCTGGCAGAGCTCACAGGACCCTTCCTAAATTCGTGTTCTTGGGCCTATCCAGTCTCAAGCTCCTCGATGCTCCCTCCATGTGCCATGTGCTGCAGCCCTGCTTTCATCCCTCTGCCCCTCCCCTGGGTTTTCAATGTCCCTTTCCCTGCCTTATCCAGGTAGAGTTAGGTACTCACTTTTTATTTATTTATTTATTTTTTTACATTTCCACCTTTCTAACACACGGTCCTATTTCAGCATTTATCAGGTTCTTATTTGCTTGCTTTTCTCTCCCCTTGACCCTGAGTTCTTGAAGGATTGGGACCCAGATCTTTTCCTCTTTGAAATCCCAATGCCTGGACCATTCAAAGAACACTAAATAAACAAAGAAAAAATTGGTTCTTGTGATATTATCCACACTTTCCTTTTCGGAACCAACATCTCAGGTAGGTTCTGCTGACTTAAGGAACTGGAAGTTGTTCCTCAGCCCCAATATCTCTACCATGTGGTTCATTCCAACATTGTAGCTGACATGGCGGGGGATGGTGAGATGGATCCTTTGTCTAGGAGGAGGAAGGAAAATCACCTTCTTCTTAAGAAGCACCATCTTTGTTCTCACAACAGGATTCATATTGAAGAGATTAAAGTAGCCTGCAGTAGGGGGTGAAGTCAGCTTCCAACCCTGAACTTTTTACAGGCCTGCAATTCCAAGATCTGACACCTGGGCTATCCCATATTGATTCAGATCACACTTTCTAGTGTGTCTTTGTTGATGTCAACTGTACTTTGGCTGTTCTTCAGATCACACATTCTCTTATTGGTGGCACACAACCGCTAGAGGTAGTTAGTAACGATCTGGAGAGCTGTGTTTCTTTCCGGTCTGTTCTCATGGCAGGCAGGAACATCATAGTAGAACATCACCTATTGGCAGATTACTTCCATTCTATCCTCTAGTGATGATTTTTGAATTTCAATAGGAATACTTTATTTTCTGTGAATTTTTCTATAGGTTCACATTAATATGTATTTTTTTTCCATTTGAGATCTTGGTTTGGTATTGATTTTTGGATTACTTAGTTGGAGTTAATAGCCATTTCTGAACCTTATGTCAGCTGATTGGCATTTCCACTAAGAGAGAATTAAGAAGAAATGGGTCAATCATAATAGGAAGGATTAGGCTGGATATAGTAAAGACCTTCTCAAAGGAGAGACTTGCTACATTTTTGGAACAGTTAGACAAGATAGTTGAGACACTGAAGTCTCTGGAAGGTTTTGGAAATAGAAATAAGTGCTCACTGTGGGCATCATTAAATTTGTAAGCTTCATCCGAAGGCAAATCGAGGCAATAGAAATTGCTAGGACATTTAATTTAGGATTAAAAATGTTAAACGTTGGTTCTATAATTATATAAATTTATAATGTCTCTAATAAACATAGGATTATATTAAATAGTCTAGGTTTTTATAATAAACTCTGAAAGTCCTCTGATATACTGAAATCTGTTCTTTGGAACAGTAAAATTTCATTTGAAATTGTAGGTACTGATCGCTCACACATATTAAAGTCTTGCAAATTATTACCAGATATGAAAAAGATAAATTGTAAATTTAAAGATGATGAGCCAGGAGAAAAAACAACCAATATTACTTGGAGGAAAAAAAGATGAGCTTGATTATTCTGCTTCATTAATGTGGCCGACCAGCAGCAGAAAATAAAGGTGATTTATTATGAATTATAACCCCGTAGTTTAAATATTTGTATGATGGATTCTCTCTCCAGTAGCAGATACTCCGGCAAGGTACTGGCTCCGGCCTGAAGCGTGCCCATTTCTACGCACAGGTGAAGAAGGGACTGGCTGAGCTGCTGACATAATGTGCGTGCAGACTGCTAACTGCGGTGTGCAAGGCTGTGTTCCAGCTTTGCACCTGCTCGGTCCTGTTCCTGCTCACACTTGGAGGGTTCTGTTCACAACCCTTCAGGTGTGCAGGAAATGACCCTGGGCGTTTGTCACTTTCTTGTCTTTCCTAGCGTAAGTCAGGGAGGAAAACTGATGACGACCTGTTAGCTTCCGAAGTTTACAAATCTGCCGAATGTTTTCACTTAGAAGTCTGTGAGGTTTATTGTCAAACAAGAAAAGCATTTAAAAAGTATCCAGAGCAATAGACCACCAAAGTTCATGAATATACTGTGCTTATCACTATCTGATCCCGCAGCTCGAGACCTCTAGCTCACCAACGTGTTCCCATCAGAGCGGGCCTGCTGTGGAACCAGCACGCTGTGCATCACGGCATCCAGTTCTCCAAATGAGGGTGGGCTGGGGGGTAGCTCGGAAGCCGCCTCCTGGAGGGCTCCCTGCATGCTCACTCCTAAAAGCTTACCATTAGCTGCCTTTGGCTCCCGTCCTTTTCTCAGGGGTCGGTGGCAGGGACAGAAGTTGTTAGGCTTCTTCATTCCCTTCCTTTCGGCTCTTT
Organism: Ursus arctos; assembly: GCF_023065955.2. Lineage (NCBI taxonomy): Eukaryota > Metazoa > Chordata > Mammalia > Carnivora > Ursidae > Ursus > Ursus arctos. Next base: position 41,971,199 of record NW_026622886.1, on the reverse strand, counting down.
CCAGTGTTGGCCTCCCTGCTGGTAAGTGGTGATGGCACAAGAGGCAAAGACTGTTCTGGGAATGTGATCTAGCTTGCACGCTTGGCTCTGTTCAGGCAGACTGCGAACAGACAGAGTCTACACTGGCTCTGTGTGCGGAAGCAGGAAGCAGGGGGAATGAACCAGGTCCACCGCTCAGTCATGCTGCCATCACGGGGCACGGGGATGATAAGGTTCTGGAAAAAGCCTTGACCTCTGAGGCAGAAACAGGGACAGCCCAGGCAGTGGGGCAAAGGTCAGTAAGATTCCAAAAGAGGTGACGAGAGGGTTCCCTCTGTGACATGGCCCTGCCACCCTCCCAGGGCTTTGTGACACTCCTCCTAGCCCAGTGCTGGGATACTCATCATTCTTCCTGTGAAGGGAACACGGCACTTTCCTATTTTAATTCTTGTCACGTGTAGCTACAGACTTCCTGTATTTTCCCCTTTGGTCAATGATACAGAATGTTTTAATATTTATGGGAGAAGATTTAATTCTTTTCTGGCCTGTCTTTCTCTACTAGAAACATATGTGGGAATTTTTTGTTTTGCAAGCTCTGACCTCACCTCATCACCAATACAGCATAGAGGCTTTTTATTATATTTGTTGTGACTGCCATGATTCACCATCCATACAAATGGCCTGGTTGCCATAGAAACGTAAGTATTAGAAAGGGGGCAGGAAATGGTGGCATAGAATAAAGACATCAATAAAGTGGTGGAAGTAAAGCATGGTACAGTGAGAGCGTAATAAAACTTTTATTATCCGTTATTTGGGAAAACCTTTACATCTAATGTGACCATACCAAGAAGCAAGGAAGGAGAGGGGGGGGAGGGAGGCAGGGAGGGAGGGAGAGAGAGGGAGAGAAGAGAAACTACAACAAAAACAAAACAAAACAAAAAACCCCAAAAATTTCATTCCTTTTTTCCTGACTTTGGAATACTATCATTCTTTTTATAGGTCTCTTTGGAGTAAGAATCAAAGTTTTGGACCTTATTGTTTGGTTACAGTATAAAATGTCTGATCTCTTGAGACCCATTTAGAAACATTCTGGTAGGTATATGGCGAGTGATGGTCTAGTGGCTAATGTCTCCAGCAGACACAAAGAGCTTGAAATTTCTTGAGCCAGGTTTCCGTTTCTGTTTCTACTATGATGGACCATCACTTGCTGATTCAAAACAGAATTTATGAGTTGGTTTTCGGTGTCAGTAACAGCCTGGCCTCAGCTTTGTTTCCTGCTACAAAATTCAAGCGATGTAAATATTACGCTGAGATAGCCAAACATATTACCACTCATTTGTAGCCACTCATGTCTTTACTCAACGTAGTGAGTCTTACCTAACACAAACAAATATTTAGCCACTGAAGCAGAAGTACAAACATTAGTGAATTTGTTTTAATTGCTCTTCCCTGCTGAGGGCTGTGAGCCTGTTGCTGTCCGTGAGGGATGCCGCACATGGAGATATTATATATAAAAAATTTCATATACAGAAATACACCACAAACCCTTAAGGTTCATATGGAAGACTCAAAACCAGTGTATTAAGCCAAAGTAACCACTGTGAAAAATGCCTAAATTTGAGAACACTGTCAATAGATTTTCACACATGACAATTTAGATCCAAGAAATAATAACTAACACTTAAACTATTCTAATGGCTAACAGTTAAACCGTGTTGACCATTTACCAGGTGTTCTAGCATATATATACATATATATATATATATATATATATATATATATGCTAGATATATAATTATAGTACTTATTTCATTGGGTAATTGTGAAAATTATATATGAAATAATACATACATATATATGTGTATAATATGAATATACATATATATGTATATGTAGTTAGCATATAATATTATTATCATACACACAATATATATTTAATCAAATATAATACATATATATTCTCATCATAGCCTGGAGTGTATTTCTTGTCCCATATGTCCCTTTTGGTGGCAAGAATATATATATATTCTCTCATATAATCTTCACAATCACCCAATGAAGTAAGCACTAGAATTAATCCCCATTTTGTAGGTAAGGAAGCCAAGGCATAGAGAACTTCAATGACTTGCTCACGGTCCTACAGGAATGATACTGCGATGAGAACACAGGCAGTCTGGTTTCCAAGTCTATGCTCATCGCCATTCACTCTACTGCCTTCAACTAGTTTCTTCCAAGAGGGAATAGTTTACTTTAGTGTCAGCTAAGAAACATATGAGACTCTACAAGCTGTTTATTCTCATTTTAACTAGACTTGATCTTCCTTCTCTTTTCCTAATTTCAAATTTACTGTCATGTACATATACTAAAGATGACAAGACCCCTTATATTTGAAGGGATATGCAAGTCAAGATCACGAATTTACCACAGTGGTGATCCTATCTTTTGCAATGATTTTCTTTGTAAGGAAACGGTCAGCTTCCTACAACACAAAGAGACCGTTTCCCAGTGTGGGTGATGGCTGGTCTCCTACACCGATGGTGGCCTGATGGGTCCACTTGTGAGGATGAATCTCTGGCAAACAAGCTGAAGAGACAATAGGTCCAAACATCCCTTCTCATCAGAACATTCTTTCTTCACTTCCAGCCTTGAAGTATCTGGGTTTCATTTTATTTAGGTAACTTATGGGTATTCCTTATTTTATTTTGACCATAAGCACAGGGAGAGAGCCCATCTTCTTTGAGGTTCTCTATAGGAATCATAATTACAGCCCCCAAAGGGGACAGATAGGTCAAGAAATACTCACACCTCTCTGGACTACGATTAAATCTCATTGGAAAGATAACTGATTAAATTTACAATCATATTAAACAAATGCATGGGATTCTTATATTTATCAGAAGGGGGTCATAGTTTACAGAAAATTGCTTTAGCGTGAGAACGAAATTAAGAACAAATGTTTCATGTCCGAAGCTACCCAAAATAGAAGGAAAGAGTCTTGAAGGAAAGAAAAATCACCTCTTTGGTTATTTTCTCAAATCAAAAAAGCAAGAAAAATTTCAGAGACAAATCTGTAGGCAAAGGCAGTGTGAACTAACAAATTCAGTCTGAAAATGTATTCCGCGCAATCACTACCATAGAGATAACAGGTATCATTTCCTTGAGCTTTGGCAGAGAACTGTGAGCTTCTTAGCCTCCACACCTGATCTTTCAAGCACCGTAAAACATGCTTGCCACTGACGCCAAGAGGCCCACGTGCTTTCCCCAGGCCAGAGACAATGGTTACCGTTTCACTTACGTGAGCTTTTGAAGTCTTTCTTTTTCAGTCTCCTCCTCATCATGGTTCCACGAGGGCTAGTAGAGTAGAGGCTTCGAGGTAAAGTCCCCATGTTCAGGGAACTCAGGCTGTATGCACTCATGGAGGTAGGAGAGAAGGAGGACACCAAAGCTGCTGTAAGAGAGTAGATACTTGGCACAGAGCGTTCTCGGGGAAGGTGTGAGCCTGCTACCCTTGCCAACCAGCAATGATCCAGAAAGACACATAGGTCACACAGCAACGGAAGAACCCCAACCAGACAGAGAGCGGGTCTTGGAGGCCATGGAGATAGCGCTTCAGAATCTCCGAGTTCCAAGAGCCTACAACTGCCCGAGGAGCACCACAGTCCTCGGGAGCACAATGCAACACAGAGACGCTCTCTGCACATTGCTTTAGACACACACAAAAATAAGCATTAAAACGAGTTTCCCCATAAACGACAACTCCATGCAGCAGGTACATGGGCTCATTTTCATAGATACATTCTGACATGAATTCCACAAGCGGTGCCAAATACACAAGGAAGAGCTGAGAACACTGTAGTCTACATGATCTTTGGAATCGTTATCTCAGGACCACATACAAAGCATTCTGAACAGTGACATCCTTCCCTAAGGACAAACGCTTTCTGACGGGAAAAAAAAGAAAGACTCAGATGTCAGAAATGATAAGTTGCTACTACAAAAAAAAAAAAAAAAAGAAAGAAAGAAAGAAAAAAAAAAGCACATAACACTCATGAAGCCGAATATGGTATGAATTAGATGAAGAAGAGGCAGAATATCATTTCAATAAAAGAGCAGGAGGAGAAAGTCTGGAACATTACGAGGGCTGTTTGGAGGAGGCGCTTTCGGGCCCGCCAGGGCTGGCGTTCTGCAATGGTCAGGGTGGGGCATATAAGGGCGATGGCAGGTGTGAAGGCGGCAGTGGTTGCTGGCCCTGGAATCCCACGTAAGTTGCCTGTCGCTCCTCTGAATTTTCACTGCCCACATGAAGTGATGATGAGAAATAAGAAAAACAAACAAACAAACAAAGAACCAAAAAAAAAAAAAAGGAAAAAGTAACTGAATTGTACAAATAAAAAGAGTAACAAAAAATGAAAGCTGCTTGCAAAAAAAAAAAAAAATCTACTGGCTTTGCCCTTTCTTAGTGGTCAGCAAAATACATGATTAACCTCAGGACGGAAGCCTTTCATCTTCCCAAGAATAATGCATGTCTTTCCCCAGCCCATTTTTTCTCCTTTTAAAATGACTATCCAATCAGTTTCTAATCTCCCCCTGTGCTTCGCAGCAGAGATTAAAAACATTTTTTTAAAAAAACTTAAAAGTCAACCCCATAAAGATCTATGGCATACAACTAGTAATTAAAGATTTGCACATCTTGGCCAGTTAGTAGCACTGGTTTTGAGAAAAAGAAAAGAAGGAACAATAAATCACATTGGCTCATAATTCAAGTGGTTTACCAGTCACACACCACAATTTACTGTTCTGACATTTTAATTACACTCTGATCCATCACTTGGACTTGATTTTTCTTAACCTCCCCGCAAAAAAAACAACCCCCCCAAAAAAACCCATTCTCAATTATCTATCAATATCAGAATCTTTTTTGTATCCTCATAAGGAGAAAATAAAAGTCTCAATATATTTTATACTTGTTTGTAATTTTGAAAAAAAATATGTTTACATTTGAAAGAGTGAGTTAATTCCCACAAGATTTCACATATTCTTATATTTGAAGATGCTGTAACGTTTTAATAAGGCTTATTCAAAATTTTTCTGTCCCCTTTATTGAAAAAAATGTATACTGTGTTTCCATTCTAATTTCAACATTATTTAGATTTTATTTTTTACCCAGTGTTCTCAAAGAGGGGCAATGTTATGTTTGTTACTATGACTGATAAGAGATTTTTCATTGAACAATCTTAAAGAGTTAAAAATAACACAGGAACTCACATCTCCCTTTAGTGTCACGATTCTAAAGTAAGATGCCTAATGTGTGAATTATTTAACATGTATTCGTGTAGAGGGTCAAATCCTCTGTGAGTATGTAAAGGAGGCTCATCTCGATAAGGGCTTCCGTTGTACCGTCTGTGATATCGGCATCGTCAGCCACCTGACAGCCTTTCTGCAGCGAGACCGCTCCTGGAACCAAAGCCCCAGCAGGGAAGAGTACTGAGGGCTGCGGCCGACCCGGCTCAGTTCTGGCCACGGCCCTGCCTCTCTATAGGACCCTGGCCAGGTACTCAGCCTCCCTAAGCCTCAGTTTCCTCACAGGTCAAGTGGAGATGGCGAAAGCATCTCCCCTGCAGGGCAATTGTGAGAATGATGCACGCGGTGCCTCACACAATAGAAACAAACGCGCTCTTCCTACTAATATTGATTCTGCCCCCTTTCTATCTCCTTGCCTACACATAAAGCATCTTTTAAAGGAAAAAGACCTATCTCTCACTCAACAAATTTCACTCACTGGACACTTAGGTTGGGGGACTCTCTCCGGAAACCGCAGAACACTTGCATAGGCACCGCAATTTTATATCTCTAAGCCCTCTGACCCTTTCCATATGTCCCGCCGCTGTTTCTAGTTGGGGTTCTGTCTCCCTGTCCACTATTCTAGTATCAAGCCATTATCTACCTGACCCCTGCGACACCTGTGGACTTGGCTTCCCGATTCTTCTACTACATACCTTCTTCCCAGTGTGTGTAAGACAGGGTAATCTCTTAAATATACAAGGTAGATCATGTCACTCCCATTTAAGCTGTTTCAATGAGTTACAGTTACAAGGAGAATCAAATGTGGCTCCTACTTCTCTCTCTGGCTTTACCCCATCACTCTTCCCACCAGGTTGGTCTTACAGCCATTCTCAGAACAAGCCAGGCTCCTTCCTGCCTCAGGACATTTGCCCTTGCTACTCTTTCTGCCTCACCTATCCTCCTCCCAGTTGCCTGCAGGGTCGGCTCCTTCCTATCACCTCCTCAGAGACAGTGCTCTGACCTCCCGGGCTGCAGAGCTGCCCTATCCCACGCTATCCCATTACTACTCTCTATTCTTCATAGCACTATTACAGTCTGAAATGGCTTTAATTATTTAACATACTTTAAATATTTGTCTCTCTATACTGGAATTCCATGAGAATAGGAATCGACTTTGCTTGTCTTGCTCGCTAGACATATGGTAGCAGCTAGAACAGTGCCTGGTCCATAGTGACGGGTGAATACATAAATGCATAAGTGAATAGGAATCAGCTGGAGTGCACCCGTCCACACCACAGCAGCATCTTCCTTGTGATAAAGAGTGTTGCGGGGGAAGTTCATCATGGATTCTCCTTCCCCATCCTCCTTCTGTTTGGGGGAGTGCAAGAAGACTTCTTAGCAAGATGCCATCACTGCTGGGTCTGGCCAATTCACACCAACAGCCGCTCTTTCTAGTGAACTTCTTACATAGTATTGTCTGTGTTTCCAATGAAGGCACAGTGTGTTGAATGGACTTTAGAATTCTACACTCACTTTTTGACCCAGCTCTTTAAGGAGGACTTTGAAAATTACTGGGCATTTTTTATGACTATAGCTCCCAATTAACAAATCAGTAAGAAAGATATATTGACCACTATTGGGTGCCCAGCCCTGTGCCAATTGTCACAGGTAGATTAAGTGTAGGTCATAACCTTTACCTTGACTTTGAGCTGTTCTTGATGACTAAATCTTCATACATATGAAATAGTAAGGGACAAAAATGACATAAGATAATGCATGAAATTGTATGCCATGCATAATGAATGCAAAAGGTGTTCAACAAATAATGTAGGCCAGGGAGCACAGCTACTGCCTACTTGGAACGTACACTCCAAGTCTATTCGGTTTTATGGTGGTGCACTTGATACTCCTATGCTCATTAGGCAAGTGTTTCACGAGTTCAAAGATAAGATGTTACACTTTGCAAAAAACATTTCTATACATTCTCCCATTTAATGGTCCCAGGAATAACAGCCAACTTTCACTGAGGACTTGCTATGCAACACGCATTGTGCTAAATGCTTCTTCATGGCTTATCCTAGATAATTCTCAACATACACTCAGGAGGCAGGTATTGCTGTTATTATTATGCCCATCTTACAGATAAAGAAACTGAGGAAGAGAAAAGTTGGGTAGCTTGCTTAAGGTCCCAAGTGGTGGAGCCAGAATGAAGTCTGGAAGTCTGATTCAAGGGTCCCTGCCTTCCGCCACCACACACTGCCTCTTCCTGGGGTGTTGTTCCTGGATTTGATACAGATACATGCACAGCGAGCTAAAAATAAAATGCTTTTTACATCTTCCATGATGGCATCACTGTTGGAGTCTTACGATGTAGCTGACATGGAGGGGACTTTTGTCTGTTCTCTCACTGTACCTCCTGCCCTGTCCTCGATGTCTACCCGGCTGCTTTTGTGGTTGCTTCTGGAGTTCACAAATGGAAGGTCCTCCAGGCACTGAATGCACTGAACCTCACGACTCTACTCCCATGTTCTCTTCCAAAGTTTCATTAACTTCCATCACGATTATGTCTCCCAAAGACCCTCAGTGGGAACAATTTCTAACCTTCTTGGAAACTCATCCTTGTTGGCATTTTTAGTGCTATTTCTCAGCAAAAGGCGCAGTTAATCTCATTCCTAGCTGATGTGCCCCTTTCTTTATTTCTCTGAAAACACCGTGGTGGTGAACGCCTTTGTTGAAAAGCAAAATTTGGGAAATGTATCACCATCCATCTTGGGATGAGAGACACGCTGTTCAGGCATCAGAATTCCTGAAAAAAAAAATAACTAGAACTTTCTGGGGGAAAAAAGGGTAAAACTATGCAAAACCACTCTACCACATTAAAAAAACAGAAGTTTGAGAATTATAAACACCATAAAATTTGGGGGGTATTTTTTCCCCCTTCTTAACTGTGATATAATTATATTTTGGGCCAATAATTTTGTTCTCTTGGAAATGCAAGTCTGATTGTAATGTAAAATGTACGGAGATGCCTTTAGGCTAGATAAGAAAGCTGGTGCTCGACTGTCAGCCAAAGTAGATGATAAGGTGGGAAGTGGAAGCTAGACTTACTTCAGTAACCAGCCCCTCGTTCCACCCCGCTGAAAAATCACAATGACATCAGGTTTTCCGTAGTGAAAAAAAAATTTGTTCTTGGTCTCCATGCGTCTTAGCATATAGACTCACCCTCTCAAATTGTCTTGACAGGTAAAAATATTCAATATTTTATGAGCTGGAAACTATTCGGACTACTTATGATCTGTACACAGGGCCCGTAAAGAGGGGAAAACGGGGCTGCTCAAGACAATGACATTTTGCAAGGGTCCGTCCGTCGTTCGGATTCTCTGACAGCAGAATTTACCAAGGCGAAGCTCACGCTGAGAAAGCACTACTCTGTGTGCGTTCTTAGACCCACAGCGCTCCAGATCCAGGGACGACTCAAGCCTAATTTAGAAGACACTTGGTTTTAGAAATCTCTCGCCTCTGCCAGAGTGCCCCGTGGGGTCTCCTGAGCGAAACGGGGCGCATTCCCATGAACCCTTTACTGTTTCTAGTCAAGGAGGCAGAGTTTCCTTCCGTAACCTGCCTCTAGCGCTACCCTTCTCTGCTCCATTGTGTCAAATTAAAATCTGATAAAGGTAATGCTGTACTAGAGAGATTTTCACTAGCTCCAGGGCTAAGCTCCATTTAATTAAAAAAGGTTGCATCCAGCTGACTCATTCAGTATGAAAATGATCTGGTCCCTCTTTTTTTTCTTTTTCCCAAACTGTGGCAAAGTGCGGTGTGTTTCCGAAGGTGGGAGACACAAAAGACAAACGATCTCCTCACAAGCAAAATTTCAATTCCAGAGAAAATTGTTCTTTCTCTAAAAATACAAAAAACCGCTCATTTCCAGTAGGGCCCCCCTGACAGCACTGGTGAAGCTTCAAGGAATCCATTTCAAGGAAGAAAAAAGGAGGGCACTTGGCGTGAGGGGAGAGGGAGGGGAGTTGAAACAAAGACTCCACTAGAGCGTCTTTCTTCCTGTGATTTGGGGTTCCAAGTCCTTTATCTTATACCAAGTTTTGTTTAAAGATGTCTAAGTGGAGGTATATAAACACTTAGCAAACACTTCTGTGAGTTTCCACACAGTGAAAATGTGGGTCCCCTCAGCTGACAGCCATTATTGAATAAAGGTGGTCAAATATCCTGATACTCCCAGGAAAGATACTTGGTCACAGAGCTAGTTCTCCATCCTAAGGAAAAAGCTATTCTGGCAAATAGACAAAATATAGAGAAAGTCAACTTTTCCTATGACTGTTCTTTTTTCCCCCAAATATTTGAAGGGTCTGCCATTAATACTCACTTCATAATTATTTTTAAGAAAGTGAGGGTTTTACAATTTGCCTTTATTGTCCTTCAAGTAGAGTGGAAATTCAATATGCATAAGAAGAAGTCAAATTATTTCCCTTCTCTCCACAATTTGCACCAAAGCCTTTTAAAAAAAATCAAATAATACAAGCCTGAAAATTCTGTTTCAAACAATGTTTCTTTCCTCAATTTTGAGGTCTCAAATAAATTATGTTTGGCTTGGGGGTTCAGGGACGGGGGGAGGATCTGGAAGATGAAGAAAAGCAAACAAAGGTAACCTGGTGCTTTGAAAGATATGATAAAGCAGAAGTAGACTCTGTCTTTCTGCCTCTGACTCTGCTGGAGAGGCCGTAACGAGGCCGTAACTGCTAGGGGAAGATAGAGTTTTATCAGGACGGATCCTCTCACCGTGGTCAGGTCCCTTCAGGGCCAGGCGGGTCTGATGATGGGGAAGAATCTCAAGCTTGACCTGGTCGGTGGTGTTTGCCAGGAACTGGGTGGCCTCAGCTAGCGTACAGTACTCCATGCTCGTTCCGTCGATGGACAGGATGTGGTCTCCCACGTGCAGGGCACCACATCTGCAGAAAGGGAAAGGAGAAATACTCAGCAGGATGAGTGCCTTCCTCTTTGGAATGACTTCCACGTCCTTCGTAGTTAACATTTCACACAGTTTCAATTTACTTAAAAAAGGAAAAGTTTGAGTGTTACAGGAAATACCATCCGTCAAATGTTAAGTACCTTGCGTATGAATAAAAATGGAGAAAATACAGAAAAACTCAAGGAAATGTTTTTCTCTTGTGCTTCTTAAAAATATATATGTATTATTTTGGGGTGGCGGTGCCAAAAGTTGAAGGGAAGTGAGTGGGAGGGAAGAGAAGAACAGGATAATTTCTCCCCTTGGCTTTTTTTTTTTTCCTATGACTTTTTTCTTTGTTGGTTTTTATATCTATAAATATGAGCTGATAAATATTCAGAAGGTCAAGATGTGACTCACGTAATTGGAATGGGATCGTTTACAACTATTTTATGTGTGAATGGGAATAACTGGGGGAGATTCAGCTAATGCTGTTTCAGAATCCCTCACACTGCCAAATCACCGGTGCTTTATTATTATATTTTATTGTGTTATTCTGGAGTTAAACATCAATTAGTACAAAAGCTCTCGATGGCGATGGAAATTATGCAGGAGTCAAAAGAGTCAAAAAGGAGGCCTGCGTGGTGAGTGAAGGGGAAAGCTGGTGGGGGGGAGGGGCTAGCTGCTGTATCTTGCTGAACTCAAGAGACTGGGTACTGGATGAGTGGAGAAAAGCAAACACAGCAGTCAGCATCCCGACATACCAGTCAAGTGGACAGCTCCTTAAACTGGTTACCCCCTGCGGAATGGGAGAAAAACAGGGAGAAAATTAAAGCATCCTGCACCATTGAACTGGAGAACACCCCTGGATCAATGGCCGTCAATGGTAAAGGACCGAATGTAGGGTAGGACCACAGTGGAGCTGTAGACTGACCACTATAGGGGTTGCTGTGGGTTACTGCATCAGAGTGGGGGGTCTCCCACGTGGGGCGAGGGCATATGGAAAAGAGGCTGGAAACATGCAGGGGAGGCTGGGCCTCTCTGAGTGTATTGAGCAATTTCCATAGTGGGAATTGTCTCCTTCTCAAGACAAAAAAGCATGGCAAGTCATCCCTTCCACCTAAAAATAAAATTCCATGTGGATGCACTTGGAGAGCTTCCGTGACAGAAGGGGGGGTTTTCTTACCAGGAGCTGGGAAATAATTTATTAGGTGGTGAGGTAGTCTTTTTGCCCCCCACCCTTCTTACCTTTTAAGTCTAAAATAGGAATTAGGAAAAAGAATTCAGGAAAAAGGACTTCTGTTTTTATTGTGTCCTAGGCATGAATGCCGTTTTCAGGGGCCCTTGAAGACTGTGAAACCCTAAGATTAACATTCTACGACAGTGTAAGACCTTTCTTTAAAGACTGCATTATTTCAAAAATACTGTTTTACTCATTTAAGAAAAAAGAATGAGATTTTTATAAGATTTTGGCAAGATTTAATTGTTAACAGTTCAGGAAAACGTATGACTTCTCTAAAAGGAGCACATTAAAGATATGCTTAGCTACCCTACACCAAAACCAATCTACCACTCTAGAACATGGTAGGGAAACTTGTTCAGTTGCTTCACTTTCTTTTTTTCCTATTTCTAAAGGCCACACCAAACATCAGGACGAGGCAACATGACATTATGGGGTGGCTGATAAGGTAGGTGAATTTTTAAGCCCTAGAACTGTAACTTGTTTTCTTGATGAAACTTGTATAAACGGATAGGAGAGCTGTTTTTTTAATCATGTATGTATGTGTCTGAATGCATGTGTACATGTGTATTACATATGTGCATGTATATACATATAGAAATACATATATATATATATTTTTTAACACTCATGCAGTTTTGAAAAGTAGGCACTTCCTACAACACCCACCTGTCTGCAATACTTGCAGATTTGATTTTGTCTATGACAATGACCTGTTTGTTACAGCACATCGAGGTAGTTAGGGCAACCCCAAGGCTGGCACCAGGAGTTTTGGCAACTTCAACTAGCAGTGGCCCGGATGCTGTTGCCACAGAATCTATGGAAGAACAAATTTCAGAAAACAAAACAAAATAAAATCAATAAGTAAACAGACACATGAAAAACGTAGAGAATGTTCAGTCTGATGTTGGTCTGTTAATGTTATCGCTGAAACTCACGTTTCCCTCCAGGGAACATCCCCCCAGCCAGCAGTAATTTCTTAGGGCACCTTTTAGGACACCTGTTCTTTTTTTTTTTTAAATAATAATTTTTTATTATGTTATGTTAGTCACCATACAGTATATCCTTAGTTTTTGATGCAATGTTCCATGATTCATTATTTGCGTATAACACCCAGTGCACCATGCAATATGTGCCCTCCTTAATACCCATCACTGGCCTATACCAATCCCCCACTCCCCTCCCCTCTGAAGCCCTGTTTGTTTCCCAGAGTCCATAGTCTCTCATGGTTCATTCCCCCTTCTGTTTACCCCTCTTTCAATAATCAAATCAAAAAATGGGCAGAAGATATGAACAGACACTTTTCCAATGAAGACATACAAATGGCTAACAGTCACATGAAAAAATGTTCAAAATCATTAGCCATCAGGGAAATTCAAATCAAAACCACATTGAGATACGCCAGTTAGAATGGCAAAAATTGACAAGGCAAGAAACAACAAATGTTTGAGAGGATGTGGAGGAGAGGAAGGGGATCCCTCTTACACTGTTGGTGGGAATGCAAGTTGGTACAGCCACTTTGGAAAGCACTGTGGAGGTCCCTTAAAAAGTTAAAAATAGAGCTACCCTATGACCCAGCAATTGCACTACTGGGTATTTACCCCAAAGATACAGACGTAGTGAAGAGAAGGGCCATATGCACCCCAATGTTCATAGCATTGTCCACAATAGCTAAATTGTAGCAGGAGCTGAGATGCCCTTCAACAGATGACTGGATTAAGAAGATGTGTTCCAGGGGCGCCTGGGTGGCACAGCGGTTAAGCGTCTGCCTTTGGCTCAGGGCGTGATCCCGGCGTTATGGGATAGAGCCCCACATCAGGCTCCTCCGCTATGAGCCTGCTTCTTCCTCTCCCACTCCCCCTGCTTGTGTTCCCTCTCTCGCTGGCTGTCTCTATCTCTGTCAAATAAATAAATAAAATCTAAAAAAAAAAGATGTGGTCCATATATATAATGGAATATTACTCAGCCATCAGAAAGAACGATTATCCAACATTTGCAGCAACATGGATGGGACTGGAGGAGATTATGCTAAGTGAAATAAGTCAAGCAGAGAAAGACAATTATCATATGGTTTCACTCATTTATGGAACATAAGAAATAGCAGGAAGATCAGTAGGATAAGGTAGGACACCTGTTCTATCCAGCTTGCATATCCAGTAATATATACACAGGTCTATCTCTTCAATTAAAATTTAAGCCTCACATTAGTTGGGATAATGTTTTGTGTATCTTTATTTCCTCTTTATCACTTGGCACAGTGCCTGGCAATACTAGGTTTCTCAATATAAGTTTTTTAAACAGCACCTACTGTGGATGGATGGATGGATGGATGGATGGATGGATGGATGGATGGGAGAGAAGGATGAATAATGAAGCCCTTCAGTAGCCAAATACTAGGAATGCATACACTAAGTTGAATTTGTCGATCCTTTGGGTCCTTCCCTATTCTGGACCTGATCTGGGGTCACTTCACCCTCAGTAGTGACTTCACACCACACATGCTTTATTTTTGGCTTGGAACACTCTTTATTCCTTCAATTCCTGCTCACCTTGCGGACTCAGTGTAAACATCAGTTCCTCTGAGAAGCCTCTCTTGACTCGTGATTTGGGGAGATCCCTTTCTCATGGGCTCCTAGCCTGCTCCATTCCTTCTGTTGGGGCACACACCTCACTGTTTCACAGCGGCCAGTGTGGATGACATGCTTCTGTCCTTTGCCACACTGCAAGCTGGTTGCAAAGGCAGAGGTGATGTCTTGTTGATGTCGACATCCTCAGTGCCTGGCATAATGACTGGCCCAGAGGAGGTGAGCGATAAACAGTTGTTGAATGAATGCACGACTAAATGAGAAAACTCTCGGAGTCGCATGAAGTTCAAAAGAGGCAGGGGTCATACGGGTGAGAGCCCTGGACACGGAATTAAAACACCTGTGTTTAATTCTTTTTTTCACAATATTTTGATTATGGTACCTCGGACAAATTACTAAAACCTTCTAAGTCAGCTTGCTTGCCTACAAAATGGTATCCTTTCCTCAGTGTTTATTTTGATGAAATCAACATCTTGTTGAAGCGTTTTGTAATTTACAAAGTGCTATAGAGATGATGAGATGATGATGATTGCCATATTATGACCTCAAGCATTTTTCAAGACTATATTATAAGTGAGAGAACACAAACAGAGGGTAGGTTTGGGAGGGGCAGAGGGAGAGGGAGAAGCAGACTCTCCGCTGAGCAGGGAGCCCAATGCGGGGCTGGATCCCAGCACTCCAGGATCATGACTTGAGCCGAAGGCAGATGCTTAACCAACTGAGCCACCCGGGTGCCCTGTACTATGTTTCTTAAATGATTGGTAATGTCGCAATAATTTAGTCCTGAAAAAGGTTAAGTGAACATTAGGGCCTGTATGTCTTCCTGTCAATTCTAGGGCAGAATCTCATTAATAATAGCTGGGAGGAGCCAAAGCTCTTAGTCTGCTAACAGGACTTTTTGATTCTGGAGTGTTAAGATTTTAGTTTTCCCACGAACCTAACTCTTGTGGTTGTGACTCTCTCTTGTCTTGCTCACCTCGCTGTGTTAGCACCCCGGTCTAGGGCCGTCGACAGCATCTGGCTTCTCCTCCTTCTCCCTCATTGCCTGCCTTGTTTCTCTCCAGGGCCTCACTTGGTCACGGTGCTGCCCACGTCCTGCTCTACTCTCACCTCTCAGTTTCTAGTCAGTGGTCCCCTTGGCTATGTGCAAGAGTGGTCTGCACCTCATTTGCCTCCATTGGGATCCCCTGGTAAAGAACTCTGGTCAGTCCTTATAACCTCTGTTTTAGTGGTCCTTTCTTCACTAGGGTAGTCGATTCTGCCCACCTCTCAACTCTCACAGTCCAAGTTCTGTGACTAAGTGCACAAAATCTGGTGCCTTGAGCTTCACCCCCTGAAGTCTGCTGTCCTCCCCTTCCTTGAGCAGGCTCCCTAGCAAGGTCCCTTCTTGCTTCAGTTGACCCTCACGTCAGCTCTGGCCCAGCAGGGACTTTTCTTTACATTATCTTTCTAGAACTTTAGAAGGACTTAATTAATTAAGGTATAACTAACGGATTACATTAGTTTCAGATATACAGTGTGATGATCTGATAGTGATACAGGCTGTGAAATGATCACCACAATAATAGAAGGAAAAATTTTAGAAGGACTAATTTCTGAAATCACTTCCCATAGACTGGTTGGATTTTAATAGATAGCTTTGTGAGGTGATAATCACATATATTCTTCCACTTGGTTTTCTCACGTTGAAAGATAAATTTCTTTGGCTTAACAGATGAAAGTTATAAAGTTTCTCTGTTACTTATAACTTAATTTCTTACAAATGACAGAAACTGGTAGTTGTTCCTTGGTATCGCGTCTTCCCTTCTTTCTTCAATAATAAGCTGCCCAGCTAAGGACATTTCCCAGCCTCCTTTGCAGTGAGGAGCAGCCACGTGACCAAGTTCCAGCCAATGGGGAGTGAGAGGAAATGAGAAGTGAGCTGTTCTGAATGTGCTCTTAAAAATGATGGCTGTGCTCTCCCTGATCTCATTCCTCCTTGTTGCTGTTGCTGTGTGGGCCCAGCACTGGTGACCCATCTTCAATCATGTAGACAAGAGCAGGGAGCCACGTAGAGGAAGCTTAGGTTTCTGAAACCCTATCTTGAGAGATCGGTACTCTCCCAATAAATACACTTCTATCACATTTAAGCTAATATTTTAAGCTTGGGTCTTTGTTAAAGGTAAAATCTATATCCTGATAGGTCTTTTCACTGAGCCTATCCCTCCAATGTATCTTTCTTGAATTGTTATTCTAAGAGGCAGCTATTTATAGCCAGGTATTTGCAGATGTAAATTTTTTATAAAACCACAATCAACCATTACCCAGTACACATGATGTATTCATTTTTCTTAAAAGCATTACATCATGATTAAAGATCAGAGTTTTTAAAGAGGTTATCAGCATATGTGGAAATTGTTTAAATATAAACTCTTACATTGTTACTCTTTTTTTCCTGGCCTATATTTGTCAAGGTCCTAAAAATTAGATTCTTGCATGGTTCTAATGCTCCAGTTACAGTGAAGAATGAATATTAAACTTTTTTTCCTGTAGAAAGAAATGAGAGGAACAGGGCTATCAAGAAATACAAAAATATTGGCAAACTTGCAGGGAATTGATTACCCACAAGAAGCTTTTAACTTTCTGTTCTTTAAGGATCTAATCAGTGCTTAAGAACACTTTTGAGATGAAGGCAAAGGTACTATATCAGACTACAGTGTCCTAGAAGAATGGAACAATTAGGAGAAATTGGTGGTAGGAAAAGAGGCAGACGGAAAGTCACAAGGGAAGTGCTACACATTAAGTGCATGTGAGTAGCTGACAAAAAAGGTTTAAGGAGGTCATGGGAGACCTTTGCTCTCCTCATCCCTTCAGCTTGCCCTTGCCTGTTAGCGCCCTGCTATCACTGAATTATGGATCCTCCTGTTTGGAGGGGGACCTTGGGGTTAGACTGAGGAGAAGGGGGTGGGTCTAGAACAAGTGTCAGGTTCTCTTGAAGTAAATGATGTGCATACAATTAAAGTGGTTTATGGGGGGGAAAAAAGAATGCCCGTCACCCAGTTACCCCATCCCCCTGCCCACCTCCCCTCCAGCAACCCTCAGTTTGTTTCCCATAGTTAAGAGTCTCTTATGATTTGCCTCCCTACTTTTTCTTATTTTTTCTTCCCTTCCCCTATGTTCATCTGTTTTGTTTCTTAAATTCCACGTATAAGTGAAATCCTATGGAATTTGTCTTTCTCTGACTGACTTATTTCACTTAGTGTATGTCCTCCTCATGACTGGTTCTCCAGTCTTCAATATATATGTATATAGTAGGGGCTCATTCCATCCAAGTCTTTGCAAATGGCAAGATTTCATTCTTTTTGATGGCTGAGTAATATTCCAGTGTGTGTGTGTGTGTGTGTGTGTGTGTGTGTGTGTGTGTATACACACCACAAGGATGATCAGGGATTGTTGACAACAGTTTACTGAATATGAACTCGGCCTTCTATTCTTTCTCCTTAGTTGCCCAGTTTCACTTAACCGCAATCACTCTTAAATTTATGTGTCCAGCACATATCCTTCCCCAGAGCTCCCACTGTTCCCACTGCCACCTTGAACAATTCTTGGATGTTTCATGAGCACAACAAACACAAGATGTGCAAAACTGAGAGTGAGCCCATCACACTTCATTGGTTCTCCCCCGTGTTTCCTTCTCGCAGTGACTGACTCCTGTTATACTCAATCATGCAAACCAGAAACCTAGGAGTCATCTCAGTTCCATCCTCTTCCTCATCCTCAAAAATTCCTCTTGACTCTAATTCCTAATAGCTCTCAACTTCATCCTTTCCATCTCCACAATCACTTTTTCAGTCTAAATTACCATCATCTGATAGCCCCTCATCCTCTCCTGGCTTCCCCTTTCCCCAAGCCAGTGATCTTTTTAAAAGTGTATATCTCATCACGTTAATGCCATGCTTAAATCTTTTCAATGACTGTTCACGTGGGGTAAAAAATTTTAACACAATCTACAAGGAGCTACATCTGGCCTGCTTACCTCACCAGTTCTATTTCCCACCATTCTGCTCTTGTTCTCTCTGCTCCAGCCCCCTTCTTTTCTTTCAGTTCTTCAAAAATGCCATGTGCCTTCTTGCCTCTGGTCCCTTATGTCTACCTGGAATGCTCCAACTCTCCCCCATTTCTCCTTCACCTACTTCTTCACCACTGCTTTGCTCAAATGTCACTTCCTCAGGGATTCCTGCCTTTTCCTGCAAACCATGTCAATCTTCCTGAGAAATGCATTAATAGAACCCTGTGCTTTTCCTTCACAGCACTTCTGATAAATGTCATTCAACAATTAGTTGTTTAATTA
This sequence comes from Ursus arctos, assembly GCF_023065955.2. Classification (NCBI taxonomy): domain Eukaryota; kingdom Metazoa; phylum Chordata; class Mammalia; order Carnivora; family Ursidae; genus Ursus; species Ursus arctos. Next base: position 41,952,822 of record NW_026622886.1, on the reverse strand, counting down.
GCTATTTAATTAATTGTTCTTGGATAAAAATGTAAGTTCCCTGTGGCAGGGATTGTGTATGTCCTCCTCATGACTGGTTCTCCAGTCTTCAACATATATGTATATAGTAGGTGCTCAGTGATATTTGTTGGTGAAGCAAGCGAAAGCATGAACACCCATTATTTTATTCAAGGTGATGTGCTAAATATATGGATGATGCAGAAATTTAAGTCATATTCTTTTGCTCGAAGTAGTTCCTAGTGTAGTTGGGATCATGTTAACCCTATGCTTAAATCCTTTCAATGGCTGTTCTTGTAACAGGCTGCATATGCATACATAGATGATGTTGATGATGAAGAGTATTTTTCTTTTGTCTAAATTCTAAGCCTGCATAATGAATTCCATCTAATGCTTCATAAGATCAGACTGAGAAGTGTGTGAGTTTATCTAGTACTGAAAGAACTAGGGAAGAGTCTATTGGCAGAAAGGTATCCTACCTTCTTCCAGATGGAACTTGAGATCGTTGGTCATTCCACCTGTAAAGTGGGTATTATAGCAGCTGAAATGGTCAAGTAAGTAAGCCACCTCCAGGATGATGAGCTCTTAAGGAAGACTTCTATCATTTAAGGATTGACACAAAGGTCCTGCACCTTAAAACCATGAAGAGATGTGAATGCTCTGGATGTCTGGGAGAGGACATTGTCTGGCCCCAGGAGAGTCTGTCAGACTAGCTTATCTGCAGAGGACTCTAAGCAAATCATGTTGACCTGCAGCTAAACAGAACCACAGAGTAGAATATGCTTATTTGAGTCAGGGTCCTCACAAGAAACAGATGATACACTCAAATTAGGATAACGTGATGAGGATTTAATAAAAAACTGGTTAGAGGGAAACCACAGGGATAATACAATACTCTGGGGCCAGAAGCAAAAAGCACCTTACTACACTATCCTGAAGAAGCAAAGGATAGAGCTGTTAGTGAAATGGGGATTCAGGAAGGACTGTGTGGAAAGGGCTACGTGACAGGAGCTGGCACCTTCTGTCAAAGGATGTAGCCAGCTCCAGTGAACCCATAGCGAGGAAGCCAGGGAATAACACTCTCCATCCCTCTCCTCCCTCCCTCTCATCTCCTGCCATGATTCCCTATTAGCTAAACCCAACTGGAGACTGAGGCCATGAGAGCCCATTATCCAGGCTGTGTAGGTCAGGGCCACAGTAGCATGGAGAAGGGTGGGAGCAGCTCTAGAGGGAAAAAGGAGGATATCCTTGTTTGTGTGTATCTCCACTCAACTTCCTTCCACAAAGTCTGGAGGCTGCTTGCTTTAAACTAAATATGTAATACAAAGGAATAATCAGGAAGAAGAAAAGGAGTCTACAAATGCCTTGCCCACAAGGATTAACAGAGATGCTCTGAACTGCAAAAATGACTCCGAACTACAGGTAAATTGAAGGAGACAGAAAGTAGATTGGTAGCTGCCAGGGCTTGGAGGCAGAGGGGAATAAGGAGTGCCTGCTTAAGTTTTGCATCCAGACAGAGCTGATGGTTGCACAATGTTGTAAATGTACTAAATGCTACTATCAAATTGTACACATTAAAGTGGTTAATTATAGATAATGTGAATTTTGCTTCAGTAAAAAAAAGAAAATATGACTGTGAGTTTCCTGGAAACGGGAACAATAAAGGGAACATGATCAATTATGCAGTTATCACCAGTGCAAAGGGGAAGGCTTCTAGTCCTTATATGGGAAATAGAGATTCTTCCGTCAGGGAGAAAGATATCCCATGGGATTTTATATATATGGTGCTAATTGATATAATGGGGAATATCCTCAGCACATTTTTATAATAGGACACAGAGGTGGTTTCCAATGGCTGTTCCTTGATCAAGGTTGAGGAATAAAACTAAAAAGCAAATCAATTATCATTGTGTCTCTATAATGGAATAAGCTAATATGGTGGTCAACTTGATCTAAAGGCAGATCCTAGGGTAGACAAACTAGATGCTTCTCTGGGGATCTTTCCTAGATATCAATCTTTTCTCTCACTTGGGTTTCCAACAAAAGTTGGATATCAGACATTTCAAGAAGGTCCTCTGTGAAAAGACTCTGGATGTCGGTGTTTTATATACATGACTGAGACCAGATCCATTTGCTTTAGACATCAGATGAATCAGTGGCAGGATTAATGTACTTATCAGGAGATGAGAAGCCTAACCAGATTCTTGCCATGTTAGAAGATCACCTACCTCACATTCCCACAGAACTGAGCTTTCTAAATCTGTAGGCTAACTCATCATTCTTGCAACAAAATGAATTTTAAAAATATATTTATTGAGTGCTAACTATATGCCAAGAACATCAGAAGGTACTGGGGACTCAAAGATGAAAATGTATTACCTCTTCCTTCTAGTAACTCCTGGGGATCCCTTGCCAAGAAGGTGGGGGAGTAGGATAGAACTCCTGGATTCCACTATGGAAAATGATTCTGTTGAACCTCCTGAAGTTTAGTTACTTTTTTTTTTTTTAAATGTGGGACATGCAATGCTTGCAATTCCCCCCACCCCATGAAATCTTTAATATAGTAGGGTCAATGTGTTTTTAAAAAATGATGGGTCATCAAATAGGATGTGATTTCTAAGTTTCCAGGAAAATGATTCAAATATGTCAAAAGATCTGCAGAAGGTAACCAAAGTTCCCTGTCCATAAGGACTGTCTGTAGAAAGGCAATTGGTATTACCAAACATCTATGGTACGTTTCACGGAATGGCAATGACAAAATGAGACCTACTGGGATCTGAGGAGTTCTGAGCATAGTGAGTTAGGATGCTTGGGATAAGCTTTTTAGACAACACAGAATTTGATCTGAATGTTTCTCAGCTGCCTTTATTTTAATGGGCTCTAAGAAAACAACAAAACTATTTTAGCAAGTAAGCTTTCCAGCATTACCCAAGTGGCAGTTACTTTCTGCATCGCAGAAGGGGATCTACAAATGCTAACGTTTAATTGATCATTAGCCTTTTCTGGCAATTGCTTTCCATAATAAATGTTTCCCCACAACAACATCAAGAAGCTCATACTGCCTTGTGGTATTAAGCCTATTTCCCTCGTTGCCACCTAATTCCATTTACAGAAGGCCTTATGAAAAGTAGGAGTCCAAAAGCCCTGGCTTTATTCCAAGATGTCTAAGATGATGCATAGCAAAAGTAAAAGCAAGCAGACAGGGTGGATGAATGAGGCCCCCTTGTTTAAGAAAGTGCAAGAGGGAAAAATGGAGTGTGTCAAAATGAGAAAAATAAACAGAAGAAAAATCAGGAAGAAATAATCAAGAGCCCATCCCCTGACAGAAGATTAGTTTGTCCTGCCTAAGTGAAGCATAGTTGAGAAAAATGGATCATGCAGATATAAATTATTCATGGTTAAAGACGGCTCAGTCATTAAGATATTTACACTACGGTTGAAGCCCTTGCACACTGTGTTGATTTACGGGCTACATAATTACATAAGATACGCTGATGACTGTTTGCATGGGAAACGCTCTGGATTTTTTATTTTGTTAATCAGTTTTCCCACTCTGAGCCCTGCATTTCAATCAGAGCACAAGGCTTGATTAGAACCTCCCGGGGTGGCAGAAAGACTGCATATGGTATTATTAGCTTTGCCTGCCTTACATTCATTCCAATAAAAAGTACCTTTGGGGTGCTTTTCAATTTACCCATTAGTTAAAAGTATTTTTATTAGTGATAGCCTATTCAAATAATGCTACTAATAATTTCAGTCTCTTTCAGATGAGCTAAACTCTAATAAGAATTTTTTTAACTTTCAAAAAAATTGCCAATTTATTTTTGCTTACTGAAATACACTGCTTGGGAAATATTCCCAATACAATGGAGTGTACCTTCCATGTTCAAATGAGCTTTATCTTAAATCCTGTTTTTCCTAGGGAGTTAAAGGAGACAACTGGCATAGTTACTGCACGGTAAGAAGAGTCCAAAGTAGGTGAAACTCAGTAATATGTCCCATGCTAACTTGAGTTTGGCTAAAGCATGGTTGATGATTGACTTTTGTTCTCTGTAGCAGCTCAACCCTGGGAATTTTATTAACTCTAGACTATCTTGGTCCCATACTCCGCATTTTACATGACTGCTATTTTTTGTACCCTGCTTATTGGCTTATAGTGTTTTGTAAACTTTTTTTGAAGTGTAACAAACATAACAGAGAAATGCATAAATCATAAATTAGCTGCTTGATACCTTTTCATAAACTGAACACATCTGTGTACCCGTACCCAGATCCAGAAATAGAACAGTACCAGCATCAAAGAATCACCCCACTGTATATTCCTTTAAATCACTCCCTTGTCCCACAGGTAACCACTATCTTGACTTCTATCAGCATTGGGTAGTATCGCTTATTTTTGTACATCTAAAAAGCAGACCCAGTTTTTACTCTTCTGATTCTGGCTTTTTCTGCTCAATATTATGTTAGCGAAATTCCTGCATATTGTTGGGAGTAATTTTAGGTCATTCATTCTCATTACTATATAATATTCATTGGGTGAATATGCCATAGTTTATCCATTCTTCTATTTAGGTTTGGGGCTGTTACAAATATTGCTGCTATGAACATTCTACCATGTCTTTTGATGAACACAGGAATGTATTTCTGTGGAAGTCATAACTAGGAGTGCATTTTTGGGCTGTAGGGTATGAAAATGTCAACTCAGGTAGATACTGTCAAAGAGTTTTCCAGAAGAGTTGTATAAATTTACCTTGTAACCAGCAGGGAATGAGAATTTCAGTTGTTCCACATCTTTGTCATCTTGTGCCGTGGTTAGTCTTTTCCACTGTGGCCATTCCGGTAGGTGCGGTAGTGGTATCACAGTGTGGTTTCCATTTGCATCTACCTGATGACTAAGGTGTTGAGCCATCTTTCCTAGCTTATTGGCCACTTGGACACTTTTTTAATAAAGTGTCTGCTCAAGCCTTTCCTCCCAACTTTCCATTAGGTTGTCTGGTTTATTGACTTGTGGGAATTTAAAAATAACATATTCTGATGAGTCTTTTATTGGATACATGGTTTGCAAATACACTTTTCCCCTCTACGGCTTACCATTTCAGACTTTCAATGGTGCCTTTTAATGAAGAGAAGTTCTTAATTATTCTTTTTTTCTTTTATGGTACTTTCTATGTTCTCTTTAAGAAATCTCTGCTTACTATGAAGTCGTGTGATTTTATCCCATACTACTTCTTATGGGCTTTATTATTTCATTTTCACATTTAGACAGGGAATCCATCTGAATTGATATCTATGTATGGCATGGGGCAGGGTCACAATATATTTTTTTTCCACATGGATATAACTGACCCATCATCATTCTTTGAAAAAAAAACATTCTTTCCTCACTGCATTGCGATGTCACCTGTGTCATAAACTAGGTGACTGTATATGTATAGTTCTGTCTCTGGACGCTCTTTTCTGTCACATTGGTCAATTTGTCCTTCTTATGCCAGTACCACTCTGTCTTAGTTACTTCAGGTTGTTAACAGATCTTGACATATGGTAGTATCAGTACTCTGAGTTCGTTGTTCTTCTTCCAGACTGCCTTGGGTTTTCTTGGCCCTTTGTAGAGTGATGTTTCACCATGGATTAGTTCAGGGGAAACTAGAACCTGGTAGCTAAATAAATGAAGGATTTTAGGTCCCCAGCTATGGGAATAATACCATACGAAATAATCACGTTAGGATTTACATGGCAGTTTTCAGTATTAAATTTTATAGACCTATAGTACTTATAGATATTTAAACATGTTTTGTAGGATACTAACAGAAGTTTTCCAACTTCGATTTCTCAGGCTCTAATCTTATCCCACATAGATAAATAATAAAGAGTTTTTAAACTTTTAAAACAGAAGATGAGGAAAATCAGGTCACAAAATTTTTTAAAGAAATTTATGAGCTCAGACATATTGAGTTGGGGTGCACAGTGCAGACAATGCCATGTCTCTAACTGCACAAACTCCAGAAGCTTCCATTTCCACAGTCAGTACTAATTGATGACTTTTTAAAAATGGGCATAATTCTACCAGGAGCAAGCTTTCAGGAAACTCACAAAATTTATATCCTGTTTGCTTTAAAAAGTGTAAGCAGCCAAATGAATCTGGCATTTAAGTGACCAATGCCAATGGGAAAGTAGAAATATTTGCCTCCAAGTGAAAAATTCTTTGGCCTGACTGTTAAAAATATTTGGCATTTACACAGGGCCACTGTGTAATCATACTCCTTATCATCATTCTCCAGAAAGTCTGATTCTTCCTCAGCCTAAAAATAGTCACTGTCAGGTTGTCTGAGCTGGATAAGTGATCCACACAAAAAAATGGGACGGATCTCCATCAGATTCTGCTGAGGCAGAGAAGCTACTTAAGTAGGAATAAGTGTCTGCCAGCCTGAAAAAGAATTCCTACTACTCAGGATTCTTAACCTCCCAAGACTAAGGAACAGTCAGTCAGGAAGAGCGAAAGGCTCACTAGCAAGATACGGACTCTCTCTGGCATCCTGTGCTAGATTTGGCTCTATGTATGCAGTTTAAAAAAAAGGTATCCTAGTTCCCTAGGAAGCAATCTGAAATAAGACAAAAGAATACCAACCACACAGACATCCTAAAAGCCGATTTACTTGTACGTTGCCAAAAATATACTTAGAAATATTTAAAGCATCTATATTTCTGACTGACCTTGGGTTTTTTATAGGGGGTAAAGATAGTATTTAAAGAAAGCAATGTTGGGCAAATGTACAGACCTAAAGACATGGCTAGATAAAAAAAGGAAAACAACTCAACCATCATGTAGTAAAACCATAATGCCTTGTCAATGAAGACGCAAACGACGTTTGACCAGGGCATCAACGGTGCTCCCTTCACCCCGCCCCAGCCTGGGCCAATGGTGACCACTGGAAAGGAATAATAAGCACAGAGTCTATTGTTTTGAATTGGGTGGGTCCCCAATAAATGCTGATTTATTAATCATAAATAAATAAAATTTCTAATTAAAAAAGTCTGACAGAGTTGGAAAAAATAGAAATTGGTTGGATGTCAGATCTAAGAAAGTTTAGATAGCTTGGAATGATGGGTCAAAATATTTAGAAATTATTATTTAATAGCATAAACGATGATATGCCTTCCATTTTTGCTGCGAGTTATAGTTTACAAAGTGCTTTCATATATATCATCGTGTTCTCTTTCTCACAACAACCCTCTGGGATGGGATGGTCATTTTAAATGCTCTCCAGGTAATTCCATTGTCCATCCTGCTTTAGGCTTTGGCAGGAAGTCGTCTGCTATTAGAAGTGTTCAAATAGGGGTGCCTGGGTGGCTCAGTTAAGCGACTACCTTCAGCTAGGGTCATGATCTCCTCTAGGTCCTGGGATTGAGCCCCAAGTCGGGCTTCCTGCTCAGTGGGGAGTCTGCTTCTCCCTCTCGCTCTGCCCCTCCCCACCACTCGTGCTCTCTCACTCTCTCTCTCTCAAAAAATAAATAAATAAATAAATAAATAAATAAATAAATAAATTAAAACTAAAGTCTTAAAAAAAAAAAAAAAAGAAGTGTTCAAATAGGGCTTGGTAAGGAAGGTCCTAAAGGGATTCCAGCATTGGATAGTGGTCCAAGCAGATGCTGCTGAGATTTAATTGTGGTGTGTTAACTTTAGAGAGTACCTTCTCCAGGGAGCCTTATATGTCTTCAGAAGTATGTTTTGAACATCATCTTTTCACTTATACAGTTAGAAAAGTCTTCTATAGGCATCTGTTTCTTGACCAGAGAGGGCATTTGAAGGTGACAAATAGCCTTTTATGCTACTCTAAGATATACTACTATTTAGAGAAATTGGAACAACTCCTGAAATATTTCAAAAGATGAAAGTAGAAAAGCTCCCTAAACCAGTACACACAGCAGAAAGAAGAGCCAAGTAGTTCTGCAGTGAACTTGAGAACCTATGGTGTCCAAGCACATTTTGCACATGACTATAGAATTAAGGAAGGCAAAAGCCTTTGCCAAAAGGCAAGAGCTAATGAACTTGTTCCATTTCAAACCCTTCATTACGGAACCCTGAATTAGGTGATGGTGCTATAATATCACTCATGATATTTTTATTATGTTAGGAAGTGAACACAGACCCTACTGTGGGGGTATACTTGTGTTCTCTCCTGTCTTTGGAGACAAGCTAGATCCGAACACTTCGTTGTGGAGGTTTGGGCTGTAGACGCAGTGCTTGGGAATCTGTGAAGATGTCTCTGGATATGCACGAGATATTAAAAGATCAAAGAAAAAACAGGTAAAAGGATTCCTGGATTCCTATGTCCCACTCCCTTAGTCTGAGTAGCTTTACAATAATTCATATCAATAAAAATGCTTGAATGATTAAACAGTGGTAGATAATTAATTCACTGTCTCACTTTCTTCCTCTTATTCAGAACTTCAGGTGCTTAATGTTAAATATTTGATGTTCTGGGATTTTTTTTTTCTCAAGAATGCACTTAGGCCTAAAATGATTACATTTTATTATTAAAAAAAAAAACTAATTAATTAGGGGTGCCTGGGTGGCTCAGTCGTTAAGCATTTGCCTTTGGCTCAGGGCATGATCCTGGCGTTCTGGGATCGAGCCCCGCATCAGGCTCCTCCGCTGGGAGCCTGCTTCTTCCTCTCCCACTGCCCCTGCTTGTGTTGTCTCTCTGTCAAATAAATAAATAAAATCTTAAAAAAAAAAAAAGAAAAAAACCTAGTTAATTTACGTACTTTAGGGAGAGACAGAGAGAGACAGCGAGAGCATGGCGAGGGGCAGAGGGAGAGGGAGAGGGAGAGAATCTCAAGCAGACTCCACGCTGAGCACAGAGTCTGACCTGGGGCTTGATCTTATGACCCCGTGATCATGACCTGAGCCGAAACCAAGAGTCAGATGCTTAACCAATTAAGCCAGCCACCCAGGCACCCCTAAAATAATTAATTTTAAATAGTAAGATTTCACTTTTATTTTTAAATATTCCCTGTAAGGCTTTTATTTTTGAAAGTATATTAACTGAGTCTTACATTTCAACTTTAGAATTTTAGGTTTAGAATATACAAAGATGCATTTCATTAGTTTTTCTGCTGCTTTCAAAGCTTTCATCCATACTTAAAATATTTACTGTTTCATACATTGGCTATAATGACTGTCATTCTTCTGTGGGCACATAATCAGATCTGTGAGGTCAATCTGGGTTTAATCCTAGGTTTTACACAATATTGTCCGTGTGAACTTGGGCAGTAAATATAACCTCTTCAAGACAGTTGCTTCACTTATGAAAAATAAGGATAATGATTTATATGTCACAAGATTGCTATGACAATTAGAATTGATAAAATAGGTAAAGTACTTTGCACAGTCCTTGGCAGAAATTAACCCCGCACATTAATAGTTCTCTCCTTCTTTGCTACTTCCTGGGATAAACCCAGGACATGCTGATGTCATCTAGGCTGCTTAATTCACTTTCTAGTTGATGTGAAGAATTACTTTCTCTTACATCAGTAAATGAAATCATTATTTATATGCCCCCCAGAAGTTTATGTGAGTGTTTGCCTAATGTACGACATAGTAACGTTGTCATTAAGAGAAAGTTTTAACAGAAGAGAAAGGAGGGGCAGATGGCAGAGCTGGGCAGTATTCTAGTATATCATTAGCTAGATTTTCATTTGTCTTTCCACTTAGCTTCAAGTGCTGTAAACGATTTCAATATTCCTCTCTCTGCAATTTCAGATCATCTATGCTGCTATGGATTTAATTTTATCACCTATAACTAATGAATCCATATCTTGGACAAGGTACTCAAGAAACTCACATGGAGCCTCTGAACTATACAATTGTGAAAATCAAATTAATTTTCATTTTTTTCACAGATGGGATATTTAGTATATCTGGCAAATGATATCTTCAGCTTGAATGACCGCACTAAAACCGACCTTAGGCCCCCACATGCCCTCCTGAGTTTGAGAATTCTGCAAGTAAGGCCTGAAAACTTGTACTGCAATTCTGTTTGGATAGGAAGTCTCAGGTGAAGCAGATTCTGCAAGGTAAATGTCCCACTCAGCACAAAACTATCCTTTAAGGGACTCCACAGATGCATTCAAATAAGGAAATCATCTCTGAGAAGAGGTCCCAGAGTAGCCCAAAGCACGTCCCCACAGTGTGAGACATCTCAGATAGAGTCTGTAGCAAAATTTGAAAGGGATCCTAAGAAGCAGCCAACCAACAGCCAGGAACCAAAGTGCGTGAAGCAAAAAGGCTGGTGAGATTTTCCTTGTGTGCTGCTGAAATATTGCTGGAGTACTTGATCCGGTTTTTGTGAATTAATGACAACCACTACTCCCTCCCCTCTGAGAGAGAATGTGTGTAGCTTAGTAGTATTTTTTTTTAACCTCTCGATAGTCACAAACTTAAACATGCCAGGATGAAAGGCTCCAATGAATCCAACATGTCAGGTCTCAAAAACTTGCTTGTTCAAATATGTGATGCTTATCTGGAATCACACTTACGAGTGTCTAAGAGAATCTTCCTTTTACCAGTGTCTATAAGGCTCAGCCCTCTGTGGAAGGTATGGAATATGACAGAGGCTGGACAGTGAGTATGGATGATATAATACATCTACATTCCCAATTAATAGCAACAGCTATCATTAAAGAGAGGCTGAGGATCCTAAAATGACCTCAAATGCAGAACACCGAGCTTTCAATCAGCAAGACCCCATAGCAGGTCAACTCACAGAAGCTATGGAATTAGGAGCTTTGATCATGAAGACTCGTATTTGCTACTTTGTTAAAACAAGGGTCTTCTAAAATAGGAGGGCTGGACACAAGGTGATATAGGCCACTTTGTACTCTGTTTCCAGCACTTCCCAATCTTCAAAGAACTGTCGAGAAATGATTTGTTGCTTGTACACAAGTGTGCCTAATTTGGGGTCTATTCCCTGAAAGTCTGGATCTCTGGACTAATGTTTACTGTTAGACTCTAGAGCTATGGTGTTCCGGGAATCACTGAAAATAGCTAATGAAAATTTGGGCAAGAAATCAACTGCGGGTATGGGCCAGTGAATCACCAGAAACCCTTCCAAGTGGCTCTCTGGGATTCAGGCACCCTGATGCTTTTGTCTGTTACCTAGAGGAAATGTTTCTTGAATGGAAGGGAAGGAGAGGGCAGGTGGTGATGAGGGAAGGGGAGGGTAGAGATGAGAAGGGGAGGGGAGAAAGTAGGAGACAAAGGGGAAAGGGGAGGAGAGGGGGAGGTAGAGAAGAATGAGTAAGAATATTAGAATAGGAATATGAGTTGGTTACTGAAGACTTTATTGCATCGTTTACTATTAACTTTGGAGTTCTTCAGAGATGAGTGAATATTTATTCTCAATTCTCTAACTGAAACAGGGTGCCACAGAAGTTTTCTCTGAGGAAGTGACACTGAAGCTGAGACATTAAAGGATATGTACAAAATAGCTGGGTAAAGGGCTGGAGAATCACTTCTGAGGCAGTGGGAACAGAACTTGCAAAATCCCTGAGGATGGGAGCCTGGTACGGGGGAGGAGCTTAAAAAAAAGAGCCCTGGGACTCCCAAGAGAAGAGAGCTTCTGGGAAACCATGGCAAGTAGAGATGGCAGCTCTGGGACAGAGTATACAGGGATTCCCAGGCACAGCAGAGAATTTAACTTTCTTGGAAACTTAGTGGGGCCGCATTGCATTTTGGGGGCTATCAGAGTTAAAGGTCTCTGGGGCTTCTGTGGGAGCACAGATCTGAGTGGGAGTGGGGGGTGAAGAGGAGACAGACGAGCTGGGAGATGACTGGGAGAGGAAGGACAAAGATGCAGAGGACTTAACAGCATCTGTGAGTGAGAGGCAAGGACAATGCACGGAAAGCTAAATGGGACAAACCGGATGATGGCAGGAAGAAGAACCGGCTGGGTTGAAGAAGGGTGAGGGAAAATGAAGGAGGACCTAGGGCTCTGGTTTGAGAACTGCGCGGATGGCGGCACCACCACCCGAGATGGGGAAGATGGGAGAACAGCCCGGGGGGCAGGAGTCAGGTTCAGCTCTCAACATTGAGGTTTAGGATTTATCGTATAAATGTGGCATTAAGACTGCTCTGGTGGTTAAATGGCTTTAAGCAAAGGTTCTGGAATCAGACATAACAGTTTGAATCCTGGCTCTGTTATACTCTTCCTAGGCAAATTATTTTATTTTCTGTTTCCTGAAATGGGGATGCATACACGCCTACCTCTGAAGGTAAGAACACGAGATAATGTTTATAAAATGCCTTGAACAGAATAAGTACTTAGTAAGTGGCAGTTAGTATTACTATAATTTGCTAATAGCAGCATATGATGTTAAAGGCTGAATTTTGACTTTGACATTTATAAACTGTGTCATCCAGGCAAATAATGTACATTAGATTTCAAATTTTTAAAACAGCCAAAATCCTTCCTTTCCTACAACACAAGGCATATAAAAACAATAACAATAACTCTAACATCCTTGATTTAGTCTTGAACCTATAGGTCCCACCAATAGGTGATGAGAAACCTGGAGTGAAGGATTCTTTCTTTGTACCACAAGGAAGAGAAGATTAGGACTATTTAGTTTGTGGCTACAGGAGCTCCGTAAAAAACAGCAGTGCCTTGGGGGAAAGACCTTATTTAAGGTCAGTCTCATGTGCATTCCCTGAGAAGGAACAAAAAGTTGCTTAAGATATGCAAACATTAACTGCAAAGTTCTTACCTAATATTCTGGAAATGTAAATATTTCTTCAGCTTTTTTTTTTTTTTTTAAGATTTTATTTATTTATTTGACAGAGACAGACAGTCTGGGAGAGAGGGAACACAAGCAGGGGGAGTGGGAGAAGCAGGCTCCCAGTGGAGGAGCCTGATGTGGGGCTCGATCCCAGAACGCCGGGATCACGCCCTGAGCCGAAGGCAGACGCTTAATGACTGAGCCACCCAGGCGCCCCAATATTTCTTCAGCCTTAAACAGTGTGTGATGACCATGAAGCCTATGTTTTGATTTGCTCACTTAAAGTGCAAATGAATTTACTAGCTTAGTGTGAACTGACCTATATTGCAGAAGTCGTGTAGAATCGTGTATTAATCAGAAGGCGTCAGACTCTCAATATAATCCTTTCAGGCTTTCTCAAAACACAGGAGGAAGCATGGTTTAATAGAGGTAATAGGAGGATCAAATAGGATAGTGATTGTGAAGTGCCCTGTAGGCTAAAAGTGTTCTCAACACATGAGAAGTTATTTTGAATATTATTAAATTGAGGGGAAAGGCAGGCTTAACGTGAATTACTCCTTGTTTATTTGTTCAGTCAACCAAGAGATAAACCGGGCACAGCAGAGGATACAATGTTGGTATGGAATAGCCCCTGCGCTCGAGTTTACAATCTTATAGAAGAGAGATAGTCACACACACAAACTACTACACGATTCTACTGAGTGGTGTAAAGACTATAGAGAGGTGTATAAAAAAGATATCACAGAAGTTCGGATGACAGAGGGAGTACTGCCAGCTGGCTTTGCTAGGTCTAGCTTCCAGAAATAGAAGTAAAGTTGAAAGGCTGTAATAGAGTGGGAAAGCTCACAGAACAACAAAAATAATAACAACAATAAAAGCAGATGTTTTACTTCTATGTGTGCCAGGAATATGCCAAGTGCTTTAAATGTATTAACAACTTTAATCACCACGATAACACAGGAAGGAGCTGCTAGGATGAATCCCCATTTTACAGCTGGGGAAACTGAGGCTTAGAAAGGTGACACACCTAGTAAGTTGGAGAGCCAGGAATCAATCTTGAGTCCTTTTAATCACTACACTGTACAGGTGGGATGAAATCATGAGGAAACACACAAAAATGGTAAAACATCATTCACAAATTATTTAATGTCTGGTGCGGCTGAATGAAGCACAGGATTTTCCAGGGATATGACCCAAAAAAATTTAAAAAAAATTAAAAAAAAAAAACTACCTAGAAAGGTAGGTCAGGAAAAGCTGAGTCTCAGAATAAAGACTTTGGACTTTATTTTATAGCTAATGGGTGGAGAGATGTCCAAATAAAGATGGTGGTAGTTGTCGGAACAGATGATAACATTGTGAGAGAGTATGTTTAGAGACAGGAAAAGTAAAGAGGTTGAGGGAAGAATTTTGGAATGGCTCTTTGCATTTTACTTGTTTTAAAATAAAATAATTCTATAGGAGGTGTGGTCCGTTTAGCAGTCGTTCGATGTTTGCTGTGAATTACTCCACCAGACGCTACAGTGATTTCAAGTGGGATTAAGGCTGGGTAGTACTGCCCTCATAGAGATCAGGTGACAAGCTGCTGGCTTTTCTATTTCCTATTTTACACCAACACAACACCTTCAGGTGATGAGAACTAGAATCTATAGAGAGAGGATGCTGGGTATTAGTGTGTTTCTGAAGGAAATGAGTATGAAAAGTTTGATCTCAATCTGCTTCTGAGAATTCACAGAAATTCTTCAGTCATCTTAAAGTAAACCAGAGCGTCCTCACAAAAATGCTCTGACCTCCTGACTTCATGAAGACAGATTCAGGGCAGTTTCTATCATTATAATTGTGGATCATATAGAAGATCCAGGAGGCAGGGGACTACAGTGGGTGCTAGCATACCGAGCAAATGCACATTCATGGGTGATAACTGACAGTGGCATCCGGTAGCCATATTCAGTATCATGGCCGCAGAGACAAGTAGAAATATCGATTATTCCCTATGTATTTACGACTGTTGGCAGTCAACCTGATACTTTAACACCTACTAGTATACCATAAATAATGTTAAAAAAATAATAATTTTACCATACACCAGGCACTGAAGTGGATGCTGTTGAACAAAGAAAACTAAAATATGGAGAAAAGAGGTGTCGTGTCTCACAGGGAGTTTGTGGTCTTCTGTTTCTTTGGAAGTTATAGCCTACAGTTATACGTAATGGTTAATGGAAAGTATAAAGATATGAAAAGATAAAAAGAGGAAAAATTTTACCCTGGTAAAAGATGGTTTGGTGCTCATCTGACAGCAAGGAATTAAAAAATTAGTATCCAATCACAGAGGAAAGTAATCTTGATTAGAACTTGGGTAGTACTCTAAGAACTGACCTTATGATTGATAGAAGTGTTTATCTGCTACCCTTCTTAAAAGGAAGTCCAATTCCAGCCTCCCTAATACATGTACATGACCTTAAAGAAACTTACCATACAAAGAGATTTCCCCTGACAGAATTCAGTCAGTTTTTCATTTTTCTAAAACACACTAAAATTAAAGGCTAATTTTCCCCTTAAGGGACATGTTTAATTTTAGAAGCATAATATTCAATCTGAAATTGAGGGAATTTTAACCCATTTTCCATTAATTTATTAATGTCTCAGAATGCCAAGATCAAGATTCTTGCAGATAATGGCTTCACAGCAGCAACTTGGCCTGATGCCTATTACAGAAATGTTGGGAAGAAATCTCAGGGAAATTGTAATTGTCAATGAGATTGCTGGGTTTGTTTTGATTGACAAGGGAAATGACCAATTTTCCTTTTTAGATAGTGTTTGAGCTGTAACCATTTTAGTTCAGTTTGAACTACAGCTAAATGCTACTTTAAACTATTTTTGTTTATAGTATTTTGCTTTGGAGTTACATCATTGAGAAAAGAAGTGGTCATAACTTCTTAAATCTTTCATGAGAAGTTACTAAATTCAAAGACCCAGAGTTTTAGAGCTAGAAGAACCTTTGAGATGATGTGGTCTAGTCCCCTCATGTCACAAGTGAGGAATAGGGGTCCACAAGACTTAAAAGACTCTTCTGATTCTATCACAATGGTTTTCACCTAAAATTTAGTAAAATGTCTCAACAAAAAGGTAGATATTAAATTGCTAACCTATATTACTCCTACTCTGATACCACTACCCATCTCCTTAGTACCTAATATGACACTAAACTCCTAGAAGGAGTGAACTGACTGGTATTCTACGGTATTTTCTATTCTTATGTTAGCATTACTGAGTTACTTAAAAATGTGAATGAGTACCTCTTACACTAAAATCAGACTATCCACATTACTTCAGAGACCCAGAAACTAAAAACTAACTTACTCAGGATGAGCTTTCAATGTCCATATCTGCCAAGCCCAAGGAAAGAATCAGGGTGTAATGAGCATGAGGAAGCAGGCCGAGCAGGGAGCAGAATGGGGAACCAAGAGTGGCTCAGAGGAGAGGGACCGAGACGGGGCTGTGCTGAGTTAGGCTGAGCATCTCCGCTCTTATCCCTACTACTCTGCCAAACATGTGAGATGGCAAACAGTTGTAGTTTTAAGCCACTAGTTTGTGATACTTTGCTCCCTAGTACTAGTTAATACTAAGATTTTGCTACCTGGCGATGGCTAATACGAATATAGGACTAAAATCCAATGACAACACATTAATATAGGACTAAAATCCAATGACAAAATCCAATCCAATATCATTCAATAGATGAATATGGTAGAACAAACTAGATGGAATTTTACATCCTCCTCTAGGCTTCTGTATGTCTAAATCTTAGGACATTTCCTAAGACATTTGCTAGTGGGGTTCGAAAGGGAGAGAAAATGAGAGAAATTGAGTGAACTAAATAAGAGTAGGATCAGGGAAGGGGGTGGATTTAATTTGGGAATATTTCTACATGGACAGTATATTTTTGAAAGATCTATGCATGGGAATAGTAGATATTAGGCACAACAGCAGGAAAATACACAGTATTTGAGAAAACATTTTAGTATCTTTCCATCTTATTATCAACTACAACAATTTGTTGGTTACAGTTGACAACTACTAAAATGATAATGATTACTGTTTCTTAGTAAGAAATCTTATTTAAATTATACTACAGAGAGCCTTGTTTAATATGGCCAACAAGAAATCCATATTAACTGATGGCTCTCCACAGCACTTCCCATGGAAGAAAGAGGAAAGTTATAAAATAAATAATTATTAGAGGATCTTATAATTTTTAAAAATCCTGAATAAATTATGTCAGTACAGATTTGGTATAATCTTTTAAATCTCTTGACTCTGTAATACTGATCTAAAGATTGATATTCAGAACAATGTCCTTGAGATAACTGTGTGCTCCTCTCCCAAAGACGCAAGTATCTTTAATTTTAAGTACATTATTGGAAACATATTTTAGAAATATTTTAAGAAAAGTTTTAGGCAAAAGAAGTGTTTTGATGAATTTTAGAAAATAAAATGATCCAGAACACATTATTTCTCAAATATTCTTTTTATCAATGACTCAGTGTTATCACAGCATAAAGCTTCAGCTGCTTCTTAATCAGGGTAATAATGGGAGACCTGAGGTTCATTTTAGGGAAGTGGAGCATGGAAATAGTAAACTTTAATTTCCCAGGATTCAATAATAGTTTAGTTTAGTTATGGTAAGCACTTTACATACATTCACTCAATCTTTCCATCAAGCCTTTGTACAAGTGTTATTACCATCCTTATTTTAGAGATAGGAAGGTTGAGACTTGGAGAGGCTCAATAACTTGTCCAAGGTCAACAGAGAGCCAAGACTCACCCAAGTCTGTTTGACTTCAGAAGACACTACATTTAATGAAGTCATTGTTTTCAGATGTTCATGCTCTCCATGCATTTTAAGTTACTTGGTTTCCAATAGCAGAACTCTCAGATCCAGTTGTCATATTTACTAGGCACATATTATGTGCCAAACACTGCACATATATTAATCCTTTTGCTTCTCACAGCAATTTGTGAGTGTGTTAGTACAATCACCACCATTTTGCAAAGGAAAAATCTATCCTCTGTGACTCAACACTCAACCTTGGTTCTCCATCTCCATCGCTGGATGCCCTTTCTCAACTTATTCTACAGGTTCCTCTTTACTCTCCTCACCTGTGGCTTGTCACTTCTGGAGAGCCCCAGAGCTTAGTCCTCTCCTCTGTCTCATTCCCCTACAGTGCCTCATGGTTTTAAGATCCATCTCTGTGCTGTTGACTTAAAAATTCATATCACCTGCCCTAAACTCTGCAGTGAAATCCAGGCTTAAATACCCAACGGCACACTCCACACATCACTTAGACGATAGACAGACATCTCAAACATAACATACCCAAAACTGAACTCAGTTTTTCCCCTAAACCTATTCTTCTCAGTCTTCCTTATTTCAATACATTTTTCTTAAAATTTTAACACAAACTACATTCAATTTGATTAATAAAATCTATAGCTTCAACAGTTTTCCTAAATAGACTACTGAATTCACTGACATTTATATTCTGAGCTTTACTGAAAAACATATCTGATTCCAAGGTTGAGATTTATGGTTGTATGCATACACACACACATACTTACTTAGAAATAATCTGTGTACTTTTAATAGTATATAAATAAATAAATTCAGTACTGATATCTATGATTATAGATACACTCTTCAAAGATACAATGTGTCACACTTTTAATAGTATATAAATAAAAAAGTACTAAAAGTAAAATCAATGCAACAAGTATGTCCCACCGGCAAATGAAAAGGTACTCCACATGGTTATTCATCAAGGCAATGTACATTAAACTTAAAGTGGGGTACCACTACACATCCATCAGAAGAGTTAGCATGGAACAGACTGAGAATACCAAGTGCTGGGAGGATGTGAAAGGAAACTCTCATATTAGAGGGAATATTAACTCCTGTTAGTGGGACTATAATACTTAACATTAAAATATGTCCTCAAAAGGGAGTCTATTACTCTCATTATGTCAACACCATCTGCTTTGGGGAAGCGCCATTTTTCTGTCTCATTCGTTTGGGGCTGTTCAACATATATTCCTGCTTCCCCTACCAAAAGAGCAAAGAGTATATTATATCCCTGGACATAGTGATTAGTGTAATGGTCAGCATTTGCTTCAAGCTAAGTCACTAAGGATCTTTTAGGGGTGATCCAGTCTCATTTTTTTCCTCTGGCATCATAAGCTTTCAAGATAATGTAGACTTGTGGTTGCTGGGCCATCTTATCATAAGGTAAGGAGAGCTTTTTCTGGGCCAGGAAACTGGACAGACAGAGTGCCTATGACATTACTGAACTTGTGTTTGAAGCCAGGATACACCTTGGACTCCTGACTTTTGTAGACTAATAAATTCCCTCCTGACGCTAGGTTACACTGGGTTTCTGCTATTTGTACATGATGGTGTCCTCGTATACAGTTGAGCTATTGCCCCTCATTTTCTCAACTTAAGACCTTAAGTTTTCTATTGCATTTTTTTGCATCTATTTAGCTTTATCTAAGAGTGATAGGAAGGTATCTGGAGGCCCATAAACTTTGAGTTTTATACATTCTTTCCTAAACTTATTTTCTTTGTATTTCTAAATACTTCCTAGTTCCTAGCTTCCTTTAAAAATGAATGTCTTTCTGTTTTAAATGTTTAATTATTGAGGACTTTAGTATCTTAATGAGCCGAATAGGGTAAATATCATTATTCTTATTTTAGGGAAGGAAAAGGTAATATAAAGAAATGAAGTAATTGGGTCTGGCTTCAAGGGAGATTGGTAAAAAGTACAAAATAGGAATCGATATAATCTAATGCCTATCTCAACACATTTTCCATTAGGATTTGGTGAATATATTATGTATAAAAAGAATTGATAATCTTCAGGCCAGTGACTGACCTAGACTCATAAGGGTTATAGAACATGTTTAATTCTTATATTCAACAAAGAAAATATCAGTGTCTTTGGTACCAAAATTCTGGTTGACTGAATATTTTCCTATTAAAAAATCTTTTCTGCTCATATCCTGTTAAACATTTGATAAAATTAATTTTTTTGGCTTATCAAATATGAATTCTCTGAATGTTAGAATTTTTTTCACAAAAAAACAGAGTGGTAAACTATTTTTTAATGGAAATTTGACTTACAAAGAGTTTGAAATGGTAATTGGGCCTCTTAGAGCAAACAGGCTGTGTTGTGTAAAAACTCATTTTATTCCTTTTGAGGAAGAAAAGCTCCAAAAGTTGCAAAAGAAAAAGTATTACAAAAAAAGGAAAATGTGTTTTTTGTTATAAAAGAAAGTTTCCATTAATATTTGACGAACAATTCTAACTGAAGGTATCCCATATTCTAAGGCACCATTTTTACTTCCCTTTCCTCAAATTGTCACTCTCCATTATTTGACCTTGTGGTTACCTAATCCTATCTTAACCCAAATTAGGAGAACAGGAATGGAGAAAAGCAAGAAAGACAAACAGAGATAAAAAGAGAATGACTACAGGGAATACTAGAAAAACATCCAAGTAAGACAATTAGAATAGAGTAGTACTGACAAGTGAGAAACTGAGAACAGAATATAAAAAAGAACTGGGTGGCTGGAAAGGAAAGGAGGAAGAACCGAAGATTGACGGTGAGGAACAGAGTGGGAGAGAAAAGTGAGAGAGTAAGCAAGTGGGTACAAGAGAGGTGAAAAGAAGAAAAGAGAGAAAAAGGAATTTATTTATTTATTTATTAAAAAAATTTTTTTTTTCATTTATTTATTCGACAGGATAGAGACAGCCAGAGAGAGAGGGAACACAAGCAGGGGGAGTGGGAGAGGAAGAAGCAGGCTCCCAGCGGAGGAGCCTGATGTGGGGCTCGATCCCATAACGCCGGGATCACGCCCCTAGCCGAAGGCAGACGCTTAACTGCTGTGCCACCCAGGCGCCCCGAGAAAAAGGAATTTAAAAAGAAATTGAAAAAAAAAAAAAAGAGAAATTGAAAAACCCAAATCAAAGTTTGCTCATTTGCTATATACTTAACAAAGCTTAGAATAATACAATAGATATAGTATACAGATAAATAATTTTTTCAAATATAAATGTGTGTCCTTTTATGGTAATAAGAGCTTTTATGCTAAGACTTCAATTCAAAAGTCTGATCCTGAATTCTTGTGTGAAACTAGATACAGAGATCAGAACAACTAACTCAGATGTAGAAGTTAGTATATTTAATAATTTAATGTATGATTAAACAAATTAAAAATCAGTGGATATGTGATAGAGTCTTTATTAAATGATTGGGATATTAGGTAACTGTTTAGAAAAAATATTTAAATTCTAAGAAAAATGCTGAATCAAAAAAAAAGGAAAAAAGAAAAAAAACTTCTATATGTTAAAAAGGGGAAATACACTATTGACAAAGGTTTTCAAAAAACTGGTAAGGATGAATGTCTTTAATATATAGTTTATACAAGCCAATAAAAAATTTAAGAGCATATCCAATAGAAAAATGAATAAAGGACATAAGCATACAATAAAAAATGAAATTGGCTAGTGTTCATATGAAAAAATAGTCACGGGCACTAGACATTTTTTAACAGTAAATTAGAACATAAATGCAATTTTCACTTAACAAATCAGATATATTAAAAGTGATAATATCCAATGTTGACTAGCTCTGGTGAGATAGGTACACTTAAAATATTGCTGGTAGTAATATAAAATACTGTAACATTTCTGAAGGACAATTTAGAATGATGTGTCAAATATTTAAGTAAGAACTACATACTTTTATGAAATCAGAAATATAGACAAAGATTTGGGTAAAAGGATATTCATTCCAGTTATTTGTAAGAACACTTTTTTGGGAAATGATTATGCAAACACAGTATTTATTTTTGAGTGGGGTATGAAGTAGGAATTTAATCGAATTTTGCCCATGTGGCTAACTAATTGACCCAGCATCACATGCTGCCTAGTTCAACCTTCCCCACAGATGTGACTACACCTCTCCTTCCTTATCCACAGTGGTTTGTTCCTAGGTATTCCATTCTCTTCCATTGATATCTTTATTATCCCATGGCTAATATTGCATAGACTTAATGGCATCATTTTAGAATGAGTCTTGATAATGGGTAGAACAAGTTTGTCTGCTTTCCTATTGTTTCAAAAACATTTTGGTTCTTTTCACCCTCCCGCTTTTCTTACTCCACGTACATTTTAGAAATAGCTTATTAAGGTCCCCCCCAAAGATCCTTTTAAGATTTTGAATAGAATTGAATTCATGGAGGCATTTGAGAGAAATGACATCTCTTAGATATTAAGACTTCCCATTCAATAATGTGACACAGGTCTTCATTTAAGTATTTTTTAATGTATATGCCTATATCTATATGTATATATCTATTTAATGGGTACACATAACTTTTGTTGTCTTTATTCCTTTTTATTGCTATTATAAATGGTATCTTAAAGTTCTAACTTTCTGGTTTTGGCTGGTATAAAGAAATGCAACTGATTTTAGTATACTGATCTTCTATCTAGCAACTCAGAGACTTTTTAACGTGTTTCCTTCCCTAAATTAGGGGGCTATTTGAGAACTCTGAGGTGTGGAAACTACCCAACATCATTCAGAATGTGTGAATTGGGGTGAAGGCAGACAGATGGGTCACCCCTTCCCCTCCTGACTCTGGCAATAATGGAACATGGAGGAACTTCTTAAGTGGTGTCCATCCCCATGGGAGAGCCCTTGTCTCTTTGAGGTAGAGTGCTCAGGCCTTACAGGCTATTGTTGTCTTCAGTTTGGGATCTGGTTCGTTTCAAGCCTTTAGGTTTTAGCCCACCCATCATCTTTTCACTGACTACCCTATTGGCATCTGCTAACTCTTACCTGTACCTTCCTTTATTCCTTATCACAGAATCCAGTTCATACCCTTTATAGCAGGTAATGATCACACTTCATGAGTGTCTGTTTGATCAGGTTCTTGTTTACTGTCTGACCTCCCCATCTATTGCAAGCTTCATAAGGGCAAGACCAGGTCTGTTTTGTTTACAGTATTCCTGTATTTTTTTTTTAAGATTTTATTTATTTATTTCACAGAAAGAGACAGCCAGTGAGAGAGGGAACACAGGCAGGGGGAGTGGGAGAGGAAGAAGCAGACTCCTAGCAGAGAAGCCTGATGTGGGGCTTGATCCCAGAACGCCGGGATCACGCCCTGAGCCAAAGGCAGACGCCTAACGACTGAGCCACGCAGGCGCCCCAGTATTCCTGTATTTTTGATACCTGCCACTTACCTCAATAAATATTTGTGGACTGAATGAATGATTAAATATGTTAAATATCTGTTTTAATTTTAATGTTAATAATATATTGTATCATCATTTAAAGTATATTTTACTGTATAATTTAATTTTAACTCACAGCTACCTTTAAAATAGGCATTGCTAGTCCCCATTTGACAAATGAGGTAACTGAGGCACAGGGAAATAAGTAACATGGTCCAAAATAACAGCTAGAAATCAGTGGAGTGAAAACAGAGCCCAAATCACCTAACTCCAAATCTAATTCAAAACTATATAACAAAAGAGAAAGAAAAAGAAAAGGAGGGAAAGGATACAAGAGAAAGGTAGATGAGGGAGAAAAGTTCATTTATTTCTAAATTTTCCATGTCAAGGGCATGTCATACCATTTATTCTGCTAAGAACTCCTTAAATCTCATACTTTGAACCTTTTAAGAAACCTCATACCTCATTAAAACATAACAGGCCAGTAGACATATTAACACTTTCAAGCAACACTGTTCTACATGAATTATACAGAGTGGGAAATAAGGGAGTTTGCAGATGAAGAATAAATCTTTTATCCTCTGCTACATTTCACCAGTATAAAACTTACTGGAAAAATCCAGCCAGATAATCATGTCTGATAATTTTAAGGAGTACTTACAACATGATTTAGCTTCAATTTTAAGTTCCAATCCATTATCTCATAATTTTCTGCCTTAGTTAAGATTATACAAAACTTTGGCTCTCTTGTAACATTTAAAAGCCAGATGAGAATATCTTCCAAGTTTTACCATCGTTGTGAGGATAGAAATAGAATTAATTTCTATTGGAATCATTATTGAAAGAAAGAATACTACAGTACATTTTGCTAGATATGTCTCCCAAGGCAAGGGAAACATAAACAAAAATAAACTATTGGGACTACATCAAAATAAAAAGCTTTTACACAGCAAAGGAAACCATCAACAAAACAAAAAGGCTACCTACTAAATGGGAGAAGATTTGCAAACGATATATCTGATAAAGGGTTAATATCCAAAATGTATGAAGAACTTACATAACTCAACACCAAAAAAACAAACAATCCAATTAAAAATGGGCAGAAGAACTGAGTAGACATTTCTCCATAGTAGACATTCAGATAGAAACAGATACATGAAAAGATGCTTGATGTCACTAATCACTAGGGAAATGCAAATCAAAACCACAATGAAATATCACCTTACACCTGTCAGAATGACTAAAATAAAAATGACAAGAAATAACACGTGTTGGTGAGGATGTAGAAGAAAAAGAACCCTCACGCACCATGGGTGGGAATGTAAATTGGTGCTTTGGTATGGGAGTTCTTCAAAAAATTACAAATTGCAATACCACATGGTCCAATAATTCTACTATTGGGTTTTTACCTAAAGAAAACAAAAACACTAACTTGAAAAGATACATGCACCTTTATGTTTATTAAAGCATTACTTACAATAGCTAAGATATGGAAGCAACCTAAGTGTCCACTGATTGATGAATAGATAAGGAAGGTATGTTACATGATACAGCCATAAAAAAGGATGAGATAGTGCCATTTGAGACAACATGGACGGACCTAGTGGGTATTATGCTACGGGAAATAAGTCAGACTGAGAAAGGCAAATACCATGTGAGTTCATTCATATGTGGAATCTAAAAAAAGCGAACAAATGAATAAACAAAAAAAAGCAGAATCAGGCCTATAAATACAGAGAACAAACTGATGGTTACCAGAGGGGAAAAGGGTGGGGGGCCGGGCAAAATGGGTGAAGGGGAGTGGGAGATACAGGTTTCCAGTTATGGAATGAATAGGTCATGGGAATGAAAGACACAGCAAAGGTAATATAGTCAAAGGTACTGTAATAGTGTTGCATGGTGACAGATGGTAGCTACACTTGGGGTGAGCAGAGCATTACATATGAACTTGTCAAATCGCTATGCTGTACACCTGAAGCTAATGTAACATTGTGTGTCAACTCTATTTAAAAAAAAATACTACACTCAACAGTATTTTGATTTTAATCAATGATTCTCCATGTCCCCTTTTCTTTCTTTCTTCCTAAATCTAATGATAAAATGAGTGGTAAATTTCAATTGACTCTGATTAGCAAGATTCCTACTGTGAAGTTACAGGAAAGAAAGAAATCTCCTATTTTTCTCAGTCTCAGTGTAGTAAAAGACAAAGAACCAGCCCTTAAGGTAATAATACTATTTTTGTGATTTGGCGGGGAAAATACTTTGCTGCCAAAGGGTAATCCACACTGAAGAACTGATAGCGAGGTGAAACACTCTGACAGAACAGGACCTTATTATAGAAGCTATTGACACGAGAACTCTAAATCGCTGCAAAGTACCACTCACCTCTTCCTGAACCCAACAGAGTAATGACAGAGTACTGATGAAATCTGTCTGCTGCGGGAGGACAGAACAGGCCGTTCTTAAGCCAGAGTGGTTTATCGGGGATGGACAATGACACGACCCAGAGCTTAGTGAGAACCACCCCAGGACCCTGACATACCCATCACTGAGACATCATATTCTATCAGCAGTGTTGCTTCTTGTCCACACTGTTTAAGAATACTCATGGCTTCAGCATGCGTGGTTCCGAGAAGCCGAATTCCATCCACACTGAGCAACCTGTCGCCAGGTTTGATGGTGCCCTCTCTGAAAAGAGAACAGAGACACGGTCTTCATTAGCGTAACATAATGGGGTTTAGCATTAACAGTCACTTAGCCGAAGCACGTTCGGCCACCCATCCTATTTGCATTTCCTTTTAAGCATCGAGTGTGATAGTAGGAAAGGAAAGAGCTAACCCTGAACAGAAATTTGCTACAATATGACTGTCAGTAATAAAGAAATAAGTGCACAGCAGTCAACCCCCAAGTCGCCCACACTTAACTCTTGGGGAGCAAAAGTACTAAATCCACACTTTCCCTTTTTTAGGTTTTTGCTGAAATATCTAAAATTGATTTTATTAGAGCCCAGAAAGTAGCATTTACTTATTTTTCCAAAGCCAGGTGAGCAGAAAAGCCTGCTGATTCCGTTCAATTTATTACCAGTGAACCCAAGCGGGACGGGGAGCACTGGTGAAAAATTTCCCTAGTCTATACATTTCCCTATTGATTTATCAGGCCATTTTGGCAATCATTAAATTGATTCAGTCTCATATTCCCTATGAGACAAGGAAATGCTATTCTTTCTGCTGTGACCACAGACGCGGAAGGCACTGGAAGAAGATGCCTCAGGACGTTAGGGACACCACTACAATATAGCAGATCATAACCTCCCTGCCTTAGAGAAGGTCATGGAGATGAGAAAACCAAATGGGGGGCTTACAAGTTTAGGATCTGAAAGGATAAAAATCTCTTAAATATCCTTCACCTAGACAACTCTTTAAGAATTTTGATTCTAGATTTTTATCTTAAATTTTTAGATTCCATTTCATCCTAAATTAATTCAGTTATATGTTGCTCACAAACTAGTGGCCTGCTCCTGACATTTTTGTCAACCCCAACTTAAATGTGACTAAGGAACGGGAATATTCTTATTTACTTCTGGAAGAATAATTCACAAGAGAAGCAGGGGAAAGGCAAAAGGCAAGACGTCTGTGAAAATTTTCACTTTGTATTATCTTCCGCAAAGGCAAACAGACCATAGCACAGGGGAGAAACCGATATCTTCATATTCTCTTATTTTATATCAAACACACACTTTTTAGAAAAGTAAGCTAACAGCATGAGTTTTGAATTCCTATCCTAGTTCTTCCATGTATAAGCTAGCTGGCCAGTCACTTAACCATACTGCACCTCAGTTTTGTCACCTGTAAATGTGGATAAAAAATACTTCATTGAGTAGGCAGTGGTGAGGATAAAATAAAATAATGTCTGCCAAAGCACTGAGTACATTTCCGGGCACATGGTTAAGTGCTCAATTAATAATACGTATTATTACTATTTCTACTGCATAAGAGAAGGTTTAAAAATTGTATTCTGGTTTGAAACATAGTGCAGAGTCAGCGGTAATCAGGACAGTTTTCTCCGAGCCCTCAACAATATTGAATGGCAGAAGTTGTGGTCCCCTGCCTTTATGGAATGACTTTTGCTGTGGGAAATTAATACAAAGACAAGTATCTCCCGAGACAGCTAAGTTGTGAGTTTAATGAGGACCCTCCCCCACACCATGGTTATGATGTGAAAGCTGAAGCAGCTGCCCTTTCAAATATTCCATTTAGTAAGGAAGAGATAGTTCTAGACACGGACAATGCTCCTTCCCTTTTATTAAAAGTCACTTCCATTCTGACATAGGTAATCATTATCAAAAGGTAGTAATAGTCATAACAATGTGGATAATAGTAACAATCAAAACGCTACCACCTATCTTCCCAGGTTAGGAGATTAGCAATTGGAGATGACGCTGTAAGGCGCCTGCCTTAAAAAAGCCAGCTACCTTTTATTAAGTATCTACTGCATGATAGGTCCCCGCAAGGCACTAGCTAGTCTTTGATAAAACTGAAGACCTTGAAAGGCAGGGAATGTTATCTACATTTTACAGCGGAGGAAAGTGAGCTCAGAACTGTTAAGTCACTTGACAAACACGTAGGGTAGGTAAGTGTCGAGTCTGGAGTCAAACCTCCTTTCTTCTGATTCCACAGCCCAAACAATGTCAGTTTTCACATTCCAACATATTTGCTTTCCCCAGCTTCGTTTAATCTACTTGGATAGTGACACAGAGAGACAAAGTTTACCTGTCAGCAGGTCCTCCAGGACGAACGCATGTTATTACAACCGGACGAGATTTATTTCTATCATCATGTGCTCCCCCTAGCAAAAAAAAGAAAGAAAGAAAGAAATACAGCTTAGCAAAGAAAGAAAGAAATACAGCTTAGCAATGCTTTTGTTAAAAGAATCACTTACTTACAAAATGCCAGCTGAGAAACTAAAGTACATTTTGTTGATGTGTAGAGGAAAACGTGTAAATTTTTTCCAAAAATCTTATTCATTTTATATAGAATGTGCTTTTGGAGTCACAATGTCTCCACCTCTCAATAAATACATGGGTGTATTCAGGGGCGATATAGAAAATATTTAACAACTAGTGTCACAAGAGCCTTATAAGTACTTGCCTAATTAGAACAACAGCCAGTTATGAACAAAGTGCAGGTGGGTATACTTGGGGCCAATGAACCTGGGCTATAATACAGGGGAGTAGGTCTACAACCTGATATAAAGGAAGCAAAAACTGAAGAGGGAAAAAGTATGTAAGTATCTAAAATAAGAAAGAAAAAAATTCAAGTGGCCAAAGTGCATTCCATTAAAGTTGGGCTGTTCAAATATTGGCGGCAAATTTGACAGACTATTTCAAAACAACTGCAATGCTTAAATGGAGATTTTAATTCTGTATGAGGACAATTTCTGCTCAAGAATTCTTGGAAACAGAGAAACTTCAAGACGGAAGGTAATTTACTACAAATTCTCTTCTAAATCCAGGACCCCTCTGTAAAACCTCCATAATCTGTACTTTCCCGACCTCTCCTGGAGACCCACCAGATGGCCTACTTATTAGATGGGAGGAGCCCATTTCACAGTTGGACACATAGGGGTGTCAGAAGCTTCTTTCTCATTACTCATCTGATATCTATCTTCCTTCGACTTTCATCTCCTGGTCCTTGTTCTATTATTTAGAGCAGTGAAACAAAAATGGATGCTCTCTACTATAAGAAACATTTTCTGAAAGTTGGAAACAGTGATTATACACACCTGCAAAGTCTCATCTTCAGGCTGGACATCTCCACTTTCTTAAACTATTCCGCATCTGACCTGATTTCTTTATACACACCATCCTGGCTGCCCACCTGGAGGTCCCTAGTTTGCCAGTACCTGATAAGTATGAATATTACGATCAAATATTCCTTCCCTAATGCCTGCCTGGTAGGACAGACTGGCATTTCCCAAACTTGGAACAGGTAGAGAGGTCAACTTAAAGAATCAAGCCTCAAAGAAAAAATCAAAAGGCATTCAGTGTTCCTGATGAAGGCAAATGCTTCCTTTCTGCTCACTTCTATTACAAATGATTTATTCAGTCTGGCTGATTGATAAAAGCTCCATTTCAGTATCTCACTTTTTCCCTCAGTTTGATGGCTTCTTTCAAATTCCTCCTTACTTACGATAGGAAATTCACAACTTCCTCAGAAAACCATCTTAAAATGAAAATCATGACAATAAATTACAGCACATACTTACCCATATTTATATAAGTACTGTTACGTAATTTCTCTTTTTCAAGGTGATCACAAAAAGACAGATTTGTTTTCTCCTGAAGGGATGTTGATTTAGAAAAGGATGGGGGCTGAAGACAGTACAAAACTTGCCACAATTTTGATCCGTTCTACATTTAAATCCGTAACAGTGAATGCATGGCAAAGGGTGATGGAGCTCTAAATTTCTCAATATGTGACATTTTATCAGTATTTGAAATAACGAACCAAATTTAGCTCGTGATTTACTTAGGGTCTAGACGTTTGGAGCTGCAAAGCAAAACAGAGACCACTCAGAGACCGGTGGTATTCTCAATCCTGGCTGCACGTTAACATCACTCACCTGGAATGCTTTTTAAAAATATCAATGTCAGGGCCACAATGCAGACCAAATCTGAATATTGGGTTCCATGTATTAGATGAGTAGACCTTATCTACCATTTTCTAGGTGAGAATGACTGATAGAGAAAGTTTCCTTGCTCAAAGAGAAAAGGAACTTAGTGGCAGAGTGCTTTCCCTATTATTCCAAGCCATCTTCCTTAGCTTGGTGGCAAGGCAATGAACTCAAATTTAACTCTGCAAGATTCAGGCCAGAACATCATTTTTTCATTCTACAGGTGCCAGGTTCTGTAGGAGTCAGGTCAAGGTTTAGAACCTGTGACATATTGCATTAGAAATGCAATTCCATTCATCAGGTAAAAGTCTCTTTTATTGTTCCAACACCCACTCTAACACCCATTTTTGTTCCTAATGATAAATTACTGTTCCAACACCCATGGTTCAGAAGAAATTCACCAATACTAAATGAATGTGCTCCATCTGTGATACTGCCCTCCTCCTTCCTGAAAGTCCTGGTGTTCTCACCGAAATAAGTTTAGCTCAAATTCCATCGATGCCATGATGTCTTCTCTGCCGTGATAACATTAACCCACAGCACTTTCTCATTCTGAACTCTTTTTGTGATTAAACGAGATTCTGAAGGGAGGGATGGGGGCCACCTTTCGAGCATGGAAGACCCTTCAGGTGGGCCTCAAACTAATCTAAAAATACAAATGCTTTATTTGATTCTCATGAAAAATGGTGCAAATTGCCACAAACTTGTATGTTCAACTAATGTACACTAAGGAAGTTTTTAAGGCCTACAAAAATGTGGTATTCATAAACTAAAATCCGTTCATTATTACTTAGGTTTTAAAATCAGTGTAACACTAAGAAGTCTATGTCCACACAAATGCAGGCAACATTCAATTATGTATTCACTTATTTATTAAGCACCTAAGATGTTACCAGGTAGTATTCTAGGCTTATAGTAGAAAACTCTTATTCGGCATGCCCATACAGATATTTGAAATTCCTGCCAATGGTGGGACGGATGTTTTGTTGACACTATATCACCGGTTGTCTTGAGGTGGTTGTAGATTTCAAATGCTTCCATAATTTCTTTTGTTCCTAATGATAAATTACTGTTGTTTTAGCTCTTTCATTAGCAATTTGATTTGTTATTGATTAACCAGACAGCAACTAGTAATGAATATTTGCACCAGGGTATTTTTTACTGCAGCTTTTCAATAATTAGGCTTGTAGGCATGTAACTCAAGTGTGTCTCTCTATCATACCTATATTGCCAAAACAGATTTGTATCTACCACCCGCTGAGCCAAAATTACTTGTATACTGACTTTTTATTATATTCATCTAGTTCTTTTATACAGAAATGTGGGAATGGTTAAGGTAAATGATTAAGGTAAAATGCTGCACCTAAAAATAGGAGCTGGTCAGAAAAAGGTAATAATTGCTGGTCTAAATTTATCACTCAGTGAGTTCCTCATTTTCCATTTTCTCTACAGCTCACCTGGGTACTTTATCAACTAATGTCTTAAATTCACTGGATTGTAATTCCCTGCAGATAGGGAGCTGTCTTATGGCTCCCTAGTACTTGGCCCTCTGCTGACATGTTGACATGTCCTTAATAAATATCTGATTGATTTGCTAGAAAATTGGCGTGGAATGGAATCTAATGTTTAAAGCTTAGTCATTTAAGACAAGTCTATATAAGTGAACACATTTCTTTTATTCCTTGATGCATGTATGTTTATTAAGATGCTTAGTTAATTTTAACTAATGTTATAATAATTTGGGTAAAATTTTGACCCTGGTGAAGTATAAAATATAATAGGTAAAAACAAAAAAAATCAAGTAATGTGAAATGTTAAAAAAATTCCTTGAGGCCTACATAGTTCCCTACTGAATTTTATTATCACACTAGGAATTATGAGTTGTTTATCTGTACTCTTTAAGGTGTGAAACAGCTAATAAGAAAAATAAAATATTAAAAGCCAGAATTACAGCTCAGAATTAATGGTTTTATAGACAAGCTGGAGTCACCCGAAATCTTTATGATTAATGTCCTCCCATAATAAAATTAAGCTGATGCACGTAGGTTCCAAGGGATTAAATTATCTTCAATCCATTTTTAGAAAGTTACAATAACAAAATGTATTTCAGGAGAAAATAATTTAAACAAAGTTGCTTAATGCTACTGTATTAAATCAAATCAAGCCATAGTCATCAATATTTTTGACTCGGAGATATAGAAAAATATAAAGGGAAAGCAAAACACATGTTGAAAAGTGGTAAATCAGTAGGTCAAATGAACTGACAAGGTTTATAAACAGTGACTGCCTGCTCTGCCTTCATGGGCTGAAAACAAGCCTAGGTCATTTGAATTGCACTCTGATTCCCACTCATTGCTTTTCTTTTTAAAAAGATGGGTGCAAATATTAAAATATTTGCATTAGAAACATCTGTTGTTGTTGTTGTTTGGATGACTTTGTAGTTCATGCTTAATATTTCATAGACGAATTTTCCAAGAATATCTGATGGTTCATATTTTCTAGCCACCACCTACCTCGTATTACAAAACCAAAGGTATTGCCTTCTTTATGTAATGTGACCTCCACCGTTCGGAAAATAACACTTGATCCTTGAACAGCTGAATGCAGAGAAGAGAGAGAGAAATGTAAATCTTACATCGTGAGAACATTTCCATTTTTTTTGATGAGGCATAAGACACTACAGATCCCTGTTGCAAGTAATTCTTGTTATGAGTAATCAAAGGGCGATAATTTATTTTCAAAGACAGTGTTAGAAAAAATACTTGGACTGTCATACGAATGCCATAAAATAGTTGTCTGCATAAGTGATTTAGGCTTAAGCCCAGTGGAATCAAAATCATAGGTACTTCCTTTCTTCTTATGTGGCCAGCTTATAGGGGGAACATAACAATGACATTGTTAAAACTCTATATAACAGGAGGGACAATCTTCATATAATCAATAGAATTATTTCCCCTTTGTAAAATGTAAAAATGATAGGATTTTTGTAAAACTTGAAATAATTGATGTACTTATATTTATTGTTGCAGCTAGTACAGGAAGAAAAAGTGTTACTCTCAAATTACCATTAACAGATTAGGCTGATGCAGAGAGATCTTCTGACATGGTGCATAGCAATTAACAAAGACAACCCAAATCAAACTTGGAGGGCAAAAAATCTTCTATGTACATTCAGAATATCCCTGCTGTCTAATAAAATACAGATTTACTTAATTTTACTTGATAGCATCATGTGTATGTTGTGTTTGCCTGCTTATTGCTTCTATTTCACAAAATAAAATTGCATGACCAAGTTGATATATCTAATTAATATGACACACAGTATATGTGTGTAACACAGGGTATAAGTCGCAAGAAGGTATAGTAACTAAATTCTTTTTTTTAAAGATTTTATTTATCTATTTGACAGAGATAGAGACAGCCAGCGAGAGAGGGAACACAAGAGGGGGAGTGGGAGAAGAAGAAGCAGGCTCATAGCAAAGGAGCCTGATATGGGGCTCGATCCCACAATGCCGGGATCACGCCCTGAGCCGAAGGCAGACGCTTAACCGCTGTGCCACCCAGGCGCCCCAGTAACTAAATTCTTCTGCGGGATTGTTTTCAGGAAAGTGGGAGTAATTCTGGTTATATAATACACCATTGCTGAATTAAAAAAACAAACAGATTTCCCACAAATTAATATTTCATTGTTATGAAGGCAGGGATGTTTTTATTCAGAGAGACAAAAGAATTTGCAAACAGTAGAATTTGATGGTCTAAGATCCTTATCTTGAATTTGTACAATGATAATTATCTAATGCTGTATTTATGATCAATGGCACACTTTTTACAATGCTTTAGGTCTTGAAAAGTTTATTAATAAAACTATCAACAAGAGGGGCACCTGGGTGGCTCAGTTGGTTAGGCCTCCAACTCTTGGTTTCAGCTCAGGTGATGATCTCATGGGTCATGGGATTGAACCCCGAGTTGGGTTGGGTGCTCGGCCTGGAATCTCCTTGAGATTCTCTCCCTCTGCCCCTCCCCCTACTCGTGTGCATGCTCTCTCTCTAATAAATAGATAAACCGTTAAAAAAATAAAATTATCAACAAGAATTATATGGATAGAATAAATATAGGTATAGATTCTATAGACAGAATTTAATTGCATCTTTTTAAAGAACGTTTCTTACCACTTACAGAAATAGAAAGTAATTTTAACTTAGCATTAATTACAATTACTTTTAATTATCAGAAATTCTGAATCCTCAAAGGAATAAACATGATTATGAAAAGTACACAGTTAAATTCACAAAACTGCACCCATCCGGATGGGATATAAAGTACAACATGAACTTGGATCTGCTGAAAAACAACATAAACGTACAGCTGAACAAATGTTTTGGTATACTGCTGATTTAATTAAATGTCATATTCTTGCTATCAGGGGAATTTCAGTTCATTTTAATCAGCTAGGAACAGTACATAAAAATAGCCGAAAGTGTTGAGGTACAGTTTTAATTAAATGAAAAAAAAAATTGAGTTCAAACCAAATGTTTTCTTATTTCCATGACCCAACAAGCCACTTGAAGTAATTGGTTAAGAACATGATCTTTTTGCTCTACTGGAACAAACAGAAAGGAAAGGAAAAGATATGGGGAGAAATAATTAATGAGCATCTACTGTGTGCCAGGAAATCTGCAGAGTGGCTTACAAATATTATTTCACCTAATCATTAAATCAACTTTCAATTATATACAACCAAATTCTAATTCTGGGCCACCTGTCCTTGTTGGCTGGGTGTCTGTTCTGGTAATGAAAGGCACTGTAATTTTCACTTTGTTAGAGCTAAATCTTGCTGACCACAAAATCTTGCAATCAAATCTAGAGTCAATATAAAGACTTTTAAGATTATCTACAGCTTTAGATTGCCCACACTCTTGCTGTTTATCATTTACAAAAATAATGTGAATGTTCACTACATTTTGATATACTTAATGAAATAGATTTTATCTTCATAATTTTTATTTGCATGACTGGATCTTGGTGACTGGATTTTCATAATCACTAGCTGGACACCCTATAGTGCCATGTGAATTTTATTCATTACTTTACATTTGCATACGTGGACATATCGATCCAAAACGGGGCTTCCCCAAAGAATCAAATCCAGTACGCAAAAGGGCTAGGTTGAAATGAATTTCGCAACGCAAAAGTTGTTGTACTGTTGTACCTTGTTTCCCCATGTGAAACCGTATTATTTTACTATGGTAGATTAGATTTTTCTAAATTATGTACTACTCCCTGCCTCCCCAACTTCTACCTCAACAGCAGAATAGGAGTTGGATACTTTCCCTCCTCATCATCTCATTATGTTGGGCTTCCGTGTGACTTGCTTTGGCCAATGGGATGTTAAGAGATGTAAACAGAGGTCGGAAACATGCTCAGGTGGTCGGGCTTGTCCTGTTTTTCCTCTACCATTGTCACAGGAAGAGCGTTCCCTGGGTACCTGTCTGTCTCTCTTAGAATTGGAATTGAGAAGTAAGGAGGTCAGGACAGGGACATGCTTTAACACATTTATTTGAATTAAAGAAGGACCCTTTCGGATAGAAAGTTAGTCTGATTTAGCTGATGGTTTAACAGTCAGGACTGCCTTTGCCAATCAGAGGCGGCGGCAGACGTTTTCCACAAAAGAAATGAAGTAAATATGTAGCTCCAAGGTCTGAATGGAAACACCATTTAAAGACAAAAACATTATGCTAGAAACTACAACCTCTCCAACGATTTAAGCTCATGATAAAGAATGTTAGGTGCTAACTAAAAAAATGAATGAGGATTATGTAATATTTCAAAATCCTTTAGGGGTTATGTCACCGAAAAATAGGAAGGCAGTGCTCTGAACCAAATTTAATACATAAATACCTAAGATACGGATTGGTAATAGCCTTTCTAAATACAGTCTCGAAACACCACACAATTTTAAAGTCAAAAAGAACGTCAGAGCTCATGTAGGTCAACCATTCCATTTTCATAAAGAATCTGAATCTTGTAAAAGGTAAGTGGTTTGCTCAAGGTCCAAGTTCCAGTCTTCTCGATTAGATCACATACACGCAGATGCATGCACACGCGTCCCCTTCCTCTACTTCCTTCTGGCCTCTGGGGGGGGTGGAGCCTCAAATTGCAGTGATCCTTGAGAGAGTTACCAGTCACGGCCTCGCCTCGGGCGGCTTATCTCTCAGCAATCAGCTCTCTCCCCAGGGCTTCACGGCAGCAGCCTGCTCCTGCTAGCTGTCTGAGCTCAGCGAAGGGGATGCTTATTAATCCCTTCAACCTCCCTGAACTCAAAGATCTTATTAATTTATCCAAACATAATAAGAGACAGAGATAATCCGCGGAGAACAGATCTCTTCTATCTGATTTCTACCATCAAGTTCACACTTTTGTTTTTAAAAATATTCTTCCCCTTTTCCCGACAGCTTTAATGCATGAGGAAGGAAAAGCTGGTATAATCACCAAGTCGGGATAGGTTTTAACCCCTGAATATGTCTGATGCCTACGCTCGCCTCTTTAACTTTACTAAAGCTATATTTATTCAGGATGTCACCTCGCTTTTGGAAAATTATAACACCTTTGGGCTTATAGCTTCTTATCTATTCTCCATGTGGCTCCCTAAAATGATAACTCTAAAAACTCAAATCTGATGATGATGATGTTCCTTGGCTTTAAAATTAAAGCCATTAAAGGCTCCTTACTGCTCACCTGATAATATCCAAGCTCCACCAGTATGGCTTCCAAGGCCCTCCACCATTTTGTTCCTATTTACCTCGCTGGCCTTATCCCCCTCCAGGTCTTCACTTTCCCTTTGTGCTTCAGCAACTCCAGGCTGTTTGTGGTTCAAACCTGTGCACTGGGCTATGGTGTTACTTTCCTTGCTGGACCCTCTGCCTAAAATGTTCCTCTTCTTACTGGACCTGCATAACCTCCTTCAAGTCCTCCGAAACCCCTAGTTCTAGATAACCCCTAAATCGGGAAATCTCTACCATTGGCCTTGCACTGGACAGCTATTCTAAGAGTTCTTTTAAGGAAGAGGTTGTGTTTTATTGATATTTACATCCCCAGCGGAATAAAAATAGTTAATCAAAGGGCGTTAGCTCTAGATATCTGGATTCTCTTAACTCCTTGGCGATCGTTCGAGATAATGATTTCAAAACAAATGGACTCTTTTTAAGTTCAAGAAAACACAGTACTTTCATTGTAATACTATATGTTGGCTAATGGAAAGTAATTTAAAAAATAAAAGACAGAAGCAACTGGAAAAAAATGGTAATAATGGCTAACAGGCACTATGGTTTACTCAGTACATGACGATAATCTAAATACATGATTATAGCCTTGAATTCTTACAAAAATTCTACACCTTCTATAGCCATTTTACAGATGAGAAAGCTAAGGGTCAGAGAACTTAAACAACATGCTCAAGATCACAGAAGGGGAAAACTGACATTTAACCAGTGACATGGTCTAAGCTCTCAGTGCTCGATTCTACTGCCTACCCTTGCTGAAAGTGAAAAATGTTAGAGCAAGGTTTTTGAACACAGACTTCAATGGATGTTGTTATAAAAACACCATTATATTTTTGGTGTTGGATTTTATGTTAAGAATAAGCACTCATGATTGGTCATATACACTCACTCCCCGAGTGCCCTCGTCTGGCGCCAAAGCTTCAAACCCCTTCTACGTTCCCACTGCTGTACATGTGCATTTCCAGCTCAGATCTTTCTCCCAACCCCATCTGCAGTTCTTTTCTTGACATTGCCTTTCTGCACGTCAAATAGATACCTCCACGGTAGCATTTCAAACAATGAACTTCTGATCTCACAAATCTGCTCTGTCCACATTCTTGCCCACCCCCCATTAATGGCACAAAGAGGCTCAGGCTCAAAATCCTCAAAATCTCAGGTGGTCCTTGACTCCTCTATTTCGGCACAACCCACATCAAATCTATCAGGAAAGCCTGTCGGCTCTACCTTCGAAGTGATCAAGGATGGAATTGCTTTTTCCCATCTCCCCCGCCATCCCTCACCTGGATCACTGCAACAGCGCCCCCACCCCCAACCTGGACTCCCAGCGTCTCCCCTTGCCACTGCTTGTCTTCTCAACACAGCAGCCAGAGGGAGCCTTTGAAAATAGAAATTAGATCATGTCCCTCCTTTGCCCCAAATCATACAATGCCATCCTCTATCATTCAGAGCAACATTTAAGGTCCTTCCAGTGGCCTACAGACGTACCTCATCCTTCACGTGTCTGACCTCCTCTCCTACTTTTCTTCATGCTCACTCTGCTCCAGCCAAATCACCCTTCTTAATGCTTCTCCCACAACCCCAGTATATTCCTGCCTTTGATCTCAGCGCTGGCTGTTTCTCTTTCTGCAGTCCTCTTCCCCCGGAAATCCACACAGCCACCTTTTTCACCTCCTTCAAGTCATCGGCTAATGTCACTCTCTCTGTGAAGCTGTTCCTAATCACCCTATTCAAAATGGCAATCCTACCCCTCTGCCAGAACTCCCAGTCCCTCTCCTGTTTCTTTTTCCCATAGCAGTCATGACCACTAGCATTCCTACTATCTAGTTTACTTCTCTGTTGTGGTCTTGTTTTGTTATCTGTCTTCCCCTATCAGAATGTACAGAGTAGTGGCTGGATTGTAGCGCATGTTCAAGAAGTCATTGCTGAACAAACAAGTTATTATCAGTTATTAATATTCAACCTGAGTTCTCACTGGTAGAGAAATGCAAAGAGCTTTCTCAGGGTAGCATCCATGTTAATAGCTTATTAACAGGAGAGATGGTGCTGGGGCAGGACGGCGGTAACACATAGCATATGTATATAGCACAATGAATAAACGTATGGACCTTCGAGTCAGGGAGCCTGGGTTCACATCCTGACTTTGCTGCCTGTTTATTTGGGAAAGATGTTTAATTTAAGCCTCTGTAAAATGAGAATAAAATGATAACAATGCCTGTCTTGTAGTGCTGATTGATCTGTGTATTTATTATTTATAAAAAATTGTTAGAGTGCCAGGCACTGTTCTCATTGCGTTACAAACACTAACTCATTTAATCCTCACAACAGATCTATGGGTAGGAACGAATATTATGCCCATTACCCAGATATGGAAACTGTGACACAGAAAACTTGCGTGATTTTCTCAAAGGCATGCAGTTAGTAAAGGGAAGCTGGGATTTAAACTATGACACATCGAAGTTCAGCTCAGCTATGCTGACTCCCCTTATGGTGAGGATTAAGTGTATCCGTGCACGTCAGGTTCCTTATAATGCTGGACATTTAGTAAGCTCTGAAAATGTGTGGTTCTATTACTATTATTGTTACTTGATGATAATGTGTTTTGAATCTATTTTCATGTTTCAGAAATTAACATAACTATACAAGAATCAACATAAAACACATTAAACACGCTTTTCCTAACCCTAGTCACTAAGGACGAAGCCTGGATGGAAGTTAATGCACGGAACTTATAAATATGTTGACTGTTTATAAAAATAGCTTAAGTGGCAAATATGATGTATGTAGATCACCTTAATGGAACACAAATCCTATATAACTTTATTGTTATCTGTGCTCTTTTTAACTCTTCTGGAGTGGGCTAGAGGTTTATCAATTCAAATAATTCCTGAATATCAAGAAACCATGCTCTGTCATTCCCATAATGAGACGATGTTGGCAAAAGGGGGGAAAAACGGAGAACTCATTGTTTTAGGCAAAAATGTGGCCCAGCTGTTCTGCCCCTGAGTTGTGATTACTTACAGACTGGTGGCAGCTCATACTCGACTTCGAGGACCACTCTTTCGCCGACATTCTTCAGCAAGCTGATGATCTCATCATGGCGGAATTTGGCCAGGTTGATCCCATTCACTGCTTTGATGTAGTCACCCACGTCCAGCTGATCACTTCTGCAAAACAGGCAACGTCCCTTCAGCGACCCGTCCTCTCTACAGGCCTCACTGTGTTTTCCACTTTCCCTTCGTGAAAATGCACGCAACCCCCGAAGGCCTGTGTGGCAGGAGCCTCCGAGGCTGTGGCCGGGCCCCGGGAGTAGGATACAGGTGAAGGTGCATGAGAGATACAGCCATCCCTCTCCTGCTCACCGGGGTGCTTTGAACGCTGCTACTGGATCTGCTGTGGTAGCCGATTTTTTCCTAACCCTTTGCCTCTTATTTTTAAAGAGACCACAAAACAAAATAAAGAGGGTTTTGGTGGTTGTTCGGTTGCTCTGCCCATAAAGAGCTGGTTCTCTAGGAACAGATGACCCAGATCTTGGCACGCCAGGACTTTCTCAAATTCTTTTTATTCTCTCTCATTTTTGCTGCCTGCCTCCTGGACATTTCCTTTTTTTTTTTTTCTTTTTTCTTTTTTTTTTTTTATTTTATTAATAATGATTTTTTATTATATTATGTTAGTCACCATACAGTACATCCCCGGTTTTCGATGTAAGGCTCGATGATTCATTAGCTGTGTATAACACCCAGTGCACCATGCAATATGTGCCCTCCTTACTACCCATCACCGGTCTATCCCATTCCCCCACCCCCCTCCCCTCTGTAGCCCTCAGTTTGTTTCTCATAGTCCATAGTCTCTCATGTTTCATTCCCCCTTCTGATTACTCCTGGACATTTCCTAGCTCTCAATATCTTCCCTGGGAGTTTGTTGAGGGCTAAGGAAAGGGTCAGCTCATTCTGCTATTTATTGCTTACAGCAGGCCTGGTAAGAAAAGAGAGAGAACAAATTACAATGAAAGCACTGGGTCTCAGTACCATTCTCACCTCTTTCCGACACCGTAATAGAACTGTGGCTGCTTTGAAGGGTTCAGACAGACTTGGCTCCTAAGGCAAGAGCTGGCAGTGAGACCAAAGACAGTACTTAAAATGTGCATCACGGATGAGGATCTTCAATAATAGTCCGTCCCCAAACAGAAACACCTAATGCATTAATTTTATAGAAGTCCAGCTCTAATCATTCCTCTTTGGCGAGCTCTCCTTATCCGCTCCAGCCTGCAGTCCATGCCGTCCCTCCTCCCGCAGACAACTTAACCACTTCATGCCCCGTGACAATGCCCACGTTGTGGCTTTCTGCTGTTAGGCAATGCTGTTACTGCTCCCAAGCTTTTCACGCTTTTTATACCTATCTCCTCTAGTAAATTACAAGCCCCCTTAGGGCAGGGATCTTATCCTTAATTAATTTAGGTCACTACTTGTAAAATGGTAGTGCCTTAAACAATGAAGAGCTGGTCACTGATCATGTGACTGGCACAAGAGAGCTTTTAATTACACCATCAATACAACTGAAGATTGCATTTCCCGCCTATTTACTCTCGCTTCAGGGCTACGTAGGAAAAAGTTCTGGAGACATATGAAGCCCTAGCCTCACAGATTGGCCATGACTGTTATAAAATAAAGGAGGCTGTGGGTGTGGAAAGAAGTCTCTCTCCTTCTGAAAAAAGGAGATTAA
The DNA here is from genome assembly GCF_023065955.2 of Ursus arctos. Classification (NCBI taxonomy): domain Eukaryota; kingdom Metazoa; phylum Chordata; class Mammalia; order Carnivora; family Ursidae; genus Ursus; species Ursus arctos. The sequence continues at coordinate 41,911,587 of NW_026622886.1, read as the reverse complement.
GGTGCTTGTGTTGACATCAGCCTATTTTATAAACAGTCCCTCAGATAATGAAGCAATCAATTGGATGAAGCTTATATATTGTACAAATAGGCTGATCATCCAAAATAATCACTATTTTTGATGCTGCTTTATAAAGCAAGAACTCTAAAACTTAATTTGTGATTATGTGGGCAAGACTATCGGTGTCCAGGATTTAAGACACGTGAACCTCACTTGTAATGAAACCTGACCATCCCATCTGAAGTACTTGGTGACTCGGTCTGTAAAGCGAGCCCACCTGTACCCAGCATGCAGGACTTTCTGCCTTTGGCCATGACTAGTGCAATTTGCCGTTCATCAGAATAAGGACACAACGAGACCTCTTCATCTAAGCTTTCTATCCGTTTGGAAGCCTCATCTTTGTCCTGATGAAAGGGAAGCTCCCGCCAAGTATGAAAGCAGAGATGATGTTACTTGACACTTGGGGCTGGCCTCCCTACTCCTCCAGGCTTACCACTTCCCCCCACCGCAGGTTGCCGCAGGCACATGATACGGGTCATCTGCTCCATGACCGGAGCGTCTCATTCCCACCGCAGCCTCTCTGCTGTTCAGCGGCATATTTGGGGACGAGAGCCACACAGGCGTTTTAAAATGCAGGTCTTCTGAGGGCCTGGTTGCTCCCTGGTGACTTGGCTCAGGCCAGAAAATCTTCCGAAACATGCCGCAGTGTGCTTCTGTCCAGCAGATGGGAGCTGTCATTTATTTATTAGTGACCTTTCCAGATGGAGCTTCAGTTTTTGCATTAATTACCCCCCTGTGTTCCTTTTCCTACATTTCCCCGAGATGCAGTTACCTAGCAGCAATTCCTCCTTGGCGAAGGTTCGAGACTCTGGGCTTGCCGTCCTTGTCAATTCCGCCTGATACCGTCAGCCCAAGGGTGGTGCCCTCCTTCTTCATCAGTTCGACCACGGTGGAGCCCTTGAATTCCTCTGCGAAAAGAAAAGCATTTGCCTTATTAAATGAGAGTCGAAGCACGCGATGGCGTTGTGCCTGGTGAAGGGACTCCTTCCCAGAAACTCTTTCCACTTTTTCTTTTACGAGAAAAGATCAGTGGGCTCTTCTCCATCGCAATTTGCAGAGTATCTCATAAAGACGTGCATGTAGATAAAGCGGAAGCAGATATTCCATTATAGGTTATTAAAATGGGTACCAGTGGGGTAGTTCACTCTAGGTTCGCAATAAAGAGTCCAACATGGCTTATATGCAAATGACAATATTTGCCCTTTGTTTTCTGCCCATTCTCAAGTGACTTCCTCTCCTTGCAACTCCAAAGGGAACAATTGAGAGTTGTAATAGAAGGGCCTAGAACAGAGTGTTAAGTAATAATACAACAATACTAATTTTAAATAATAACATGTATCATGCAGCAGCAAACTCCAAATTCTTGGTACATTTCAGCTGAATAAGCCAACAGACACAAGAGAAGAAAGCTTTCTACAGGTTTAAGAAACACGTTACTGACTCTACTGGTTTTTTGTCTTTCAGGAAACAAAGTACAATGGCTTCACGCAACAACTCACATCACTTCTTACAGCACGTGTCACAATGTGGTAAGGCAGGGTTGGTCCTCAGAATCTCCAGGTAGCTGCCATAAATCCCTCATTCTCTACTTTCAAAATTTGAAGATCTCACAGATCTTGTCCAGACTGTGTCTATATACCAAGAGGGAACCCAAATCTTCTGATTTTAGGCACAACAGAAGGTGAGAAAACTTTGAGAACATCCTTTCTTTCAGAAGTAAAAATGAGTAGAGTCAACACTGACCTATCCAGAGGTTAATTATGATAAACACTGTTTTCAAATTCTCTGTTATGTTATTCCCTCTCTGCATACACACTTTCTGGATAGGGATGGGGAAACTCAAGTTTTCTAATTCCTCCTGAATCACATTACAAATTTCAGGAATTATGATCTTCCAGGACATCAAAGACACTCATATTAAAAAGCAAGAACGGACTTTCTTCTTCCAAGTTAAGAAACCAAAAAAGGTTATTGGCACACCTCTTCCCCTTCCTTAATTACACATTACAGAGTTAATTATTATTTCGAAAATCTATACAAATGCTTACCATAAAAGTTTTTAAATTGTTGCTTCTGATATACTATCCCACTAGCCAAAGAAAAAACTCAAATCATGTTAGGGAAGGAAATCATCACTCATGTGATCTAGGAAGGAGAACAGAGTATTCCAGGAAGGAAGGCGAGGGGGAAGGCCGCTAATTTCCTCACCAATGTATTGAATATCATTCCAGGCAAGGCTCTCAAGATTCCTGTGACCTTAGCACCCCAGAACACCACCTTTTTCGTGACAGACTCACGATCCTGCATATGTGAGCAGTATTGCTTTTTAAAGTAGAAGCCAAGGAAGAGTCTAGGAGTGTGAATGATGTCAGCTTCATTCACTGCATTTTGTATGAGAGACCAAATCACGATCGAAATTCAAGGATCAAAATTCTTGTCATGTGCATAAAAGCACAGGGCCTTTTCCATCATTTACCAGAAGCATCTGAAACAAAATTCCATCACTGTGTGCATTTAACCTGTATCCCCTTAAATCAGAATAAAACAGCCCCTTCTACCTCCCATAACAACATAAAGAGGCCCAACTGATATTTAAAGAGGTCGACTTAACAAACAATTCCTGTAAGTCCCTCTTGGCAGAAGGCTAGGTATAAATTATTTTAAAAATTAGGTTAAATAATTAAAGTAACGAGAATTACATAACTCATGATGACTATTCACATTATAGAGACATAATGTGCTCAACGATTTTGCCCAACAAAAGAATTCTTCACATTTTCTTTAAATACATAGATTGATCCTGTATATTTAAGCATTTGGTCATAGATCTTTACTCGAAGAATTGGAAGCATAGTTTTTTAAGGGCCTATCTCAAGGGTCGATCAGAAATGTACAAAGAGGCAAGGCAACTATAAAACGGTAATAACTGGCAAGGGAGAAATAAGTTTTAACTAAGAAGACCATTCCTACTCAGGTTTTCAAGAACATGTTTCCTGCATAAAATGGGATACCAGTATATAGGTACAGACTGATGAGATGTGGACAATGCAGTTTTCTCCAGAAGGGACCCAGGCTTCTGGCTGAATCCTGGAAATCTAGAAAAAGCTCAATTCCTTTAGTTTAATTTGTTCTCGTTAAAATATAAATCCACCTGAGCTTCTTTTTAAACTGGTAATAGTCAATCACCCTCTTATTTTAAAATGTTTCAAATCTTTCTCCAAGTGCTCGTTTTAATAACATGAAGGAAAGAAAATATTGATGCGTCAGTTAATTGAGTAATTTGGGCATTCACGGATTCAAGCATTTATTGAGCGCCTACTATGAGCCAGACAAGAAACTCAAAGATGAAAAAAAAGTCACAGATGCTTCCAGCCTAGTCACAGAGGCAAATGAGTCACAGAGCACCATGCCCGAGTGTGGTCTGGGGTAAGGTGGCCACACAGGAGACGGTCCTGGCTACAGTGTACAGTGAAGACTGGCTGTTCCAAATGCAACATCTATTCCACAAATTGTCTCCTGTCTAATCTGTCTGTATTTATCGATCAGGATTAGCTGAGCAGAACAGACTAAAGGAGGAATCTAAATTAGGCAAAGCTCAGGAGTAAAGATAGAATATTGTTGCAAGAAAATGCGCTGAATCAGGAGAATGTTAACTGCCAGTAAGTATCCCTCGACCCTAAAAGATTGACTAGATCTTTTACAGGTATTTCGAAGGAACAGAAGAAAAGCAGCAGCTGGGAGAGGGAGGAACATGCTTCTGGAGTTTACTTCCTGCTAATCTGCACTCTCCATCAAATGAATCAATCATTTTATGTATTTTTTGGTGTTTAATGTTTGCATAATGGTCTAATGGCAAAGAGAAATGATGACAGATGCATTCAATTGCATGAGTTCACTTATATATCAGAACTTACCGAACCAAACTCTGCAGTGAAACACTGGAACGTAGGCAAGTCAATATGTAGTGACAATTTCTTTCTTTGTGATTTAAATTGCAAACATCCCTCCCCAAATTAAGAGGACCATGTACAGAAGACTGTAGCATCCCCAAATTAGCAAGCAGCACAGGGAACAGATGATGCCCAATTGGCAAGGAATGAGATGGTTCTGGATTAGACGTTTTCCTTCATCACCATATTTAATTATCTTAGCGAAGCAATTGCAGGTTTACATCTGTATCTGTACTCAGTCAACATAGCCAACAAGAATCACACTGATAGAATGGGATTTAGTTGTTTGCTGTTTTTCCTTGGATTTGTAATGCAATCCTCTTAATTACTGAACTCCAGAAAGCTTTAAGGGAAGTAACAGTGATGCCTGGTGAAAGCAAGAGAATTATGAAAAGTTCTTGCAAACAAGAAAATTCAATAACATAGATAGTTACAAAATTAATGGGCAGAAAACTATATCTTTTATATAAACAAATAGCTGGTTAGAAGTTACCATAGAAGAAAAAAAAAAACCATTTACAATAGCCAAAAAAATAAAATTCCTAGGAAAAAACTTAATGAAAAATATATAAGATTTACATGAAGAAAACACCAAAAACACTTCTGAGGAACATAAGATCAGAGCAAATGTAAAAGCACCCCAGTTATTCGTTCAATAAAAAATGGAGCACTTACTATATATTAGGCATCATTCTAGGCTTTGGAGATATAAAACTGAACAAAAGATCAAAAATATGTCAATTCTCCTTGGGGCGCCTGGGTGGCACAGCGGTTAAGCGTCTGCCTTCGGCTCAGGGCGTGATCCCGGCGTTATGGGATCGAGCCCCACATCAGGCTCCTCCGCTATGAGCCTGCTTCTTCCTCTCCCACTTCCCCTGCTTGTGTTCCCTCTCTCGCTGGCTGTCTCTATCTCTGTCAAATAAATAAATAAAAAATCTTTAAAAAAAATATGTCAATTCTCCTTAAATTAATCTATGAAGTTCATAATACCAATAAAATGCCAATAAGATTTTTTGGACACAAGATATATTTAATATTATTGCAAAAATGGAACATGCATCCTTATAAAGATTCTGTGAAAAACTGTGGTCCCAAGGTATACCTGTTTAATGTTGCTATGAAAGGATATAGACAGCCTGTCCATGATGCCAACCTGAATGAGGTATTGGAGTCATGACTGGATGCTATGCTACTAATTATATCTCCCCAGATACCCTGGAAGCATGAGCCTGGAGTGGGAAGGCTGGCAAAGCCTCTGTGTCTGCCTTCCAGACTTTGGTCAGAGTCTGGATCTTCTTGGCTTTACCAAAGGGAAGGAAGGAAGGAAGGAAGGAAGGAGGGAAGGAAGGAAGGAAGGAAGGAAGGAAGGAAGGAAGGAAGGAAGGAAGGAAGGAAGGAAAGAAGGAGAAAAAGAAAAGAAGTAGCTAGCATAGACATAGAGCATTCAGAACCCATTATGAGACCATCTTAGTGTTTTGTAATACTGGTTTGCATAAAATAACGGTATGGCATAAGAATCATACTTTGTTCTGTAAAACTCTTGGCGTCTGGACATTCTTGCTTCATGGCTTATTTTAAAAAATATAATTAGGCTTAGACCAAAAAAAAAGACTTAATCTAATTTTTGGCAGGTTTCTAAAATTCAGGGACTAAATGAACAGGGAATCACAAAGTGGACAATTCCAATAGTTGCTGAAAGCGGGGAGAGACAAAAAGGGATGATAACAAAGAGTGATAAGGGCTATGATAAAAGTAAATAAAGGGCTGTCATGGTGCAACCTGGGAGGACCCTTAATCAGACTGGGCAAGTAGCGCTCTGGATGGCTCTTTGGAAGAGTTATCTTGAAGATGGCCTCAGTTTAGTGAATGGAGAAGGAAAGGTGTTAGAGGCACAGGAACAGTAAATGGTAAGTGATTACATGGGTTCTGGGGAGAGACTATCCATCAGTTCAATTCGCACTTTGTCCATCTGGCTGCATGTTAGAATCATGTGGGGAGCTTTTCAAATACCAACGCCTGGGCCCAACCCAGAACAAACCATCAGAATACCCCCTGAGGGGAATTTTTTAAATTAAACTTTCAATTTTGAGATAATTGTAGATTCTTATGCAGTTCTAACAAATACTATAGAGAGATCCTGTATACCCTTTATCTTGTTTTCCCCTGTGGTAACATCATGCAAAACCGTAATACAGTATCACGAGCAGGATATTGACATTGATGCTGTCAAGATAGGATATAACAGGTTCCCTCATTTACCCTTTATAGCCACACCCACTTCTCTCCTCCCCTGACACCTCCTTAACCCTTGGCAAACCCTAACGTATTCTTTATGCTTATAACTTCATCATTTAAAGAATGTTAAATAAAGTGAATCATATAGCATGAAAACTTTGTTGTTGACTTTTTACATTCTGTATAAATTTCTATACTTTTTACATTCTGTATAAATTTCTAGCAATAGTTTTTTCCTTTTATTGCTGAGTAGTAGTCCATGGCATAGATATACCACAGTCTGCTTAACCATTTACCTGTTGAAAGATGTATTGGTTGTTTTTAGTTTGGGACTATTATGAATAAAGCTACTATAAACATTCATGCACAGGTTTTTGTGTGAACATATTCATTTCTCTGGAATAAATGTCCTGGAGTACAATTGCTGGGTCATACGGTAGTTCCATATTCACTTTTCCAATAAATTGCTAAATTGTTTTCCAAGGTAGCCATACCATTTTATATCCCTACCAGCACTGGATGAATGATTCAGTTTTTCTACATCCTGTCCAGTACTTGATGTTAGTGATACTGATAGATGTGTCAGTAATATCTAATTATGGTTTTAATTTTTGTGTAATTTGAATCATTTCCCTAATGGGAAATTTTTTTTTTTTTTTTAGATTTTATTTATTTATTTGACAGAGATAGAGACAGCTGGCAAGAGAGGGAACACAAGCAGGGGGGTGGGAGAGGAAGAAGCAGGCTCATAGCGGAGGAGCCTGATGTGGGGCTCGATCCCATAACGCCGGGATCACGCCCTGAGCCAAAGGCAGACGCTTAACCACTGTGCCACCCAGGTGCCCCCCTAATGGGAAATATTGAACTTTTGTGTGTGTGTATGTACTTATTTGCCATCTGCATTCCTCTTTGGTGAAATGTCTCTTTATGTCTTTTGTCTATTTTCTAGTTAGATTGTTTACTTTTTTACTGTTAAGTTTTGAGAGTTGCTTATATATTCGAGATACTAATCCCTTGTTGATTATGAGGTTTGCGAATGTTTTCTCCCAGTCTGTAGATTTTTTCATCCTTTTAACAAGGTCTTCTGCAGGGGTGCCTGGGTGGCTCAGTCATTAAGCGTCTGCCTTCGGCTCAGGGCGTGATCCTGGCGTTCTGGGATTGAGCCCCACATTGGGCTCCTCCACTGGGAGCCTGCTTCTTCCTCTCCCACTTCCCCTGCTTGCGTTCCCTCTCTCGCTGGCTGTCTCTCTCTCTGTCAAATAAATAAATAAAATCTTAAAAAAAAACAAAAAACCACAAGGTCTTCTGCAGAGCAAACATTTTTAATTTAAGTCCAATTAGTCAATTTTTCCTTTTATGGATCATGCTGTCAAGTCTAACTCCTTACAGAGCCTTAGATCCTGAAAAATTTCTCCTATATTTCTTCTATAGTTTCTAAAAGCTATATAATATTATGGTTTACATTTAAGTCTATGATCCATTTTGAGTTAAATTTTATATAAAGTGTAAGACTTACTCAAAGATTCATATATTTTTTTGAGGGCAAAGGCCTATAGATGACCAATTGCTCCGATACCATTTGTTGAATAAGCTGTCTTTCCTCCACTGAATCGCTTTTGCACCTTTTCAAAAATCAGTCAATTCCCAGACTCTTTATTTTGTTCCACTGATGTACGTATCCCTCCACAGTTACCACACAGTCTTTATTACTGGGTCTATATAACAAGTCTTGAAATTGGGTAGGCTGATTCCTCCTACATTATTGTTCTTTTTAAAAATTACTTCAGCTATTCTAATTCCTTTGCCTGTCCATATAAATTTTGGAATATTCTTGTCTATATCTACAAAAAACTTTTCGTGGGATTTTGATAGGACTTGCAGTAAGCCTTGCCAATTTGGAAAGAATAGACATCTTTACTATGTTGAGTCTTCAAATCCATGAACATGTTGTGTCTCTCCAGTTACGCAGACCTTCTTTGATTCATTCATTAACATTGTGTAGTTTTCAACATACAAGTTCTATCCACACTTTATTAGTTTTACACCTAAGTATTTTATTTCTGGCGGAAAAACTGCAAATGGTATTATGTTATTAATTTTTACATATAAATTAAAATTACATATATTTACATATAAATTTATATTTACATATAAATTAATTTACAAAATAAATTAATTTACATATAAATTAAAATTACATATATTCATTGCTAGTATATAAATATACAATTGATTTTTGTATATTTATCTTGTATCTTGTGGCCTTGCTGAACTCACTTAATAGTCCAAGTAGGTTTTGTTGTTGTTTTGGTGTTTTTTTTTTTTTTTTTTTTGTGGATTCCTTAGGGTTTTCTATGTACACCATGGTGTCATCTGCAAAAAAGGACAGTTTTATTTGTTTCCAATCTGTATGCTTTTTATTTTCCTTTCTTGCCTAAAGCATGAGCTAGAACTTCTAGTACAATGTTGAATGAATGGTGAGAGTGGATATCCTTGCTTTCTCTCCTGTCTTAGGGGAAAGACATTAAGTGCTTCATCATTAAGTATTTGGTTAGCTGTGGGTTTTTGTAGATACTCTTTATCAAGCCAAGGAAGTTCCCCTCTATTTCTACTTTTCTGAGATTTTTTTTTTATCATGATGAGTATGAATATTGTCAATTTTTTTGCACTGATTAGTTGATGTGATCATGTGATTTTTCTTCTTTAAATTAAAGTGATAATGTAGTGGCTTACACTGATTTTCTAATATTAAACCAATTTGCAACCCTAAAATAAATCCCACTTTCTCATTATATATAATTCTTTTTATACACTGATGGATTCTATTGCTAATATTTTGGTAAAGATTTTCTTCACATCTATATTCATGAGGGATAGAATGTGTAGTTTCTTTTTGTACTATCTTTGGTTTTGATATCAGGGTAATAATACTAGCTTCATTACATGAATTGGAGAATACATCCTTCCTTTTCGATTTTCCAGAAGAGATTATACAGAATTGGTGTTTATTTTTTTTAAATACTTGGTGTAATTTTTCAATGAAGCTATTTGAATCTGACTTTTTTTTTCTTTTGGAGGTTTTATTTTTTTATTATTTTTTAATTTTTTTAAAAGATTTTATTTATTTATTTGACAGAGAGACAGCCAGCGAGAGAGGGAACACAAGCAGGGGGAGTGGGAAAGGAAGAAGCAGGCTCCCAGAGGAGGAGCCTGATGTGGGGCTCGATCCCAGAACGCCGGGATCACGCCCTGAGTCGAAGGCAGATGCTTAACGACTGAGCCACCCAGGCGCCCCTCTTTTGGAGGTTTTAAATTACAAATTCAATTTCCTTTATAGTTACAGGACTATTTAAATTAACTATGTCATATTGTGGTAAGTTGTGGTAGTTTGTGCTTTTCAAGGAACTGGTCCATTTCAATTAGATGAAAATCCTTGCAGGTGGGAAACTGGGCATAGCTATTTTTTAAAGCTCCCCAGGTGATTCTAACACATAGTCAAGATTGAGAGATACTGATTTAAGGTTTTTTGCATGAGGAAAGATTGGTAGAAAACAGACTGGGAAGCAAACAAAGGAAGTGCTCAGATTTAAGTTTTAGGAAAGGTAAGCCTGTTATTAGTATAAAGCAGTGGACTTGGTAATAATGGCATGAAGTATTGGGGAGAAAGGTATTAGATTTGGGTCAAGAAGAACCATTACAAGCCACTGCAGTAAAATAATATATTAAGTTAGACTTTGTTGTGACAACAAATAAAAAAATGAATAATTGCTCAACCACAACAGAAGTTTCTTCTGCTCATATACGAGTCTAAGGTGGGTGTTAGTGATCAGCAGCCAGCTCCTCTCCATATAATGGTTTGGGGATTTATGCTCTTTTCCATTTTATGCCTCTGTCATCTTCTAGGGCTCTGGTTTCCAAACTATTCACTAAGATGCCTCAAGGTTCCATAGTGAACTCACAGGACCACCATGGACTATTTTAAATTTTTGAGGAACATAGAGCCATTCTTGATATCTGTTGGACATAATACCACCTGCTAGCTGGAAGTAGTTTTGCTCAACATTGGATAATACTACACTGCTTTTGTTGATGTCCTATCTTTCCAAAGTTAGGTTTTGAGTTTTACAAAAAGGGAGTTCCATGCAAAAATCAATGTGGAACAGGAAATAAGAATATCAATGTTTAATTTGATTTGAAAGTTTGAGAAGTTGTGCAGTGCCCAACAAACACACACATACCATTACTAAGTAGTTCTGATTCTTTCAATTTATAAGTATTATTATTATTATTTTTTCAAATTGCTAGCAAGTGGTTAGGATACAATATGTACTATGTTGTTTGGACTTAGCTACTTAATAAATGGAATTATTGATATTTCATTTGGCCTAGACCTCCTTTAAAAAAAATTACCAAGACACTAAGGGGTCTATCAACTGAGAAAGTTTGGAAACTTCTGCCCTAGGACTTTAACTTGTCTTCATTCGCCTGGGGGAGGGGGAAAAGAACTTTCTTAAAAGCCACACTGCCTGCTTCTGTTCACTTTCCAATGGCAAGAACTTGTTCCATGTCCACACTTAACTATAAGGGAGGCTAGGAATTGGAATGTGGACAGATGGCAAAGCAATAAGGGTAGGGTGGGTTTTTAGGGACAGGTAGGCAATATGTGAGAGACTGAAATCCATCAATAGCTATATGGATGGTATGGATTCCAGATATATTGAGGAATAACTGCCCTGAGTTAGTGACAAATCGGTGTGTGGAGAGCGAGGAACTGTGAGGGGCACGAGGACCTCAAGGATTAAAATTCGTTGATTGGGGGATATTGATGTCTGTCACTAAGAAAGGGAATCTGGAAAATGAGAAGTTTGTATTGTTGTTCTTCACTGGAGAGGAGGCAGTCATATGATATAATATCATATAGAGAGAAGCAAAATGTGATTTAAATACCAAGGGAAAAACCCAGTGCTAGGATAGTTTTCGTCAAACTTAAACAAAGTGAGTGGTCTGTAAGACTTTCACCCTACAGCCGTAACATAAAAAGAGAAAGTACATTTTAAAAGCAACCGCCACAGGCACATTGAGCAAAATAAGCATTAGTGAAACTCTTAACTTCTTGAAGTTCCATGAACTACATAGATCTTAAAAAAGATATAAACAGTGCAATGAAAATAGTACCGATGAAAACTATGCCATAAGGCACAAATTTCCCAATGCTAGTGATAAGGATAGTGGTTTGTTTTCCCCCCTCTGCATCCCCAGTGCCTAGAATGGTGCTTGGGATATTAGTAGGTATTCCTGGTACCTGCTGAATGAATGAGCGCATCAGTCCCAACAGAGGGAATTATGACCTGGCAGCGAGCATGGATTGGCTTGCAGTGAAAAGAATTATCATTGGATGGTGCAGAAGCAAAAATGATAAAGGAGCAGAATTTGAACAGCAGTAGACAGGGTTATTTCCCTAAGCTTACTTGGTTGATCATCATTATTATTATTATTTTTACCATTTCTTTAGTGAGGTGGATTGAGGCCCACACCAGAACACTTTAGCTCTATCTGTGTATTACTTTTAGAGAGAATATTATTGCTCACACTACAGTTTTATCTATATATTACTTTTAGTGGTGCCACTAGGAAGTTTATCCCCCTCAGGAAATAAGCAGATGCTTTTTCCAATACTCATTTCAAGTTCCTTCTAACAACCCCTGGTTCAGCAAAGCTGCTGGGATCAAAGCTGGGTTTCTGTGATGAATGGCTGTATTTTCAGGCTCAGTTCTTGCCACCCAGACTTGCAGAGAAAAGTCTTCTGGCACTTTCCACCTCTGTGTAGTGATATGAAGGATGTACAGCACATAAATATTACCCAGCACAAATATTCACCTGAAACAAAATTATGATTGGTATTTATCTTACACAGTGATAGGGATGGCTGGATTAACATCCGTATGTTTCTTAGAGCACCTCAAGAGAAAGAGAAGACATAAATACGCAGCACTGAATATAAAACCCTGAGCCCCCTGAAAGTACATGATAAATAGATCAGGATTTAAAAATAGATAAAGCTGAGATGTGGATTCTAGTGTAACTGATTCAGATACGATATGTCTCCTAAAGCATCGAGAAAAAGTATCACGATTTTAAAATATGGCAAAACTAGAATTCTTCCAGTTTCCCACTTTCTCAAAATCAGTGATTTAATTGTCAAAATTTGGTATTAAGTTTCCCAGGGTCACAACTTATTAACAAATTATTTAATTTTGCTGGGTCTTAGTTTCCTTCTCTCTAAAGCAGGGGCAATAAGAGTACCTACCCTTAGTGTGTTATGAAAATTAAGTGATAAAATTCTTATAAGGAATTTATTAAATTACCTTATTATAGTATCTGCCACATTTATAGTATGTGGCACATGGTATAATATATATTTATTATATTAATATATATTAATAATTATTGTATTTATTATAATACATGTTGCCACATACAGCACAATATGCCACATATTAAGTGTTCAATATATATGTTAGTCATAGTATTATGGTTATGATTATTATTACTAGGATATTAAAAAATTCCAGGTGTGCAGATTACTAATCTTCTACTGTATTTTGATTGTTACAAATAGAAGACAAAACAATTAGCAGTGGTATTTAACCATTTGTTGAGTCATATATTGCTTTGAGAATCTAATGAAAACCATGGGCTCCCTCCCCAGAGAAGTTTTGTATACAATTTCAGGGGAATTCATGGGCGCTCTTGACCACATCCCTGTCCTCGAGAAACCATGAGGATCTTAAGTCACATCAGATTTGAGCAATGTGAAAATCAAAGAACACCTGCTGTTAGGCTGGCATTTTATACTCTGTGCATGTATCAGGTAGGAGTTATGAAATAGCAAATAATGCCCAAACCTATCATTCCTATATTCCTATGTAGTCATTTAATAATCAAAATGAAACCATATGCAAGCTATCGGAAACAGGAAGTGACTCACCTCAGTAAAACTTCCCCTCTTCCTGAGCAGGATGGTCTGTGTGGTGGACATTTATGTCCAAGAATCAGTAAGGACCAGCAAAAGGCACTGGGCAGAGAATCCAGTGATTGCACTTGTTTTAAGAGCCCCAGGCAATTTTTCTTTGGGAAAACTCTCTGTGACTTTTTACTTGTAGGTGGTTGTAATCACATTTTCAAAGTTGTTGACCCAACTGAAAACTAGATTCTACAAGTTAATCTTAAACAACAGGCACAGCTAATTTTGAAATTAATTTGATTCTAATGGTCTCCTACAGGAGTTAACTGCATTCTTACAGCTACTTGTGGACCATTTTGGTTCAAAAATATTTTTGAGCTCTAGCATTTCAAAGACCAATAATCACTGTCTCTACCTTTTGCAGCTCACATTCTACATGTCTAAGGGACAGACGTCTATACTAATAATTTCAATTAAGTGTGTTTGGTCCACAGCATGGCCTGAAGCCTGAAGAGTAACAGTTCAACCTGTGGTCCTGGGAAAGTCTCCTGCAGCCCACGGATGTGTTAGAGGTTTAAGTTCATCCTTGAGGTGATTTACTTGTGGTATTACTATCATTTCCATCTTATAATTGGAGAAACAGAGGTATCAAAAATTGCTTAGCAAATTAATGAGATATTGTTGGGTTTTTATGTGTCTTTCTGGATATCCTTTTGGCCAGTGTTTGAAGTTGAATAACTATTTAGATATAAAAAGCCAGAGCTACTGTGTAGGATTGGATTAGAACGATCAGATGGTCTGGTCTGGGAGTTCAGCTGAACAAAAGGGATGACAGACAGGTCTTGTTCAGCTGCGGCGTGAGAAGAAAGAAGCACTCTGGGAGGGAAGGAAGACATGGAGACAGACAGATGTCAGGTGAGGCTGCATAAGCAGCTAGTGAGAGCTAGTCATCAGGGGGTTACGTAGCTTAGCTAGGGCCCAGGATGGAGGGCTAATTGCTGCCAAAGCATTGCTGCTTCTTCAAAGATAACTGGAAGGACAGTGTTCATTCTGAGTGAAAAGGAAGAGGATGGATGATAAACTTCAACAAGAAATCAGACTTCTTAACTAATCAGGGCAAAGTGGGACTGAGAGCTAAGCTTGTTTGCCTTCCTCCTTCCATGGATACCTAAGTACCCATGAGTCCAGCATGAGGCAGACAGCCTGACTGAATAGAGAATTCAAATAAGGAAATATTCTGATACCTTTTAAGATGATCCATCCTTTTAAAGCAGTTAATACTTTTCAAAATGTTCTCACATTTCATGATTGTATTTAACCTTTAGGACAACTCTGTGAAGATAACACTTCCATTTTATAGACTAGGAAACGGAGATTTGAAAATTAGTTTGTTATGCAGAATTTTGTACCTGTTTTAGGTACATGAAAACTGCATCCTCATATAACTGAATGCTATAAATGTTCAGACTCATCATAAAGTAATTGCTAAACAACAGACACAAGAATGTAATGAAATGCCACTGAGAAAAGAGCTGAAAAATAAGGCCACCCCCAGGGTGGGCCACTCCAAGCCACTGGAGTAACAGGAAGCCAGGGACTAGTCCCTCTCATTTTGTTACAGCCGTCATAGGCATTTATTTGACTTTCTCTTGTTTTACGAGACTTGATCCGTTTCAAATAAAGGAACAGATGGAAAACTAATAGTGTACTGGGTGCAGACAACCAAGAGGCAAGGCATCCAGGGAGCCCTGTAGACTCTCCACGGAGAAGCCAGGCAGCAGGGCTGCAGTGATTTGAGTTTTATTGGAGCCCTCTTGAGACCTCACTGAAATTCAGAACAGGAGGAGGCTGAGCTGCTCACATCAAGGACAGCTCCCACATCCTACCTTTGACTTCCTCCACCCTGATATGGACAATAGACTTCTCTCCTAGCCTCTCTCCTGGTCCGACTCTTTTCTTCCACTCCACATGAGAAACAACTATGTTCTTGTCCCGAAGGAACGGTTTCCCATTAGGGTGAGCAGCAGGGAATGAACAGACAAACCAGAGTCATTACTACTTCCTCTCTGTTCAGTCCTCTGTATTAGTACCTCGGTCACCGTAGGGAACACAACCTTACCCAACTACCTTGTAGCTTCACTCTGAATATGAAATGTGTTAGTCCTTTCTGTCCCTTCCATTCTCCCTCCCTCCATCTTTCCATTGAATAGTTATTGATAATTTGCTAAATGCTAGGCACTTTGCTATCTAGCAGTAAACAAGACAGACTAAGCCCCTGCCCTCAAATAATTTATATTCTAGTAAGAAATACAGGAAATACAGATCCTAAACAATTAAAAGTCATAACAAATATGATTAGTAATAATAAGCGAAACAAAGGGCAAGGGTTCTAAGCCTGGGGCTAATTAGGAAACAACTGCTTGAAAAATATTTGCAACTGGTTCATTGCGGTCACATGGTTTTGTAAAATTTGAAAAAGATATTTTTGAGTTCTTTTTCTTAAAGAGTTGCCTCCCCCCCAATTGTAAAAGCTTTAGGTGCCACAAAACCTAGATCTTCCTCTGGTAACACCACCTTACATCTGAATAGAGCTTAAAGAGTTGCCTCACATGGAAACCCAGGATCTTAAGGACGAAAACATTGAAGCTTTCCAAGGTTAGATGACTTGCCTAAGGACACCATATCAGTCAGATCATTTGCTAGAACTTAAAACTAGGTGCTCTAATCCTAAATTCAACCTTCTTTCCACTACATCATTTTGCTTCACTTGGGCTGTCTTGGCTTGGCAAGTTGCCCAAGTGACACTTACCAAAAAAAAAAGTTCCAAATTCTAATAAAAAAATTCTAAGACTACTTTTCTTTTTCTTCTTGAATGAAAGTATGAAACATTAAAACAAATTGTGCCTCAAATGGATTGTGAAAGTCACTTTCACACAACAGATAAAAGAATATTTACTGATTTGTATCAAGTTACAACCTGCCAAATCCTCATTTGGAAGGCCACACCAGTTCCAGAAAATAACAACTTTGTGCTGAAATTCATGAGAAATACGCCCTGCTGAATATCTAAAGAAAAGGCTTACTCTTTTTTTATTGTTTTAATTTTTGTTCAACTCAGTGATATATATATATATATATATATATATATATATATATATATATATATACACACACACACACACACATACATATGAACATATTCTTTTCATATCTGAAATCTGGATACACATTTCCTAGAAAAAAATCACTACTCTCTTTTTTTCTCCCACTACATACTTTCCGTTAACAGATTCATCATGTGGTCTGAATACAATACCCACCCATGTTATCAAGTATGAACAGAGCAAAGGACAGTTTCTTTTTAAAAGCACAATGCCCTACCAATGCCTTTAAAACCCATTAAAGAATATCTCACCAAGCCCAGGAGAGCATTACAATAATTGCTTCTCTTACCCAGGTGAAAAAGGACACATCTGTCAACTAAAGAAGTGCAGAAGCAATTAACACCTCAACACTCTCCTGGGAAATTGCTTAAATTAAGGAAATAACAGGGATGCTTTATGGTTATTGTATTTCTAATATTTAGCTACTAGCATGGTTGTAGAGTGCCTCAGTCATTCCCGAGTACTCTCCCCAGAGCAACAGGGTCAGGAGCCAGTGGGGGCACGACTCGGGGTGTATTTGGACGTTTGCATGTGTGGTACATATGGGTTCTTCAGTTCCTTCATTTTTCAGAAGCTAGGTGCAGAAGTAGGGCTGGCAGATGCACTAATGAAATCAACATCCAAGGCTATATAGGTCTTAAATTGGTAACTTCTCAGGCATAAAAAACGCATTTCTGAATTCTGTTCTACCACAATGGAACTGCTTTACTCTTTCTCTTCCAAAGCTGGGCTACCAACACAGGAAGTTCATGTTTACCAAACCTTCTATACAAATAGCAGAGGCATGTGATTGAGCTGGGTAATGAATCAGACAGGTAAAAACCCTTGTTTGTCAGCAGCATGATCTAGAGAGAACCTAGAAATCCAATCCATCATCCCTCCCTCTTCTGGGAAACACCCAGTAATGTTATATGGCCTTTATTGTGCAGTCTAGGTACACAAATCTGCTTAGGGCTTTGAGAGAAGCTGAAAATAGGGCCTGGGATTCTACAAATCTTAGTAAAGGTAAAATATATTTCTTTCTTTCCTCCCCACCCCAGCCCCAAAGCTTGATTTTTGAAGAGGAACCAAAGCCACTCAGAATTCCCAGAGAAAATCATATAGGATGTTGTAGTTCCCCCCCAACCTTTTCTTTCCTTTTTTTTTTTTTTTTTTACAGGTGAAGTCAGGTAAAAATGAAAAAGACAGCATGCCAGAAGAAAAGCAGCAATGAACCCAGGAAGATGCTGGAGAAGACTTTGAAGGAGGAGGGCAGTTCTTCACCTTGCCTGGTGGCTGAATTATATCACAGACAATCTTAGAGTTCAAGACCTACTTTCACTTGGTTTTCTTCACTTTGTGCCTATAAACACCATCCAGCACCTGTCTGAATACCCAGTGTGAGAAACTAATATTCTCGGAAAGCTACCTATGTCTCCTTCAGATAGTTTCAATGAATAATTACTACATTTATCAAACTCCTCATATGGACTCAGACTGACTTAGTATGCTGTGGCAGACAGAGTCCCGGGTGGTCCTCTATGATCCCTAACTCCTGATCATGAACGCTTGTGTTGCTCCTTTTCTTGAATGTGGGTGTGACCTTTGACTTGTATCTTACCAACAGAATATGGCAAAGGTGCCAGGATATGTGTGATTACATGTATGTGATTTTGCACACACAGCTGTAGTGCTCATCTTGCTAGAGACTTTCCTTCTCTTGTGGGCTTTGAGGAAGCAGGCAACTGGGTTGGGGCTGAAGGCAGCATCTGGCTGATGGCCAGCAAGAAACTGAAACCCTGAATGAATTCAGCCAACATCCTGTGTGAGCTTGGAAGCAGATCCTTCCCCAGTCAAGTCTTATATGAGACTGCAGCCCTGGCTGACACCTTGACTGCAGCTTTGTGAGACCCTAAAAGGAAGGTCAGAGGAGCTGTGCCTAGATTACTGATCCACAGAAATTTTTAAGCTACTAAGTTTGTGGTAATATTGTCACACAGCAATAGGAAACCAATATAGACACTCTCTATGCATTAACTTCTTTAGACTTCATTACTCTCCCATTTCACACAATCGGAAATTCGATACACAAAGCATGACACTTAACGTAACCAGCCAAAGTCCCCACAGCAGTAGGTGGCAGGGCTGGAACTCAAACAGGGCAGGCTAACTCCAGAGCCTGTGTTCCTAACCAGTGAGGTATACTGCCTTCTGTACTTCTTACAAAGTTCTACCTTCGGTTGCTTCCAAATCTGATTTCCTATAACTTACCCTTATATCAGGGGTCAAAAATCCAAATACAGGTACTAATCAAAAGTCATAAATGAATGAAACAGGCTGTGTGCCACCTGATCTGTAGGGTGTGGTGTGGCCATGAAATAGAGTGCAGAGCAACAGTCACTGCCTCATGGTATTTGCTGGCCAAAGAAATGCATCTAGAGGCTTCCCCGAGCTCATGGGATGATGCTGGTTGCCGACCCCTGACATACAAGTTCCAGTTATACCTCTGGGATCATGGAGAACACATTGACCCTTTTCTATAAGACTTCAGATATTTGAAACCAGTGATCATTTTTGTTTCAAATCTTCTGTTTTCTCCTACTTATATGAACGGTGACAACCTCACCTTTGTGTTGTTCTCTCTTGCAGATCACCTTGACACATGTAGAAGTATTTATAAGGTCGCTGACTCTGTAGTAGCAGCTGGCAAAGATGCCTCCTTCTTGTCTCCATCTGTGGGGTTGGGTCTGGTATGCCCACCGAGATACGGCTCTGCCAGGTAGCTCTAATCCACTAATTTTCCTTCTTGTCATTATCGTACTTAAAAAAAATGACTCAGGTGTTACCCATTTTAGTATAAGATTGAAATCACACATAAGTATATGGAGCAAAGCCTGAGTTGAGGGTGTCCTTCCACACTGTCCCTCTATTCCTCCCGGATCTCATCCCAGAGGAAACCACTGTCAACATATATATCTAAACTTCCATTCTCTTTTCAGACACTAACATTGAACCTAAATAGGATTAAACAACACAATGAGAACTTGCTGTTTTCAATATAACACGATATCTTGGAGATCTTTTCATGACATGGCCTATAGGTCATACTTTCTAAAATGATTTGTGTGATTGTTCCTCATTTGATAGATACTTCTGGTTGTCTCTGCTGTTTCACTAATAAGCAATGCTTCAATAAATAGCTCTGTATATATGGATTTGCTGGCACATTTTATTTCTAGTCCTGCCCATTTTCAACCACACCCCACCTGTCTACTCAGCACTCTCAGTTCCCACTTTTCTTTTCTTTCTTTTTCTTTTTTTCTAAGACTATTTATTTGACAGAGAGAGAGAGACAGCGAGAGAAGGAACACAACCAAGGGGAGTAGGAGAGGGAAAAGCAGACTTCCTGTTGAGCAGGGAACCCAATGTGGGGCTCAATCCCAGGACTCTGGGATCATGACCTGAGCTGAAGGCAGATGCTTAACCGACTACACCACCCAGGCACCCCTCAGTTTTCACTTTTCAACAGTGAGGTGCCAGAGTTGGGAGAGGTCTCTTCCTATCCCCAGAGCCACCCTCCTCCAGTGCTAATAATGCTCTATCTCCAAGGCAGTGAGTGATGGTGATAGTGGTTGTTGGGAGGCTACTTACATTTTTTCAAAGCATTTCTTTATAGAATGGGGATGATTCTCAAAAACTACCACATCTTTTAAGTAGGCAACTTACGGTTACATATTTGTGCACAAGGATGAGGACTGCTGTAGGATATATTCCCAGAAATGTCGGGAAAAGTGGATGTATTTTTAAACATTTTGATTGATGCTAACAAAGTGTCTTCTAAGAAATTTATATTCCTATCAACAATATATGTTCCTATTATCCTGTGTCCTTGATATAACTTAAATACTTGCCATTTCATTTTTTGCAAACTCCTAATATTTTCTTCCCTTCATCTCTTGCTCCTGAGAGCAGTGGATGAGTTCTTGCCACCAAAATTACTACCACCTTCATGTGGGCTCCTAGAAAGTCTAGTTCTTGGCTATACTTTTTTAGAAAATGGATAATTTTTTTCATGTGAGAACTATAGGAGATGATAAGGACAACTAGAAGAATTTCTTCAAGTTCTCTAGGCCAGAACAAGAACACGGGAAAGAAGTCTACTGCTGGTAGAAGCTGGGCGAATGTTACTTTTAGCATGGTGAAATGCTGGGCTACTGAATTCCAATGATGCACATCTCCAGCGGCTTCTAAGGAGAATGATCTTAAACTAGAAAAGATAGAATTTAAAATTAATGTATGAGAAAACTTACGCTGAAAGAGGTAAAATGATATTAGAACAATTCCTTGGCTGTTTAAAATCTACTTTAAGCAGGTTTCTAGAGTCAGATAAGTTACCTCCCCCAGCATTTAAAGAATGTACAGATATGACCATGAAATGAAGATAAAAATAAAAGATACACTGAAAGACTAGGAACGAGTAAGCATCTTAATTTCTACAACGAAGGGCTCTGGAAACCATAGATCTCTAGGATTAACAGCATGTCCCGGCAAAATTTTAGAAAGGATTATTACACCACTGAAGAATAAGGCATACAAATGAACAGTGTATATACAAACAATATAATGTAAATATATAATTGAATCTTTCAGTGGGCTTTGAGAAAGATCTCTCATGATAACCTGTGGACAGAACAGAGTACTGTGAACTCAAAGCCTGTGGTTTTAAAGCTCACTGAGGATGATAACCAAGGCCTGCAAATCAATATCAATGGGGGGAGGGTCAAGGTTTCTGGTGGGGTGCTTCAGAGTTCTGTCCTTGGTACTGCTTATGTCCAAAATTCTTAACACTGTTAGATGCTTATCAAATTTGTGGTTAATTCACTGTGAAGAAGAGTGGTAAATATATGTGATGAGCAGGAATAGAGACTATTTCTACCATGTTGCAAAGATGAGCTGAGTACCCAGCTGAAAGATGAGGTGCTCTGGATTAAGGTGATTCTAAACTCAAATACCAGCTTTGTTGTTGCATAAACTTGGGCAAGTCACTTAAGCCTCTGTAAGCCTTAATTTCTTCCTCCATAAAATTGAGATAATTAACTACCTCTTTTGAATAAATAAGACTGGTACATGATAGATGCCCAACAATTGTTAGTACCCTTCCCTACTCTTCTCAAATTTTACTAGCTGAATAGAATAGAAGTAAATGTGCAGACAATTGAACGAAGGGTCCAGTGTTGCCCAGCATTACACAGAGTGCTGCTGCTCAAGGGAGAAAGGCTAACTCTTAGGAACAATTCATGAGAAGAAGACCCACTGAGTGCCAGTTCAGGATAAACAAACATCACTATTTCATGTAAAAATACAATCTTAATCTGCATGAATGCAATAGAGAGCATCCAGATCAGGGAAGGAAATGGTTTTCCCACACTGTTCTCTTTAGCTAGAGGAAGGTTCACTTTCGGCTGCCACGTGGCAAAGAGCATTGACAAACTTGAGAAAGACTACCAGGGTGTGGTAGTCTCACAGAAGGCAAGGTTGAAGGAACCGACATGCTGTACCTGGTTAAACAACAACAATGACGACGACTCAGGGGAGAGATGGGCAGCGCCTGGAAGTACTTGAAAAACTTACTTTGGGGAAATTCAGGAGAATTAGAAGAACCAATGGGAAGAGGTACAAGGTGGGGAACTTCAATCCATTGGCATGAAGAATAGTTCCTAACAAGTGGAGATATATAAAAAAAAAAGTGGGGGCTACCTTGTAAGGTAGTAAGTTTTCTGCCTCTAAAAATACTGAAGCAGAAGTTAAATGTGGAGTTTCCTATATTGAAAGAGGAAAACAGACAAAAAGGTGCCATGTGTGTGCACACGTGCACACATACAAGTGGGTGTGGTCAGTTTAAGTGTTTATTAGAGGAAGAGGAAGAGTATTATGAGTTGTACTCATCATTCCATCCCATTATTTTATAATGTTTGATTTTATAATATTATTTTATAATATTATAATGTATAATAGTGATCAGATCCTAATGGAATGATGAAAAGAGTCTTTAACACAACCAGCATGGACTTCACTGAGCTATGAACCCTGCTAGGCAAAACTCTGTGTGTGTGTGTGGGGGGACATTTTAATAAAGACATATTTTCTTGAATTTAAGGGACTCTAATCTCAAATTAGAGATAAGTCTAGCATCCAGAAGAGTAATTGCAGAGCAGCTTGAAACAGGATGAGTTGAACTGCCAGAAAGTTTAATAAAAACACATAATATTCTGGGTATTCATAAAAAGAGATGACCATGGAAGGGAGAAGTTGGAGGAGAGCTCCCAGAGGAAATGGAATATAAAGCAGCAACATGAGGTATCATCATGATAGGTGGAAGTTCATTTTATCCTTTTTTGATTTGAAGAGGTAGGGTTTGTAAGAGAGAAGAGAGTTCTATTTAGTTAGAGATAGACAGGGCTTCATGCTAATCCTTGGAAATTGCCCTAGGAAATCCATTCTCCCAGGCTTTGAAATGACACCTCCTCTCTCTACTATACCATTCCCTTCGTCACCTTACTCTCTGTCATGATCTCAACTCCTATTTCACCAAGAAAATAGTCCTCAGAAGAGGGGACACACACACACACACACACACACACACACACACACACACACACACACACAAGAGCACTCACACATGCTCTCAGCAGGAAATCTACCACCTGCCTGCCTTTGTGCCTTGCACTCTGTTTGCCTTGCCTCCTGCTGACATGCCCACTGAATGCTGGATGGTCTCCCTCTAGCCTCTTCAAAGACTTAGTGTTTGCTTTCATCCCCCCCCCTTCCCTCCTGTGTCAATTTCTCCCACTCCACTGGATCAACCATATTAGTACACAAACACAGTTACCTCTCCCATATTATTTTTTAAAAAAGAGTCCCTCACTCCCAGGATCACATGTCCTCTCCAACAACTGTCCCATTTTTCTGCTCCTCTTCACAGGTTTTGGTTTTCTTTTTTTTGAGAGGTTGAAAAAATTGTCTATCATTTCTGCCTCTGTTACTTAAGTCCTATTCTTACCTCAACCCACTCAAATCAGGCTTTTGCTCATACCATGTTAATGAAACTAGTCAGAGTCACTAAAAACTCCCTTCTTAGGGAATCTTACAGTCAATTCTCAGCCCTCATCTTATTCATCTTATCATCAGTATTTGACCCAATTTCTTTCTCCCTCCTCAGCGGCACGTGCTTCTTAGCTTAGATTCTAGGGTAGTACATTCTCCTGGTTCTCCTCCTACTGCCCCTGTTTCTTCATGTCTCCTGCTGCAACTTCCTTCACTGCTGACCTCTGAAGGCTGGTGTGCTTCAGCCTCAGACCTTGGACCCCATCTTAACCTGTCTGCACACCTAAACGATCTCACTCATCCCCAGGGGTGTACATACGGCTGCTGACCCCAAAATTTGTATCTCCACTGGCTTCTCCTTTGAGTTCTCTACTCCCTCTGCGGCTGATCAAGGCCTTCTTCAGGGGCTATCTCGGTAAATGGCACCTCTGTTTATCCAGTGAAGAGCAAAAACCTTGCACTCATCCTCCACTCCTCCTTTCCTCTCACATTCCACATCTCATTTTTCAGTAGGTTCTTGGAGGTCTTTATTCAAAATTCAACCGTTTTCACCACCTGCACCTTCATCATCCTAGCCTGACTCACCACCATCTCTTTCTTTTTTTTTTAAAGATTTTATTTATTTGTGTGTGTGTGTGTGCGTGAGAGAGAGAGAGACACAGAGAGAGAGAGAGCATGCACACAAGCAGAGGGAGTAGCAGCTAGAGGGAGAAGCAGGCTCCCTGCTGAGCGAGGAGCCCATTGCGGGACTCAATCCCAGGACCTGAGCCGAAGGCAGATGCTTAACTGACTGAGCCACCCAGGCATCCTGACTCATCACCATTTCTTGTCTGAAATACTGCAATGGCAACTGATCTTCCTGTTTCCACCCTAGCATCCTTCAATCTATTTTCCATATAGAAGCTAGAGAGATTTTAATAAGAAAATTATATCATATGTCAACTGTTCAACCTTGGCAGTGGCTTTGGGTCACAGTCAGAATAAATTCCAAACTCTTACCTTGGCTATAAGCTCTACAGAACCCATCTTTGTCTCTCTCTATTCAACCTCCTTTCTTCCTTCCTTTCTTTCTTCCTCCCTTCCTCTCCCTCCTCCTTCCTTCCTTCCTTCTTTCCTTCCTTCCTTCTCTTCTCTTTCTTTCTTCCTTTCTTTCTGATTTTATTTTTAAATAATATCTACACTTTTAAGTAACCTCCACAATGTGGGGCTCGCAACTACAACTCTGAGATCAAGAGTTACATTCTCTACCGACTGAGCCAGCTAGGCCTCCCCTGACTTCATTTATTACCACTCTCAGTCTTGCTTCTCCCTTTCTGGCCATGCTGGCCTTCTCTCAGTTTCTTTAACAAGCCAAATTTGCTCTGACCTCAGGGCCTTTGCACTTGCTATTCTTTTGGTCTAATTCCACTTCCTGCAGAACATTTTATGGTCACCCCTCATTTTAGGCTCCCTCAAATGCTATTTCTTCCCAGAGGTCATCCTTGGCTTTCCTCACAAACCCAGAGCCCCTGTCTTTCTGCACCCACTACTTTCTACCCCTTATACTAGTTTATTCCACATTATTGTACTTAGCACAGTCTGACCTTATGTTAGGCACTTGTTGAATGTATGTCTCCTCCACTAGCAGGCCAACTCCAGGAAGACAGAGGCTTGTAGGATATTCCTAGTACCTGGAATAGTAATAGGCACATAGTAGGTGCCCAAGAAGTTGTTGAATAATTAAATGTTGAATGACTGTATAAGGGTCAGTTTTGATAAAAACTCAAAATTAAAAAATGAGACATCATGTTAATTACAATGGATTTAGGGAGCAAATGAAAGCTTGGCTGGAGAAAAAATAAAAGCAATGCAGCCAAGTATGCAAGGGGAGAATGCAGGGAATCGATGTGTAAACAGTTTACATTCTATGCAGAAAACAGGAAGAAGGTGCCATCAAACTCCTAAAGAGAAAAAGAGATCTGGGAGGAGCTGTAAAGTATTTTCCCCCAATTATGAAGAAGAAATCTTGTAACATCAGTTTAACATCTAATTCAGTAATAGGCTTTAGGAATGTGTAAGAATGTCTAATTTTAAAAGAATTTAAAATGTGCAGAGAGAGAGAGAGAGCGAGCACGCACATTGCCTGGAGTCAGTCTTTACTCATTTAGTCTGATAATGGGGGATATATATGAACTGATTTTAGAAACCTCTTTGCAAGGTTAAATGCTCTGCCACAGAACAAAGTGATTGATTCCATTTATTCAGGGTAATCCTAAAGCTCTTTATTATTCCAAGGTTTTAAAAGGGAAACATGAAGTATAGAATTATGGTGTTACCAGTTTAAGAACAAGTATTTACAAGCCTGCTTGGCCAATTTTAGTTTTTTCCTTTGAATTGGAAGCCCTGGAAAATCACAAATATATAGAAGAAAGTATAGCACACCCTGCAGCACGGCCAGTTTCCCTCCTCGGGTTCTCCTAGGCCTTTGTTACTCAGAGAAATCATGGTATGAGCCCCATGACTTGTGCCTTCACTCACTGACCCGCCCCAATGAAGGGCGCCAGTCAGTTATGACTGAGATGGATACCTTACATTTTCTGGATACTTCTGAGCAGAGGTTCAGTTGGCCTGTGGAAGTCAAAGTCTTTACATCTCTTACTCATTAAGGATTGTCTCCACCATCTTCTCCTTTTATGCACTGCTCAGGATTCTGGTTGAACTTGATTTTTATCTAGGGTTTGCCCAAGCTCCACTATTTTCCAGGCCCTGTGACTGTGGGCAAGTTATTCTAGCTCTCCAAACTTAAGTTTGCTCATCTGTTAGAGAAGAATAAATAAAACTTACTTCCTGAAGGACTTCCAGGAAGAAAAAAACAATATTTGTCAACATGGTTAGTCCAGTACTTGAAGGATAGCATGAAATGAATGACAATTAGTATTTTTATAATTATCTCTAGCTTCCCTCTCTCTCTAGATTAGGTTACTATGATCAATGCATTCTTGTCTATCCCTAAGCTCTTGGATTAGTACTATTCAACCTCCTCTTTCTCTTTTAGTATTTCTTCTCATTTTATAGCAAAAGCCCTACATGCCTTCTACTCCCACTCAAATGACACATTTCTACACTATGAATCTACAACTGCTTAGCAACATATGAACAAAGTACATGGCATTGGGGTTCTTGAAGTCTTTTCTTCTGACAAGAACGTCATTCCAAGAAGGTGCTTCCTGAAGTATGGTGTAGGTAAACATTAATGGATGTATTTGAGAGGACATATGGCCTTTAAAAAAATTGCAGACTTAGAAATTTTAAAAATTTATGTTAGAAAATATAATTAGTATATCAAAGCACAGATAACAAAGGTTTGGACAAAGCTAAGAAAAAAGTGAATCAATTGATGTTTACTGGAAACCACATTAATTAGAGTACAGGTAGAACTGAGATATATAACCAATATTATGAGGATGACATGTGAGTGATGGAAATTTGGGAAGCTATTCCAAGTCATGTAATAAGAGAATATTGATGGGCCCAACTGCTCTATTCTACAGTAAATTCTGTAAGATGGTACTTCACTTTCCCTAGTGCCAGGCAATCAATACAACTTTCACCCAGCCTAATTCTGTAAAGTCACTTGATTTAAAAATCCTGATTGAAGGTCTCCCTAACTTGGAACCTGGGCGAATTAATTTTTCTTCAGTGCAAAAGTTGCAGAGGGAAAAGGTTTTCTCCTTATAGTTCTTGTCCACATATCCTTGAGCCTCCTTGTAAAATGGTCTTCAGACGCTGGGAGGCTGTGCGGGCCATCACAGTCACTCTGTCTGATTACTGTGTGTATCCAGAGCATGACATTGACTAAATGCCACCAGTCCTGGAGCACAGGGGGGCTCGGGAACTATCGAGGCACAGTACTAATTCACTACAAATAATTTCCCCCTAAATGGCATGCTGGGAGAATTATTGTTTAAAAATTGTTTGCTGCATATGTACCACTTTATTATATTTCATTCACGTTTACTAAAGTGTGAGAGAAGTTCAAACATAATAGACTGTCATTTTTCTGAATTGCTAATGAAAGTGGCAGCACTGAACACACAAATCAAGCCAACGGTGTTGCCCAGCGTTGTCTGAGGACTCAGTATGTACGACCAGCCACACAGCAAAACGGATCAGTTCTCCGGGGGAGATCTTTACTGTGCACCTGCCATAATAAGTAATAAGTTCTGCCTTGCACCCATCTATTTATAGACTCTGGCTATTTTCACATATTCTTTAGCCTTTTTTCTATAGCAGAACACTCGAATGACTCATTCTCATCTTGTCGATTTTCTGGTTAAATTCTGCTCGCGCTTCCAGCATTGTGCAGTGGTCTAGGACTGCACAGACATTTTCTGCTCAAATGGAAACAGATAAGGCTGGTGGGAGACCTCTGGCCTTTTAAAATTCTCTAGCTTCTAGCTGACCTATATTTCACTCATTAGTCTTGGGCAGCAGGCGATTTCCTTAGAAATGTCGTATTTGGTGCAGCCTCAGGGCCCACGTGAACAGCTGCAGCACAGCATTCCATGCATCAGAAAATATATAGTAAGGACAGACTGTTAGACTTGTTTTGTAAGCAAGTATACTAATCATAAGGTAACAGACTCTGCCCAGAGCAAAGCTACCCGCTGCCTTGTGCATGCCCATTCATTCCACAAGTACTGACCAAACACCCGCCAACTGCCTAGCACTGCTCTAAGCACTGGACACACCCTGGTGGACAAGACGTGGACAGTAACGGACCTCCAGCAGCTTACATGGGAGGGAATGAGAAAGAGAAAACAATAAATTGATTCGTTAATTTCAGAGTGATAGATACAGTACTATGGACAGAATAAACAGGTAGGGGTGTGGACAGAATCTGACATCGAAGCAGCTACCAACAGTCTCAGCTTTATCATCTTAGAAATTTCTCTTTAAGGATGTGATATAGTTTTGCTAATTTCTTAACTATTCAATAATCAGAATGCTGGTAAACACGGCTGTGTTGTGTTCTGAATGTTGCCTGTGAGGGGCTCTGGTAAGACACACCTGGACCGGAGTCCCCTTGTCCTTACCTTGGCCCTCTCCTTGCTTTTGAGGGGACACAGGGACAGCCTGACTGAGTAGCAAAGGTGCTTGTCTTTTGCTATTTTCCTGCGTGGGTCACTCCCTCAGTAACAGCAGAGTTCGATGCAGTATCTTTGGGCAGCACTGGCGCACACAGCACCATTCTTTATTTGTTTTTTGGTTTTTTTTTTAAGATTTTATTTATTTATTTGACAGAGAGAGAGAGAGACAGCCAGTGAGAGAGGGAACACAGGCAGGGGGAGTGGGAGAGGAAGAAGCAGGCTCCCAGTGGAGCAGGAAGCCCGATGCGGGACTCGATCCCAGGACTCTGGGATCACGCCCTGAGCTGAAGGCAGACGCCCAACGACTGTGCCACCCAGGCGCCCCGTGGAGTTTTTATCTCCAAATAAGTTGAAAGTTATAAAAGAGTTGTAGGAACATTATGCAGCACTCCTTCATACACACACACACACACACACACACACACACACACAGGGAAACATCAAATTTTGCTTTCTAAATCATTTGAGACTACATTGGAAATATAATGGTCCTTTACCTCTTTCTCCCCAGCTTTACCGAGATGTAATTGATAAAACCAGAAGACACTTTAAGTGAACAATGTGATGACTTGATATACGTATAAGTTGCACAGCACCTTTCTTTGTGTGACATTCAATCTGTGCTTGATTCCACTGACCTTAGCTTGCCATCAGTGAGACTCGCCCATTTTTTGGAGGAACTCAATGGTGGAACCACACAGAAGAAAGGAGAACCAGTCCCAAACCAGAGTATATGCCCTTCATACACATGAACAGTGTTACAGCTATAAATCCGAGTACAAATGTCACACTCTATGTAACGTAATAATGAAAATTTTGACCAATGAAGCGTCAAATTGTGTGTTAACACAAGACAGGAAAATGCTGGACAGAGAAGGCAGAACCTTCCTCCTTAATTCAAGGTTGCCAGCTTCTCTGTGGTGCCAAGGACCCTGTAGTATTTTCCAGACTGATTTTTCTGTAGGTGTTGACCCTTCCTGGATGTATTCTAAATGGCTTGGGCTCATGGACATTTCAGACTCAGCTCCATATTTTTACTCCCCCACCAAATACCCAAATGTGAGAAGCAAAAATGACTGATACAGACTTCATTCCATTATGGCCAAATTGATAAATGTCTTTTTATAAAAAAAAGGAGGAGGAAAAAAAAATCCCACACAAACTTTTTAGCTCATTCTGGCTACAGAGTTAAGATAATTTTCCTGGGGCACCAAAGTTTGGAAATACAATAGATGTGAATGCTTGACATATTCTCGCATTTGGGAATTGCCCAGAAATCTTTGTCAAGACTAGCATAATCAAAGAAAGCTATCCTACCTGGAAAGAGGAAGCATGTGAAATAAATAATACACTAACTCTAGGCCTTGAGGTCTATAGTAGTATCCTATCTTTTCCTTTCATTAATATTAGACATAATTAAATCCTTCATCTCTAAGTTGGTAATGCCACAAAATATTGCAAAATGTGTTAAACTAAGAGTCAGTAGAGATTTCCTCTACTAATTTGGACAAACCCTTCAAGTGGCCAAATCTCAGTTCACCAGTAATCTGTCAGATAAATGGGAACAGATCAAGAGATTCTTTTTAATAAACACGGATGTGTGGTAGACTCTGCTACTTCAAAATAGCTTTGTACTTGGAAATCATCTTCTCTTTGATAAAAAAAAATGGGCAGAAAAGAGATTAAAAATATGACTCCTTAATATTTTTTAACAGACTTAACAGGTCTTTAATCTAAATTTAAGCTTCAGTGTCATAGAGACACTCGTGTCATTTTTTTACTATCATTATTAAAATTTTACAAAACTTTATGAAAGGCTAAAAAAGTCTTTTTTCCCACACATTTAGTGTCATAAGAGACATGATTAAAATGACAAATTTCCAAATAACATGAATAATGCATTTCCCCTTTATCCAAAGCAAATGTGTTTTGCACCTAAGAGATGCTTAATCCATTCCTTTTTTTGAGAAGAGAAAAGGAGGAGGATGAAAGGAGTTCCAGTTAGAATTGTCACTTAATAAAAGACACATATTTAAGTTGTGGGTATAAAATAATTGCTGCAGTAATTTTGAGTTTAGACAGGGGTTGTGGATCTTGATATGAATGAAAAGCAAATTATATTTCTGTTAACATTCAAGGTTACCTCTTTGGGACAAGTTGCTCTTCATTATGTCATGAAAAATAGTGGAGCCCATGTTAAGACATCTTGCCTATGTAGATGTGTATAACTATTTACTCCAGGAAGCACCAGGTCTACATTTGTAGAATAAGTTTCAAAGAACGAAGATTTCATAAAACCTGGATCGAGAAGTTTAATATGCCTTCCATAACCCTATACTCTTCCTCCACTACACTCTCACCCCTTCCACCAGAGAAAGCGCTAACACGAACGATCAAATTCAGTCACCACTGTTGGACTTGGAGAGCAGAGTTTGGGGGTAGATGTGAGGAAAACCATAGCCCCTTAAGGTTCCAGCTTCCTTGTGTTTGCTTACGGTATCTGGGGCAGCAAAATGGCTGTAGGGCTGCATCTGCCCTGAGAGCTACCTTTGCACCGAGAAGATCCATGGTCTGCTAGATTAGCCAAGGAAGACCTGTTTAGGCCTTCTTTCAATTCTTTGCTGCCTTCTTCTCTAGACACAACCTTCCTTGCTACCAAGGCGGTAAAACACCTTTGAGGAGGATGAGATTGGGAGGGGAGCACAGGAGAAAGGAACGAAGGCTGTAAACTTGTATTGTGCTCTTATGGCTCCACGTGGTCCAAAGGAGCTCAACAGGAGAACATTTCAGGATTTTTCAGCTAAAGCTTCTGCAATTAATAAAGAGTGTGCATTTTCCCAGACTGTTCCTCTGTACCTTTCTTTCTCATGGACTTAGTAGGGGTAAAGGTAGTAAACATAGTAGGTGACTGATCAAGACTTCTGGAAGCTGGGTTAGATCCCTCCTTAAGTGACTTCTTGGACATAGATCAAGGGAGGAACACCCCCCCGCCGGGTTTTTTTGTCAAAATAAGAATTAATAGGTACTTTTAAGTAAGACAGTAAAGTCAACTAAGTAAAGGTTCAGAACTCCAAGTGTTAGAAGTCAGTCAGAAAGCAGTTTCTAAGAAGTTCCTTGATTTTCTCCTTATGATAATAGTAAGTAATAATTAGCTATTAACCACTTTGGTTTCTTAGCCCTCTGGCTGGTGAAGTCTTTTTTCTTGGACTGTTCTAAATAAGAGGATTTTCAGGACCCCCAACCGTTCTGGCTGCTACCTCATTAGAGATGAACGAAAAGGTGTTTGCCCATGTTTAAACCCTAAGAAAATAACCTGTGAAGCCTACAAAAAAGGTTCGTGATTCTAATTAAATTGATTCTAATTAAATTGATATAAGGAGGACCAAAGGAAAAGTTATGTAATGAAGAATCACTGTGTGTCATGAACTAAGGATTATGATGAACGACTTCTGTGTACCTAGCACGTAACTTAAAAAACTACTTAATGACTTTAGGGAAAAGTGTAGCCCTCAACCGTGTTATATTTTAGTGACACTAGAGAACCCATGAAAGGAAAACATGATTATAGTCAGTGCTTTTGTTCAATATCACATAGAGCGGTAAGGACACTAGGCAGTCTCTTCACTCTTCCCAACAGAGGAGTAGTGCATACCAGGTAAGGTAGAGAAGCCAAGAACGAATCGATGGATAACTGGCATTCTTGAACTTCAAACTTTGGGTACTTCCTTACTGCTGACAAGGAGAAAGTAGAGAACACAGCCCACAGCTGACTACAGTAGTTTTTCTAAATGCGACTAGCATGAAGAATGATGTTTTTCACCTAGATTCATTTTGAAGGATGGAATAGAAGAAATCTCGGCATTGGGTGATGCCATCCAATTACAGAATTCAAATTACTTTAGAATCTTCAAAGCACACAGACAAGGATGTATAACATGTTCACAATACGCCTCTTTATAAGCCACGTACCTTCATAATAAATCCAAGCCTTCAGAATAAGAATAAAAATAAACACATGTCATTCTTATAAAAGTAAATAATCACGAGCAGGGTTGCTCAGAAACTGGACTCATATTGCTCTTATTCAAAGGGAAAAATTCCCCTTTTCAGTTGACAGACTTGGCCAAACCATTCAATTTAATGTTGGAAACACTGTTTTATTTCTCCTGAATTGTTAAATTACTATGCTCTAAAATCCCATTGCTAAGGTTTAGCTGTACTCAATTTACTTGTATAAAATATATAAAGACATTATTTTTGATAAATGTCTAAATGCTTTAATGGTTTTAACCCTTCTCTTAAGTACGGTTGCTTCCATAAGAGGTTTCCCACGAATTAACTAGTTTACATCAAGCTTGAGTAGTATTTTGAAGTTTTTTCCTCCTTTAGAACTTTTGTGACATTCTCAAACTCAAAGCTTCAAAATATTAAAGTTTTGGAGTGAAGACATTTTAAGATATCTGTCCAAAATGTTTTGTTGAAAACAGGTATCACTTATTGAATTACAAGAATCCTAATCACAGCTTCCTAAGGAGACAAAGACCCAGAATTTTACAAAAGTTGCCCAGTGAAAGTAAATCCAGATTCAAAGAGCTAAGAAGAAAGGACCAATTTGTTATTCAGCAAATATATGTTCTGCCACAGCAATTTCGAACCCCTTTATTCTGCCTTGTATGTCTCAGTAAAGAAATAGAAGCGCTGTGAAAGTCACCCCCTGGAAACAGAGAAGAGAGTAAGTAAATGAGTGAGAACTGACATAACTTCAAGTCATTTTACAAAGGATTTGCACGTAAGATGATTTCTCACAAGCTGGCAAGCTTTTCCAAAGTCTAGATGTTACGAATGTCCTTTGAACAAGTTGTGTAGAATGCAGTCTACACCCTATGAAATAGCATTGATTTTTATCACCAAGTTGGAACTATTTAGGATCACCAAATAACAGGGTTCAAAATAAAACAGCTGAAAAATCCAACAGTCTGGTCTAACCTGGGATGCTCTGTCTCCTCACAGCCAACGCTCCATCAGGCGGCTTTGTCTGGCTGGCGGATTTAGTGTAGGGGCTCTCATCTGCAAAGGTACAACGAAGCGTTTGGTTAATTTCCATCCAGTTTCTAATGCAGTGAAGATCTTTCAATGGATTGCAATCCTTCTGCCAGAAAGAGGTGATATGGTATGGGACAGGAGAAAGAGTCGGGAGATCTGAGTCTTCACCTTGACTTAGCTGTGGGACAAGTCATTTAAAATGCTCTGAACATTTGTTTTCTCACCTATAAAAGAGGGAGATTCTTTCTCATCTACCTCTTAGGGTTGTCAGGATCAAGCTATGGTGTTCATGAAGGCATAAAATGATAAGAACTATGCAAATATAGTGCACAAATTATTTGCCATTCACCTAGATTCATTGATAAATAAGTATTAGTGAATATCATAAGAGGAAGACAAAAGGAATAAAGTGGCTCAGTGGGCACTAAGAATAATCAGGTAGAAGAACAAAGAAAATGAAAAGAAATGTTATATTTCAGATGACAGAGCATTATAAGCAGATGACAGAGCATTAGTACTGCAGGAAAATAAAGACACACAGAATTAGTAGGTTCCCCTTGGAAGTGTGAAATGACATCCAGAGCAAAATGAGAGGGACAGGGACATTTAGAGTAAGACCAGAGAAGCTATGTTGAGAACAGGGAAGGAATGATGGTTTGGCAAAAGAAGACGTATACTGCAATGGACTGATCCACCCTCTTTTAGAAAGAGATAAAATAACCTGCAGAACCATGAAGAGAACAATTGAAAAGACAGAAGGACTAAAGCTCAGCATATCTGTGACAGTTAGGCAAGAAGCTGAACGAACAAAACACTAGGTGACAAGATCATAGAGGTGATGGATCCATGAAATTCTAAGTAAAGTGACTCATATTTGAATATAGAAAAGGATTTAATCTGGCTTGGAATACAGGATAATGATTTAGGATGGCAAATATTAGGGTTAAAAAAGAAAGGAAGAATTCTTTCCAGTTTTCATGGGGCATTTGAATAAAGTAAGAAATGTCTAAGTGACAACCTTAACCATTCTCAAGAATTAGATGTATACGGCCTGAGTAGACATAATGTAAAATAATTATCTAGAAAATCTAGTCAAGCTAGATGATCCAAATGGTACTTCTGGTCACACTGTAAGGTAGGTTTGCTGTGGTTACTGTTGTAATAGGAGATCATTAACTGATTAAAAAGAACCATATTATACATTGTAAACTATAAATACAACAGTGATTTAATTCAGCAAGTAGGCTTTATCATCTGAAAACATTCATTCTCCCCAACTAAGTGGTCTGTGTTTCAAAACTGAGGAACTCAACTCTGTTCTAGGATGTACTTCTGGTTGAAATGATTCACAATTTCTTCATAAAACTAACAAGGCCTTTATAAGCAATGACAAAAAGGAAAGATTAACACTGCTGTAGGCTGCAATTAACAGAAATCACGCTGTTTCATATTTATATCCCATTTTTCATACAATTCTTTGTTTTTCCAACCTTGGATGTAATCTACCAACTTTCAGATACCAATACAATCAACAGCATCATTTTTGCTTATGATACAGTATGCTACATCTCTGACGCTCTTCCTTGCAAATGCAGTTTTCAGTATAATCAGAAACCACAACACAAAATGTAAGCATTCCACTACAAAAGTCTCTATTTGCCCCACCATTTCCACTTGAATAGTTGAGGGTTTTTCTCACAGTACTGATTTAATAACAAGGCAATATGCTTTATACAGCACCTGTTAAAACAAACTCACTATACGTGAAAATCTGGATTCTTTATAAAGCCAATTAAAGATATTTTTTCTTTCATAATCCAAAACTCTGAAACTGTATGAGTACAGAGCACTGAGCCAAGGAGACATAGATCATAACAACCAGTTTTAGGGACAGCGTCTTGGAAGCCTAAAGGCTTTCCTCAGTTTTCAATTTGTCAAGAGTCCAGGCAATTAAAGTCTTGGGTTGAATCCAGCGTTGGATTTTCTTAAAGGGCAATAAGAGATTTGCTCAGAAGACTCTGGGGGTTTTTTGCACTCAATGCTCTATTTCAAGGAGGTTTTTTTTTTCCCCCTTTTTTTTAATTTACCACTTTGCACTACGTAAGTAGTCAACCTTGGTAAAATTGTTTTCTCATGTATATTTGAAAACAGTCTCCCTGATTTAGAGCTGAGATAGTCTAGTTATGCACATCCTTATAAGGTTGAAACACATTACAGATGATCACCTCGCCAGCCTCTACATATCCATTCCCCAGCCCCCACCCCCACTCCCAGTATTAAGAGTGTCCTTACCGAGAATAAACAAAAATCTAGAAGCCAAAAGTTGTATTGGTTCCGGACTGAAGTAAGTTTGATATTATCTAAAAATAGATTGCCAAAGTCAATCAGGTTGAAAGCAACAATTCTTAATAGAAGTGAGTCAGAATCCTGGTAACATTTATCATGAGAGTTAAGGGGAGCACAACAACACAGCAGTCTGGCACCATTTAACATTTGTGTGTGTGTTTTTTATATGCGTCAGAGGTAGAATTTAGTGATTCATCAGCGCTCATTACATCAAGTGCCCTCCTTAATGCCCATCACCCAGTTATCCCATCCCCCCACCCACCTCCCCTCCGGCAACCCTCAGTTTGTTTCCTAGACTTCAGCATATCTTAGGGTTTGCCTCCCTTTCAATTTTCATCTTATTTTATTTTTCCTTCCCTTCCCCTATATTCGTCAGTTTTGTTTCTTAAATTCCACATATGAAATCATATGGTATTTGTATTTCTCTGACTTAATTTCACTTAGCATAATAGCTTCTAGTCCCATCCATGTTGTTGCAAATGGTAAGACTTCATTCTTTTTGATGGCTGAGTAAATTCCACTGTATATATATACCCCATCTTCTCTATCCATTCATTTGGTGATGGACATCTGGGTTCTTTCCATATTTTGGCTATTGTGGACATTGCTGCTATAAACATCGGGGTGCATGTGCCCCTTCGAATCACTATGTTTGCATCCTTTGAATAAATACCTAGTAGTGCAACTGCTGGGTCACAGGGTAGCTCTATTTTCAACTTTTTGAGGAACCTCCATACTGTTTTCCAGAGTGGCTGCACCAGCCTGCATCCCCACCAACGGTGTAAGAGGGTTCCCCTTTCTCCACATCCTTGTCAATTGTAGTTATTCTGACCAGTGTGAGGTAGTAGCTCACTGTGGGTTTGATTTGTATTTCCCTGAGCTGAGTGACGTTGAGCATTTTTTTCATGTGTCTGTTGGCCATTTGTATGTCTTCTTGGGAGACATACAAATGGCCAACATTTGTTTCTAAAGAAACTTTTCCTAAGAATATCTGTTTATTTTAAACCTCTGGAAGGCATCAATGGGCCTTTTATAAAAAGTTACCCATCACAGAATGGACATGAACTCTTGATGTGATTTACTCAAAGCCAACTCTTGATTCAAACTCTGCTTGCAAGTAGAAGTGGAGAAAAGACACTGAATAAATCAGTGGCTGGTGGCTCCATAGTAGTATCCTAAAGGATAAGAATGTCTGGGGTACATTTTAATACTTGAGCATAAAGTCTTGGAGAGCCATGGAGTCTTCTATTGTGGTTTTCTCATGTGTTCCTTGATGGAGATTTGTTGATATATCATTAGAATTTCATGGTTATAAGGGATGATTTAGACCACTCTTTCATTTTATAGTCAGGACTTAAAGCCCAGGGAGGTAAATTTATAGAGCACACATCTAGAGTGAGTCTGGATTGATTTTCTTTTATTTTTATTCCCATGCTCTTCCTCCTTATGCTGCTTCCTCTTTGGTGAATGATGATGAGCTTTGATAGGCTCTCAGCTGCATGCTTCTGTATCACACAGGTAAGTGTTTGGACATACCACTCCAGCAAGAGCTTGCATAATGTAAGTTAATTCCTATGGAGAAGGCTATGAAAATGAGCAATCACAGCTAATTCTTTTTGTATCTATATAAATTTCATTCCACTTCCTCCACATATGTTGTTTGCCTAAAATGAAGTATACTTGAATTGTACCACAGAATGAATCTATACTTTTTTTTTTTTTTTAAGATTTTATTTATTTATTTGACAGAGAGACAGCCAGCGAGAGAGGGAACACAAGCAGGGGCAGTGGGAGAGGAAGAAGCAGGCTCCCAGCGGAGGAGCCCGATGCGGGGCTCGATCCCAGAATGCAGGGATCATGCCCTGAGCCAAAGACAGATGCTTAACGATTGTGCTACCCAGGCGCCCCGATTTCTGTTTATGAATCTATACTTTCAAGTTCACTTTTTGGAAGATACAAACTTAAAATAAATGCCAATACATTTCACTGTTCCTCAGTGAGGGCCTTAAAAGTTTCACTGAATATATAAGATCCATGTAATACTTCTTTATCTTATCAGGGAGACACTAAATAGACTTTCAAGTTCCACCCAATTACATAAATGAATTTAAAAAATAGATCAAATAACAAGGAAAGGCATCAGTGGAAAATATCTCCAGAACAGTGTCTGACACATAACATGCATTCATTAAACATTCACTGATAGATGACTGAATTATACTCAACTTTTCAAACCAGAGCATTTATTACAAATAAGCAACCTGAAGAAAGTCAAACATTTGTTATGAGCTATCCTCCTTCCTACCTTTGATTTTCTTTTTCTAGGTTTATAGCCTATTGCTTTTAATGTCACATCATCACCCAACACCTATTAAGTACTGACTTAACATGCATGTTAAAAATTTGACTCTTTGTAGGGGCGCCTGGGTGGCTCAGTCGTTAAGCGTCTGCCTTTGGCTCAGGGTGTGATCCCAGTGTTCTGGGATCGAGCCCCACATCAGGCTCCTCCGCTAGGAGCCTGCTTCTTCCTCTCCCACTCCCCCTGCTTGTGTTCCCTCTCTCGCTGGCTGTCTCTGTTAAATAAATAAATAAAATCTTAAAAAAAAAATTGACTCTTTGTAAAACTAATACTAAAATATATTTCCTTTAATTTTCATTCAGACTACAGAAAGATTTATCAAACAACCTTTAAAATAATGCCTTTAAGCAGAAGAATTCTGATTTTCACACAGGACTTCCAGCTTTGACTTTGATGGTGGATCATATTAAAAGAGATCCTTATTGAAAGTCACCATAGGGGCAAAGCAGACATTCAACTGGTGAGCTACTGCTCACTGAAGTGAGTGCTATAAGTAATCATTAAGGGCATCACAGGGTGTCAGAACTGTCAACCTTTTCTAATGACATCTCAGCTGCTAAATAATCACTGTCACACTTGATGGCCGCCCACTGTCACAGGAGCTCTATATTGGTTATAACAAGGGAGAGCACAGGTTGCCTTTAGAGTGACATCCCATGAGGCTAGGGAAAATGCCTTCCATTAAATGGAGAATTGACACTGTGACAGAGGCACAGAAAGGGCTTAGTCAAGCATATACTTAAAACAGAAGTGCAACAATGGGGAAGACCATCTGTCGCTCTCATTCCCCCAGTTTGGTCAGTCTCCTCAAGTGCCAAACACAGGAGGGGCAAACAGAGATCATTTATTTTGATCACATAGTCCAAGTGAAGCTGGTGTTTATAAACCTGGAAAGCTAACAGCAGGCACCTAAGGAGTAATGCTTCATTCTGGATCATGACCAAAGCCCATGCTGGAGCTGAAAGAACCCCATTTTGAGGAATGGACTCAGGTCCCCTCCTGTTCTCATAACTTTAAATGGTTGCCTGACGTCAAATAGCATCCATGTGTAATCAGGCTGCTTCTTGTCTCTCCATCTCCTGCCTCCCCCATTCCCAGTGTCTGGGCTTCCCAGAGGGAGCGGATAGGACTATGGTTTCAAGAATCTCTAGCTATGTTCATGGCTTTGTTGATGAAAAAAAATTAACATCCTCTGGCTGAGACTAATCAGTCTATGCTAAACAATTCCTAGCAACTAATTATGCACAATGAGGCACCTGCTAAGCCAGCGGATCCCTTATCTTCTTGATTAGGGGGAAAAAAAGGCATTTTGTGCAATTAAACATTATGACCATTTCCTAGCAGCGGGGAGATAGGCAGCTCATGCCACAATGTTCACGCACGTCATTTCGAACTCGAAAGAAAACCCTGTTTTTCATGAATGAACAAAATGAAATCCATTGTTAAGGGAATAATCTGTCCCTTGAATTCAATTACATTCCACAGATTTTAGTGCCTACTATGTGCAAACTAAGAATCAAAGTGGATAAAAGATAATAAAACTTTAAGTGGAATGGTGATTGAAGAATCCTTATTGCTTCGTGGGTTTGAGACTAGAATATGTGCTTCATTAGCTAAGGGGGGAAATAAGCACAGGCTTAAGGTACTGGTGGGGAGGGGGGGGGCGACACGGGAAGACAATGTCTCTACTGCAATGAATGTATCCAGAATTCTGCAACCAGAAAAATCAAGAAACAGGCCACTTTCATCTTCAACTAACATGGAAGTTTTGTGTGATGTGGGACCATAATCTTTTCAGGAGCTGGGTCTTGTGAATATTTTATCCTATTCCAGAATGAGCATATTGTAAGTAGGCTGTTTCTCTTTCTTGGACACTAGACCTCCAGTTTAGTTTGCTGCCTTGGTGGTTTGATGGCACATTCTAAAATTTAATCAAGATTTCCTGAAGGATAGTTGTCAAAGGGTGTTGACAATAGACTTTATATCTTATACTTATTAAAATGTATAAATACAAGCACCATGCCCCACACAATTTAAAGAAAAACACATTCAAAGATACGGCCCAATACTCCTCTTCAATCCCAAATAGTTCTTAATCTCTGATAAAATAAACGCCCCCCCCCCCCGCCAAACAAAAAATGCACACTCGATCCTTCCTAGAGTCAGAAGCTTCTGAGTCGTACATGGGCTTCAGTTCTATTACTGTGGTGTGCCGAAGCGATGATATGGATAACTGCTTACGTCTAACCGTGAGAACGAATTAATTTAATCTCCCTGCCTAATGGATGAAGTATTCCACAAACTAGGTTTAAACCAGAAGGGAGCGGGAATGATCTGAGCTTGATGGTAGAAAGCAGAGGCACTGTGCTCCTCCGGTCCAGTCTTCTTCCCACGAAGAGATGGTTTCCCTCCTCTCTTTTGTTAGTTGTTTTGCATCTGCATGACATTATTGTCTATCCTTGACTCTGCAGGTTTCTTTTTTTTTTTAATT
This sequence comes from Ursus arctos, assembly GCF_023065955.2. Classification (NCBI taxonomy): domain Eukaryota; kingdom Metazoa; phylum Chordata; class Mammalia; order Carnivora; family Ursidae; genus Ursus; species Ursus arctos. The sequence goes on along the minus strand of NW_026622886.1, from coordinate 41,870,763 downwards.
TTTTTTATTATATTATGTTAGTCACCATACAGTACATCCCTGGTTTTTGATGTAAAGTTCGATGATTCATTAGTTGCGTATAACACCTCTGCAGGTTTCCGTACAGTTTTATAAATCAGACACAGATGTGCTTTATATTCTTAAAGGGGACCAGGTCTGTTGCTTTTGAACATTAAATAAAGAAATCATCCAGGGAGTGACTTCATTTTAAAAACAAATGTACGGTGGTTTCTTCACAATGATAGAATGTCCTCTGAAATTACATTAATCACAATCACATAACCATTTCAGGGATTAAATATTACAGTTAAAAACAATGCCAACAGTAGAGTTCATATTGCTGTAGGCCAGTCTTACAAGACCATTTTTCTCCCCACTGCTCCACTAACTAAGTCCTTGCTACTCAAAGTGTGATCCATCGACAAGCAGCATGGGCATCACCCAGGAGCTTGTCAGAAATGTGGAATCTCAGGCGCCACCCCAGACCTATGGAATTGGATTTAACAAAATCTCTGGATGATTTGTATGCACATTAAAGTTTGGGAAGCCCTGTTCCAATTGATTTGATCAAAAGCAATTGCACGGGTAGTGAGGGTGCACCTGTTCTGATCGTCACCTGATCGTGTCAGTAGCAGCCCCAAAGAAGCTGTCAGAATAGCTTCAATGGTATCCCCAGTTGTCAAACACTATAATTATCAAATGACTTATGGAATGATTTCCTCAAATGGAAATGAAACTGTTGCAATGTTATGATTCTGAGTGGATTCCATCTTCTCTTGATTCACTTTAAACCCTCGGACAATCCTAAAATGGCTAGTTTATGGGGGTAACTGGATACATCTAAGGTCAGATTACTTATAGCAGTTGACTGATTAAGGTGGAGACAGGAAACAGTATGGTGTTACTACCCCCGAGCCAGTAAAAGACAACTGAAAATGAAAAGTTATGTCCTGTCTCATGGTAGGGACATGGGGGAAAGAATCTCCTTTCTTCAGACACAAAGTTGCCTCCTTGCATGCACACAGTTCTCTTGGAACCAGGAACTTCTCCAGCACAGAACCTGGCCTATGATCTTCCTGCGGGAATGCATAGGACCACTGTGGCCCCCGAGCATCTGGTCAACCTTGTGGAAGTGGTCTGCAGTAACTGTGCTGCTTGGTGATGCCTACAGGTTTTTTGGAAGAGTAATATCTCAAGCCAGGTTAATTTGTAAATCCTCTCTGAAATTAATGAGCATGAAATTGCACATTTTCTGCCTCTGGCATTCCCATTGCTCATGTGTTTGAATCATAAATGATAACTCCTATGCTTCCTCTCAGTATTGTTTCCAGTAAGAACAGATGAACAAGAGTCACAGCAGTAACAGACTGGCCTCATCGCCAAAGAATTGACATTTCTAGAGGGATGGACACTATGCCATGAGGCTTATTTTCATTACCATAACAGATCCCAATTAAAAACTTTGAAAAGTTAAATTCAGTACAGTTCCTACATATATGTAGGGAGGGCTATATGCTTTCATCCTCTGACTTAACTACCAGATTATGCCAGCTAATATTCTCAGTATCTTAACACTATGAAATACGTGTAGGTTCAACAAAATGTTAGCATTAGAATAGTAATGTAGTGAAAAAATACGAATTTCTGCAGGGTAACAAGTATTGGCTATCTAAACCCACATTTGCTAATTCTTATTTAAAAAGTGCACCATTATGCAGGAAAAAGTATTTGAGTATAAACTGGCTAGAACATATCTGAATATTATTGGAGGGTCATAAGAATCAATGATTATATGTAATAGCAACTAGAGCTGGGTGAATCAATAGAAATAAATAAAACATTTGGAGAAATTAAGATTCCTCCCATTTTTCTGACCAGTAAACAGTATGAAATTAAGAAGTTACTTTGATAAATACAAAGAACAAACTGGTCTTTGGTAGAGGGGGGATGTGTGGGGGATGGGTGGGGAAAGGGTAAAATAGGTGAAGGAGATGAAGAGTGCTCTTATCTTGCTGAGCACTGAGCAATGTATAGGATTGTTGAATCATTGTACATCTGAAGTGAATACAACACAGTATGTTAATTATGCTGGAATAAAAAATAATTTAAAATAAGTTAACTTTGATACATATTGATCACAATTTCAACTGGGGTAAATTTGGGGAAAATTTTTAAAAAGTACATAGATTTCCTAGAGATAATTCATGAAACAAAATGTTCAACATGTTTTCATTGAAAAGATTGAGATTTTTAAAAACATTCCAATAACAATGGTCACAGCTTCAAAAGTGGATCATTTAAATGATTATATCTCTTGATTACTCAAATCTCTTCGTTTTTTTTGTCCCTTTGTCTGCGATGCTTTTTGCATTTCTAGTATAAGCTGTAGAGAAGAAGATGGAGCTTTTTGTAAAAATCAGGGCTCTCCAAGAACTCTTCTTTTAGATGATATTACTACAATGCTTTCTATATTTAGAACATTTCAGTATGAAATATCAGTTGCAAGAATGAGGTTAAAATTTATGGAAAAAATAAGAGGAAGCAAAACGCAATCAGGATGACTTCATTTTAAGAGGTCTACATCTTGTGCCAGTGAGTGAATAAACACTGGCTATCAGTAGATAAAAGAACGATTAGCCTATATTTGTGGGGTGGAGCATTCTGGTGTAGGTTTGATGATTGAAAAAACAGCCTTTAAAGCCCTCAACTGTTGCTGGCAATCAGTGACAATTTTATAACAAAGGCAACTTTCCAATCTGGTTCAGTGGCTCAGTATTTTTCCTCCCCCCATTAACCAAGTATAGTGTAAGCTAAAACAAATGTCAGCTTCTGCCATGAGTCTTAGTCCTTTTTGTGTATAAGCTTATCCTCACAACTCAATAATACTTAGAACTGCACACACACACACGTACACACACACACCACACACACAAAAGATAAATTTGTTTTACAAAAGGAGTTCTGGTTTTAAGGAAGAATTTGCCATTGTTCATTCTAAATAGTAGATTCCAGGGGCGCCTGGGTGGCGCAGTCGTTAAGCGTCTGCCTTCGGCTCAGGGCGTGATCCGGCGTTATGGGATCGAGCCCCACATCAGGCTCCTCCGCTATGAGCCTGCTTCTTCCTCTCCCACTCCCCCTGGTTGTGTTCCCTCTCTCGCTGGCTGTCTCTATCTCTGTCAAATAAATAAATAAAATCTTAAAATAAATAAATAAATAGTAGATTCCATGGTGAATTTAAATGCAGCTACTATCATATTAAAGCTGAGAGCATGGTGTATACTATGTGCCCAGCACTGTGCTTAGTACCTCATACACATTATCAATATTCACAACAATATAATTGTGCAGGTACAATTATATTACTTGAAACATGAGGATATAGAGGCTTATAGAGATGAAATAACACACCTGAGTGTTCCCAGGGAGCAAAGTGCAGAAATGAAGTTTTAACTTACTCGTCTTTATAGGGTCGGCTCTTCACCACAATGATATACTATTTACCAAAATTTGATTCACATCCATTTTTATAATTTGTGTGTGTGTGTGTGTGTGTGTGTGTGTGTGTGAAAAGAGAGGCACATTTTCATACACTAGTCACTCCTGGGTGTGTTCTGGGGGACTACATATCACTGACAGAGGATGAGACATCGGGCTGCATTTGAAGATTTCCTGGAATTTCAGTTTAGAAAAGAAAGTATCTTCTCCCAGTTTTTAGATCTCACTTCCTTGCCATGAATTCTTAGCTTAATTTATGATATACGATTCAAGTTTTTTTCTGGCACATAACCATTTGAAAGAATGCCTTTTAGCCAAGAAGCCCCAAGCATTTTAGCAGATGAAATCTGGCTGAATTTATCTCTCTAACTCCTACTCTGTGCCAACCATTCCCCACTGATAGAGCATTTATGAACTAGTTCCTACAAGTGGTTTATCATCTTAAAATGAATAAATAGTGGGACACTCTTTTCTCCTTTGGTATTCCAGACACCATGTTCATAGCCTGCTGCTTATAATATTTCAAACCTTTCATTAGTGTTCATGCAGCTAGAAGGGGAAAATAAATCTTGGAGCAGGCAACAACTAGCAGTACAATGAAGAAAATGGTGGTATGCCTCGTGCGGTTGGCAAAGGAGCTCATTGAAGTCTGTCTTTCCTCTTCCTCTGGCTCCTGCAGCCCATATCTACAAATAGCCAGGCTCCAGAGTGAGGGTGCTGCAATCTCAGCTCTCAGACTCAGGAATGGCTCCGTGCAGCCGCGTTACTGGACAGAGCGCAGACTCTGCTAGACCGAGCAATGTCACAGGGAGCCTATGAAACCCAGCGACTAACACCTATTAGGTATTCTTTCAAAGACTGTCACCTCTTCTGGCCTTGGCTCATTTTAGGACCTATCTCTGAACTCACTTTTTTTTTTTTTATAGCTTGTAGTTTTAAAAAATTCCCAGGTTTAGGCTCAATTTGCAAGTGTGAGCTAGTATCGTTATATACCATTTTAGAGCCAACACCTTTTTGCCCGTTAGGTGAAGGGTGAGAAACACATTTGGATGCCTTGGGAATAATATACTTCATACATATGCCTTGAGTTGCCACATGTTTTGCTTTATTAATTCATTGCTAGGTCAAGCAATAGCAGATGACTGCTTATCAAACAGATGACATGTGTTTTTAATGCATGGTTAAAGCAGGATTTATCATGGCTGTCAGAATCCAGGGAGTCTGTGATTTTTGTTATTTAAAGCCTTACTTTGGATACTCTCTGGTTTTACAGTGAGAGGCAGTTGATTATATAGACAAAACCTTACAAGGCTGTTAGACCAGAAATCATTTTTGCATGCAAAACATTAAACCCATTTAATACACCAGAATTTTACTGTAACGCAACTTTCATAGGAAGTAATGTAATTGTCACAGTAAACTGGCTCTGTCAGTTACTGTGTGACCTTGGACAAGTTACTCATTCTATTTGAGCAACAGTCTCCTCACCTATAAAATGGAAATAGTACTGTACCTACCTCCTAGGATTGCTGTGAGGGTTGAATAAACAGTGTAAATAAAGCACCAGGATTGACCTGAGCTCAAAAGGGGTGGATCCATTCTTTAACCTAGAAGTTGAGGGACAGACAAGAGCCAGCAGGGATCCCTCAGCAGCAAATACGTTTTCACGATAGCCCTTACCATACTATCTTGTAATCATCATCCTGTTTTTCTCTGCAATAGGAACTCCTTTGGGGGTTTACTTTTACAGTTACAGATATTATTATCCCCATTTTTACAGATGAGAAAACTGAATCTCAGGGAAACCAAAAATCTTTCTAAGGCTAAACAACTAATAAGTGGCAGAGGGGGTGCCAGGGTTCTAACCTAGGGTGCCTGACACCAAAGACTATTCTTTTCCTAATACTGCCACACTGCCTCAATAAAGAGAGCTTACACAACAAACAACCTTTAGTGGAGGGGGAAGCGTGTTCTTTCAATATTGTAAACCAATAGGGGTGTTGTCCAACCTGTCCTTCCATTTCCTTTCATAACAAAGAGGCAGATACTAGACACGTCATTTTTTCAAAGCTATGGGATACCATTTGCAGAGTTTTCAGTGGGAGAAATTCACTGATATTAAGTGGTCTATTATGATTCAATCTGTCAGTGGCAAAATAAAAATTAAAACCCAGGTACCTAGATTTAATAGTCCAAAGATGATCAAATTATCTTCATTTGCTTCTCAAATTATTCAGACATACAATTTCCTCACGAATTACTTGCTTGTCTAACTCTTGTTGGCTTATGACTACTTCATCAGCTTCGCTACTTTTTCACATAAATCTTGTCTGAACAAAGATTCAGCTTTTATAGTTAATTAGGACAAAGAAGGAAAATGCAATTCAACTCTACAAAACGTGAATGTTTAATTTTGAACTGATTTTGTAGCATTATACTCACTAGGACTCTTCCAATTTTCCAATTAACAAGTTACTGACATGTACAAACATCTAGAATAAAAGAAACCTTTTCTTCCATCACTGTTTGTCAGTTTCATTACTGAATTTGGGTCTGCTTTGGGATACTTCAATCATGAAAGTAATCATGGAAAACTATATTGGATTCTATTAGCAATAATACCCTAGAGGGGGTTCATTCATGATAACTAAAACTTTCTCTGAGTCACTCTCATCTGCCATGCAATCTGCCTTAAGGTATTTTAAAATCACACTGTCAAAGCTTTAGAAGGGTTCTTCTAAGCACTTAACGGAGCCACGGTGTATTTTGAAACAGAGATTTTTATGAAATCCAATGTTGACAAATCATTAAGTATTTTTTCAATGTAAACATTGTTTAAATTTTCTAGGTCAGTGTATATCAATGCCGTATGAGACAATCAGCAAGATGTATATCTATATTTATGTATGTGTATCTATATCTACACACATATACATAAATACACACACAAATACATACATATATATTTGATAGATGCATATATAGATATATATATCTATACCTATGAGCACTGGTAAGAAAAAGTATTCATATGAACAAGAGATCTAAAAGGACCTTTCAACCCCAAGACAAGCCTCCTCTCCTATCCTATAGGGCAAATGCCATGGGTAGAAGTTGGAGGCCATCACCTTTATCCCAGTGACTTCCTCTTGAGTCCTGCAGTAAAGTGAGCAAGGCCTTAGAGCTAATGGCAAGAAGCAAGATGGTATGGAGCATCTAGAATATTCAAGAAATGTCAACTTTTAGAAAATACATGCAAATTTGTGCTTTAAGTGATATAAATTCACAGACTTTGGAATTCTATGTTTAGGACTGCCACATTAGAACAAGAGATGCTTTCACAGAAATTGCCATTTAGCTTGGAGACAGCCCACAAATACGTAATGCAGGTCCACAGCTTATAGAAGAACAGAACAGTTATGTGAGAAGTTAATTTATCTCAGGGGTCCAAAGAGAATAATTCAAGCACAGCATAGCAGACATCGTAGAGGTGGTCATGATGACCATTTGATATGTACCATCTATACTGCAGAAAGACACAGCTTAGACACGGTATGCATGTGTGTGTAGATGTAATGAACAATCCGGGTCCTGATTTTAAGTATGGTCTGCCTTCACGTTTCTCCACTGTATACTGCAGCTTTTATTGGCTTCTATTTTGCTTAAGACAAGCTTAACAAAACATTTGCTATTTATTGTGATAGAAAGAGTAAACAACACATAATGGCTATGCTGGGTACGATAAAGCTCGGATATTTGCTTCTTTGACAATTAGGGATGTATTGCATGAAATAAGTACAAGCATTTGTACGTTATCTGAAAAACGTCACATTTATGTAAACAGAGATCATAAAACTGAAATATGAAAGCACCGCTGGCACTAGTCCCGTCAGCATCTTTCCTCCAGGAAACCAGTTCAACGGATACTTATCAAATTCCAATTATGGCAGATTTTAGCTAAAAATGTATTAGGTCACACAATTCTTTGTTAAACCAAGTAGAAAGCTTTACCACCTTTCTTAAATATCTACACACTTAATTGGGGGGAAAAATGAGGCTAAATTTGGTGGACAAATACCAGAAAGCCTCGAGCAACTTGCATAATTAAATCATCTTTCCCCATTTCCTTTAGCTTTTTCCTTTCGATCCCAGAACTTCTTGCATCGCATATTTGCATGTAACTGAGGTGCAAGCACGAAGCAGAGGCTGGACTCATCCCACGGGCCCCTAGGCTCAGTGGAGGGCGAGCTGGTCGGCGAGTAATGCCTATCAGACTTTAGACCTGGATGTCCATCCGCTAAATGATGTCTTCTCCTCTAGACTTCAGATCATGTAGGCCTCTTACAAATTTCATAAATAGAAAGGAGGCAAACATTTACCCCATTTGTATTTTCTGCCACCAGCAAAGATAAGCCGACTGGAGGTAGGTGAGAGAAGGCAATTCTTTATTTTTCTTCTACAACTTTTCTCCTTTTTTTAAAAAAATAATTTTTATTTTTTTTTAGATTTTATTTTTAAGTAATCTCTGCACCCAATGTGGGGCTCGAACCCACAACCCCGAGATCAGGAATCGCATGTTCCACCGACTGAGCCAGCCAGGCGTCCCTCTCCTTTTTTTTTTTTAATTGAATATAATTGACCTACGATACCCTATTTGTTTCAGGTGTACCTCAAAAGCATTTGATATTTTTATATATTATGAAATGATCCCCACAAGCCTAGTTGCCATCTGTCATCGCACAAAGTTATTACAATATTATTGACCACCTTCCCCATGCTGAACATTACGTCCCCATGACCTACTTCAGCTCCCACTCTGGCAACCAACAATGTGTTTCCTGCATTTATGAGTCTGTTTCTGTTTTGTTTTGTTTGTTCATTTATTTTGTTTTATAGATTCCACATATAAGTGAAATCATATTGTATTTGCCTTTCTCTGTCTGATTTAATTCACTTAGCATAATACCCTCTAGGCCCACCACATTGTCACAAATGGTAAGATTTCATTCTTTTTTATGGCTGAGTAATATTACATTGTATATATAACACATCTTCTTTATCCATTCATCTACAGATAGATAATTGCTTCCATATTTGGCTATTGTAAATAATGCAGCAGTAAACACAGGAGTGCATATATCTCTTTGGATTGTTGTTTTTATTTTCTCTGGATAAATACCCAGAAGTGGAATTGCTGGATCGTATGGTAGATCTATTTTTAATTTTTTGAGAAACCTCCATGCTGTTCTCTATGGTGGCTACACCAATTTACATTTCTCCCAAGAGTGTATGAGAGTTCCCTTTTCTCTACATCCTCACCAACAATTTTTTGGCTTTTTGCTAATAGATAATCTGACAGGTGATAATTTGCCTTTTGCTGATGATTATCGATGTTGAGCATATTTTCATAGGCCTATTGGCCATCCGTATGTCTTCTTTGGAAAAATGGTTCTTAGAGTCCTCTGTTCATTTAAAAAAAATTTTTTTTATTATAGAGTTTTTCTTCTTCAGGCTTACAGCAACAGAGTGTATGTGCATACTACCTTTATATTATATTCACCTGATGCCTAATGTTGCTCAGCTAATACGACCGCCAAGAATTCAAACACAGAAATGGGGCTTCTTTCGTGGAGAGTTAACTTGGTAATGTGGAAGGCACCCAGGCTTTATAGTCATAAAATGTTCGACACTTGGTTTCTCCATTTACTTTGGGCACATTGCTTAAATCCTCTAAGCCTTAATTTTCTCATCTCTCAAACAGGGATAACAATACCTATTTTTCAAACTTGTGAGAATTAATTGGGGGAATGTAAAGACCTTGGGATATGGCACAGGCTCAGTAATTCTAGCTGCTTTGTTCCACTCTGGCCTGGTGAGGTGTCAGGGACCTCTTGGACTCTTGATGAATGTTAACTGATCATATTTAGTAGAAATAAAAATCGCGCAAATGGGGATTTTTAAGGACCTTGACTTTTTTTTCCTTTGTTTTTATTTTATTATGAGGGAGCATCAGAACACTGACAACTGAGAACAAAGACACTGCTGTTCACACATAATTGAATTACTTGGAGATGAGTTCTGAGAGGGCTAAAAATGGCTCCTTAAAAACACAGTTAAATAATCCTAAAAATACACATGAAACCTATTAAATATAAAACATATTTTTAAAAAATAATATGGTAAATCCTCCCAGAGGCACAACTCAGTCCCCTAAAACAGACACGTCAGGTGGGCAAATGCCAATTCTTTTATGGTACTAGAATATCATTTATTAAATTACTTCTTTTATAGTGCCCTGGTGGCCCTGGAACTAACGCTCCTCGTAAAGGTTTAAGTTAGAATGAGAAAAATGACTTGCTCGTCTGATCCTTTATGTATAATTATCACTAATTGCACAAATCTGGTTTGCATTTGTTCCATTAACTATCTCCAGTGCTATTGTTTTGTATACAGCCCAACTCTGGAATGCACACGCTGTCTACACATAGAATGTTTTTTAGGTTATAATTCAGTTCAGAATTTTAATTAAATAAATGAGAAACAACTGAATAACAAGGCAGCCACAGCTTTTTAAATAATGAACATGCACTAGTATCCTTGCTTTACTTGCCAAATGATGACAAAGGACAGGGTAGTATCATTATCCAGTCTGGCAACAACTATGAAAAAAAGAACTTTTTAATTCCTTTCTATAAAATTTTATTTTAAAAAGTGAAATATGGCAAAAGGTGAGTACTCTTGGGTATTATAAATCATCTCCTAGCTAAAAGAGAGATCTGCTGGAAGGCTGCCTGGGACACACTGATTTGTTCTCTTTTCCTGAATCACTATTAGGGGGCAATTACTTTTCATCAGATTTAAGTTTATTCTGTGCAAGCATTAAAAAAAAAAAAAACCTGCTTCTGTATCCTGGAGTTTAAAACGATAAAAATAGTACACACTTAAAATGCAGTATTGGTAGCACTGACTTCTGATTAGAAGGTTATCTCATCATTAATGTTATTTTAAAACTATTTCTTGACCTCTTCATTCTTGACAGTTTGGCAACATCACGGGAGTCAATCTCTCTGTGTGCATGGGTTTAGGTATACCAGATGGTCCTAGCTTTCCACTTACCTTACCAATCAGACCTTTTTTCGGCTTCCACTGATTGATGCCTCCCTTCCCTTCTCTCCTCCTCTTTCAGCCTATACATATGGATATGCCTCTCCTTCTCTTAGCTACCCCCCCCATCTCCACCAGTTCCATGTCTTTAAATGCTAATGACTCCCATATTTATATCTGCAGCCACGGCCTCCCCCTGAACTCTGGACTCAGGATATACAACTGTCTATCTATCATTTCTGCTTGAATATTGAAAAGGCATTTCAACCTTAACATGTCCAAAATAGAATGATTGATCCCCCCCCACCAGTACTCCATGATACCCCCATTCAAGCAGTTACCACAGCCAAAACCTCTGAATTATCTTAGATTCTCTCTTGCCCTTACATTCTTGAATTCATAAAGATGTTCTGCTGGCTCTTCCTTAGAATATTATCCAAACCATTCACTTATCACCACCTCTACTGCTACCATCCTGATCTAAGTCACCACCATCTCCCTGCATTACTGAAACAGACCTCAAAGCTTGCCCACTTATTGCCCATATGTCTTCCCCAGTTTATCTCTTAACAACCCCCCTTCCCCGCCACAAAAGTCACAATACTCTTGGGTTTCAAGTTCTCCAGAGGCTTTCCATTATCCTTAGAGTAACATGCAGATACCCAACCATGGTGTCAGGTGTAATCAGGTCCTACTCATCTCTCTTACCTTATGTTGTATCTTCCCATCTTTCTCCTCTCCATTCACTGTACTCTAGCCACAGTGGCCTTCCTCTGGCTCTTTGGTCATGGTAAGGTCATTCTTACCTTAGAGCTCTTACTCTTGCTATTCCTTCCACCTAGAACATTATTTCCCCAGGCCTTTGTACAACCAGCCTCTTGTTATTCTGATCTTGCTTAAATGCCATCTCTTCATCCTTGGGCATCCTTTCCCAATTTGGCCGTCTCTTCCCAAGCCACTCTCTATCCATTAACTTAATTTTATTTCTTTCCCAACACCTACAGCTATCAGCAGTGTCTGTTTCTTTACTTGTCTATTTCCTCCACTAGAATATGAACTGCATGTGAGCAGGAGCCTTGCATATAGTCTATGTGTCTTAGCACACAGGTATTTGTTGAATGAATATTTTGAATGCATTCCTGGCCAACACATTTACATAATGATGTATAGACATACCATATAATAAAGTCAAATACAGCAACTATAATCTTTTATAATAACTTAAAGTAATGAAATCATGCTCTTGGCCATAGGGCTCAAGAACTGGGAAGAACCTTAGAAATTATAGGGCAACCTCCTTACTTTACAATGTCCTGAGGTTCTGAGAGGGTCAATGAGCCACTAACAGTTCACAAAGGAAGAGAGAGGCAGAGTCAGGCCTGGCCAGGTCCCTGGATTTGCAGCATCAAATACAGTGGGCTGCTCCTTATTATATATTACACGTGAGCAATTGTATAGAACTCATTGACAATATAAGCAACCCAAATTCAGCATCAAAATACACAGACACTATGCACCAGTAAAAGTATGATTTTGAAGCAAAAATTTGATTTATTTTAAGTGAATATGCTAGTGTTAGTAATAAACGGTAATCTTTTAATGAAAAGTACGCTGCGTTAGAATTTAGAATACCTTTTCAGGGACTGCTGAATGACACTTCTCTAGAAATATGACCAGGAAAGTTTAAATGACACTTAGTTTCTCTCCATAAATGTCTATAAATATCACTTGCAAAAATCTTCATAGCTGCATCTCATTGTCTGGGTGGCTTTAGTTAAGAGACACAATGATGTATATAACTCAGCCCTTTTGAGTACCCAGGGATTTCATAAAATTGAGAGAGGCCTACACTACTTAAAATTTTTGAGACAATTGGTATTTTTTTTCCAGTAATGAAATAATTGAAACTGGGTTACCCAAATTATGGAATACTTTAAATATTTATATTGAACAAATTAACATATTAACCTCCAAAGAGTGCCTTACAGTTAGTTATAAGATTTATAAAATATGTTTATCTCTCATGCACTTAGAGCTCTCTGATCTACTGCAGGGACATACACTGTGAAACTGTAAGAGGAACACCTACACTTGCAATGCTGTCCATGACTCTCTGGGACACGTATATACAAATAATGGTAAAAACCTAAGTTTGAAGGTCTTTATAAAAGTGAGACCTGAGCCAAATGGCCCTCTTAGCGCCCATGACAGTCGTTGTATATGTGATTTTCTTTGCTTTCTACCTTCATTCCAACCACAAGCAAGAGGTATGGGGGAGAGGATGGCGGGGATGGAGGAGACATTAGCCTCAAAAGGCAGCTAAAATCAAGTGTACAAAAAAGTGAGGGAGGAACAGAAATGTTTTGTCTCAGAACTTGAAAACCAACCGACTAAATAAGGAGAAGTAACTGATGGGACTATCTGCATTTCTCTCGACCCACTCACTCTCTGATTCTTAGGGGGAAAATGAGGGGCTGTTTGGGATTTACAGTCACTGTGGCCTAATCCCGAATGAGGACAATCTGGTCTGGCTAAATCCTGACATGCACATGCCAGGCATGAACTTAAATTAAAGCAAAATATCCATTAATTAGAATAAACCCAAAAGGCCTTATCAGAGCTGCAAGTGGGTGTTGTGAAAGGTCTATCCGGTTCCTGAAGAGTACGTCACAGAAGAAATGAAACCAACCTTGTCTCCTCAAGAGCTAGGGAACAATTTGACAAGCAATCGGTGTGTGTGTGTGTGTGTGTGTGTGTGTGTGTGTGTGTGTATTTAGGAGGTAGAAATGTATAGTCTGAAGTGCCTTTCAACTTCAGAAACCAGCTCTACAGCGGGACTGGGACATAAGCCAGCTTTAATGACTCAAAGAGACCCCATCTCAGATCTGGCTCTTTCCTTCACCAGCCAAAGGAAAAAAATGCTTGTAAATTGGTGCATTGGTGGGCCTATTCATCTTTTTTAAACTACATTATCCATCTAATAAGCTTTAGTTCTCAACTGTTTTTACAAGAATGATGTTTAATCAAAGCTAATGATATCAGGGTACTTGAATCATCACATGAATTAATTGAGCACTATGAATGCTTCATCACATTCTCTTTTTATTTCTCTCAATATTAATTAGAATCATTTCCCAAACAAAGGGGGGGGGTCCCAGGGATGACTTGGATATCCAACTTTTCTACTCACAGTGGGCACATTCCAAGTCTGACAGGCCACAGAAAGATCGGTTTTGGTTAGAGATCAGTTTCTAAGATTTGCCCAAATCTGGGATATTTACATCTATTTGATTTTAATACACTATAAGGCCAGTAGAAAAGGGACTGTGATATTAATAGAAATGCACAGAAAAGGAAATAGTAAAAGTAAAAAAAGTTGTTCAAACTTACTCATAAGAAATGCAAATTAAAGCCATATGAAATACCATTTTTTTCACTTCCCAGATTAGCAAAATCCTCCAAGTTGGATAACATACATATTGGTGAGGCTGTGGGGAAACAGAAACTGTCACACACTGTAGGTGGAAATACGATCCACTATAAGCTTTGAAGAGGTCAATTTGACAATATTTATCAACATTATAAATGCACATGCCCTCTGACCCAGATTTCCACTAACGTGATTTATCTTACAGATACACTTATGCATGTATAAAATAATATATGTAAAAAGATATTCATTATAGCAATTTCATAATAGCAAAATATTGGAAACAGTTAAAATGGTCATGAATAAAGACTGGAAACAACTTACATGTTCACAAATGAGGGACTAGTTAAATAAATTAGAATGTACCCATACAATAAACTATCATCCAGCTATAAATAAAGAATGATAAATCACTCCTTGTGCCAGTATGGAAAGATCCCCAAGATATATTTTTTCAGTGAAAAAAGCAACATACAGAACAGTGTGCACAGAATGCTATATTTTGTTTTATAAAGGAAAGTTATGAATATGAATTTATATTTGCTTATGTTTGCATAAAGAACATCTGGAGGAATTCTAAGAAACGAGTAAGCATGATTTTCATTTTGTGTATGTTGTGGTGGGATCTGGTTCGCTGGGGGTTGTGGAAGAGAGTGAATTTTTTCACTAGATACCTTTTTATATGTTTTGTGTTTCAAACCATCTGGTTATCCCAGAATCTACCTATTTACCTATTAAGAAAACAAAGTAAAATTGATTAAAATGTTACAGTTTCTGGTTTTCCCAAAAACACATTGCATCTATGTTACTGAATACACTTAAATTTTTCTCTAGCAGCTTTCTTTGCCAAGGAAGAGTCTTAAAATACCAGAGGATAAGCATTAAAGACATTTCATGAACACACGTGCATAATGAAACACTTCTAAAGATCCACTAATGCATCAGGAATTAAGTTTCTTGAGAATTAGCATTGATTAAATGTCATACTTGTAAAACAATTAGGAACTAAAGCTTATTATTAGATGGAGACCAACTGAAAAAAGGCAAGCACCACTATCACCTGGAGTAAAAGACAAAATGTGATGTTCAGCAGCTATCCTATAACATCTCGGTGAGATAAGTTAAAAATCTGTTTATTTTCTTTTTTACAGGTTTCGAACACTGGGAAGTTAAACTCCTATTACTCTAATACTCTTAGACTAAATGACGTTCAGGCCAGTACGAACCAATGGTATTTAAAATAATCAGATATAAGGAAAAAGGGCATTTCCTCCAAGTTTGTTGTTGCAGTTATTTGAGGTCTTGCCCGGATACTTAAAATACAAAAAGAACCCAAGGCATTCATATCAAGATAGAAGACAAAATAACATAAACTAAAATACACACGTTAAATTCAAAGGAAACGCTGTGAATGGAGAAGCAGTTCAGGAGCCACAGGGCAAGATGTACGTTTAAATGGACTCATAATGGTCACAATTCACAATTTTAAAATGACACACTGGGGACTAGGTCCTGGATCACAGGATCTCATGGGGCCATGTGGAGTAGGAAAAAATGGACGTAAGGAGAGAGAGCCATTCTGGGTGGTTTTCCTTGGTCTCCCTGAATCAAGAGTACACACGAAGGATCTTTTGCTGTCTTCCTGGTGGCACCTTTGACAAAAATAGCAGCTCACAGTGTTTGTACTCAAGACCCATTTCAAAAAGAACGGAACAGGAAGCTTCTAGCATTTGCCATGTATCAGCTAATAGAAATAAGAGCAATAAATGAACATTGAAGGTGAAATCAATAAAGACAATAAAATGGTCAAAATGTTAAACTTTTTCATCTTTACCTGCTTTGTCCAAGAAAATCAAAAGAAGATTTTGAAAAACAAAGATTTGAGGGTAATTATCAAGCAACAGCCTTCTCAAAATGGTTACAAAAAGCAAGTGACTAGATAATTTTATTCTCCATTGAAAGAGCAAACATCTGAGGAGAAATCTCCAGGTACAGAGGAGAGAAAAGAAGGAGATTAAGAAATACTAGTTTACTACTATATGGTTTTGATTGTTGAAGGAGGAGTAAAAGTAATTCACTGTTCGGGGTTGACATTGTTGCCTCTTGCAAAACTGCTAATAGAAACAACTCTTATTTAGAAAGCACTTTACGGGGGCGCCTGGGTGGCACAGCAGTTAAGCGTCTGCCTTCGGCTCAGGGCGTGATCCCGGGCGTTATGGGATCGAGCCCCACATCAGGCTCCTCCGCTAGGAGCCTGCTTCTTCCTCTCCCACTCCCCCTGCTTGTGTTCCTTCTCTCGCTGGCTGTCTCTCTCTCTGTCGAATAAATAAATAAATAAATCTTTAAAAAAAAAAAAAAGAAAGCACTTTACAATTCTAATGCAACTTTACATTAACTCTTCCATTTGATGAGCTGGTATTATCATCCCTGTAGTATATAGAAAGAGACCAAAGCTCAAAAGGCATTAAGCAACCTGCACAAATTCGCACACATAGAAAGTGGTGCAGCAGATTCAAACTCAGTTCATGACTCCACAAATTCTGAGCTCTATGCTTCACAGACCCTCAAGGAGTGTGTGCAAGTCATGATGCCCTAGTAGCCTTTACAAAAATGAGGCATTCAGTTCCCCTCTCGAGTAACCAGCCAGGGGCGAACAGTATTCTGACAGTCTGTGCCAATGGTGTGTGAGGGTGCTCTCAAAAATAGGTTCAGTGTTAGTTACAAAGATACATTGATTCATTGTCACCATCCAGGATCCTCAATTCCCTGCACCCAAAAGGCCAATATAATTTTGAACCGTGAGTTGAGCAAGGAATTGATTTTCCTTTGATTCAAATTCCTGAGTAGGCTGCTCTGGAAACCTGGGAAAGCTTCGCTCTCACCTTCTGGACATTCTACTTCAGTATCAGACAGATGTTAATAATTAGAGTTGTTCAAAGAACAATAAACAATTAAGGAGCCAGCATGATTGATCTCATACTTCAGGTAATCGCTCTCTGAGGATACTGTGCCGTTCTTGAGAGCGAGAACAACGATAAGACCCTCACGAAGCTGCAGACCAGTGCTTTTAAAAAATTTCGGTCTTCTCCTGACCGCCTCCATCCCCCACCCCTCCTGCCACCACTCACCTAAAGCCTCTTTGCCTCTTCAGCCGGGGAAAATGGCGTAAGGGGCTTCTTCTGCCTCATCAGAAATTAAGAGTGGGGTTGTAGAAGTTTTTTTGAAGTTTGGAAGCTGCAGCACGAGGTTACTCACTCAGAACATCTCTAATTGGCTCAAACTTACACATTCCCAAAGTCCCAAAGGCAGCAAGTAGATAATGAGTGAAATAAAAATTCAAAGAGATTATTGTGTTTAGAAAAGTTTTATCTTTGGGAAAATGTTTTATAAATTGCAGGGCAGAGTAATTCCATCAATATTTTTTTGATATTGTGGTAAAATACACATAGCATAACATTTAGCACCTTACTCATTTTAAAGTGTACACTTTAGTGGTCTTAAATACATTTACAGTTTGGTACAACCAAACACCACCATCCACGTCCATAACTCTCTTCATCTTGTAAACTGAAAGTCTATACCCTTTAAACAATATCTTCCTATTCCACACTCCCCTCAGCCCTTGGTAACCTCTATTCTACTCTCTCTCTTCCTGAATTTGCCTTTTCTAGGTACCTCAGGTAAGTGGAATCACACAACATGTGTCCCTTTATGTCTGGCTTATCTCACTTAGCATACTGTCTTCAAGGTTCACTCGTGTATTAGCACATTATCATAATTTCATTCCTTTTTATGGCTGAATAATACTTCTTTGTATGTATATACCACATTTTGCTTATCCATTCTTCTCTCGATGGACATTTGGGCTGTGTCCACCTTTTGGTTATTGTGAATAATATTGCTATGAACATTGGTGTGCAAATATCTGTACAAGTCCCTGTTTTCAATTCTTTTGGGTATATACCTAAGAGTGAAAGTGCTGGATCATACGGTAATTCTATGTTTAACTTTTTGAGGAACACACACTATTTTCCACAGTGACCACACCATTTTATATTCCCACCAGTAATGCAAAAGGCTTCTAATTCCTCCACACCCTTGCCAATATTTGATAATTGTAATTTTCCATTGTTTTTTGTTTGGTTTTGAATAATGGCCATTCCAATGGTATGAGGTGGTATTTCTTTGTAGTTTTAATTCCATGGCCTTAATGATTAGTGATGTTGAGTACTGTTTCTTTGGCTTATAGGCCATATTTATATTTTCTTTGGAAAAGTGTCTATCCAAGTCCTTTGCCCATTTCTCAATTGGGTTGGTTTGTATTTTTGTTGTTGTTGTTGAGTTGTAGGAGCTCTTTCTATATTTTGGAATATATTAATCCTTTATCAGATATATGATTTTCTCCCATTTTGTGAGTTGTCTTATCATCACTCTATTGACAGTGTCCTTTGATGCACAGAAGTTTTAAATTTTGATGGGGTCTAATTTATTTATTTTGCTTTTGATGCCTGAGCTTTTGATGTCATACCCAAGAAATCATTGTAGTGATCCCATTTGATCAGTCTCTGCTACCATTTTCAGCAGCATTCTTGGATTACTCTACAAGCCACCTATAATAAATTTATTTATTTATTCCCAAACAAATTGTAAAGAAATACAATGTGATACGCTAAGGAGCAAAAGATGCATGGGTGATTTCAAATTGGCTCCCAATTGTCTTTAAGGTTCAAACTGTATGGCATTGGTTTTCCTTCATGACCTGATTCCCTGCCTACTTTTTTAGCCTCATCTTACCCTTGCCATCAAACTTCGGTAATCCTGAATTCCCTATGCTCTGGAATATTCTACATACGTCCTCTTACCTGCCTAATTATACTCATCCTTCAAGTCTTAACCCAGTCAGCACTTTTCCCAGAGAGTATCCCATGATCTGCCCCCATTTCTAACCAGCTTCCAGCTGGCCAGGGGGCTGATGTTCTAGCTTTGAGATCGCACGGCACCCCATGTGGTGTCTATCACAGGATTTACTATACAGAATTATTATTTATTTAGCTCCTCCCTCCCAGATCATAAATTCCATGAGGACAGTAACCATATCTATAATTTATTTTTATCACTATATCCTAAGTATCTAGAGTAATTCCTGGTCAATAGTAGATGCTCAGTAAATATCTAATGAACGAATGAATAAACCAGACCAACATCTTTTCCAACCCAGTGTTCTGTTTTTAGTTAAAGAAATCTGTTCATGAGGAGGCATAAAATTTAAAGATATACCCAAATATCCTTGTTTTTCTCAATAATTTCTTCTCTGTGAAGTTTATCTAACAAACCTTTAAGTGTTTTAAGCACTTTAAAAATATTAATTCATTTAATCTTCACAACAGCCTGATGAGGTTATCTGCTTTTTTCAGGGAATGAAACAAGAGCAGAGAGATGTTTAGTAACTTGCCCACGATCACATAGCTACTAACTGGGCTTGTGTCCATTTAGAGTTAGTCACCTTGTACCATCTCTTGGTTGTGATAAGTTCTAACTAAATGTGAAACAATATATACTGGAACATTTCAGACTTACAAGGATGGTCAAGTTCATGATATTTATGGTATTGTCAACTTGGCTCACGTCCTCCTCAGATTTATGGTCTGATTTACTTGGTAGGAGCCCCAAGTTTCCTAACTGGTACTCATGTACCCATCAACGCTTCACTCCTTTAACTTCCTCTCTCAGAACCTAAGCTCACTTCCTCATCCTTTCTGGAGGTTCAGCTGCTAGAAACATTGCAAGTACAGGTGGACCATATTATTTTCAGGATTAAAAACAATATTTCTTACTTGGTTTCTGATACCTCTTTGTTTTCAATTTTATCAAGGTATTAAAACAACTAACTAAAATGACCCTTACATTCTTTTCTCAACCTCAGCTGATAGTACGTCAGCTTACCACTTTAAGGGATATTCAAACTATTGTTTTTCAAATTTATTATATTTTGGTTGCCTTCAGTAAAACTAATCTTCAACCACATTATTATTATTATTATACAGCAAGGTATCTCTTTAAACAGAGTTCCTCTGTCCCTCCCTCCCTCCCTCCCTCCCTCCCTCCCTCCCTTCCTTCCTCCCTCATTCATTCATCTGTCCAGCTATTGATTCAGCACTTTCAAGGTGCCAGGCACTGTGTTAGATGATGGAAATATAACTTTTACCCTGAAGAAGTCAGTGTTTTTCCTGTTTAAAAAGGTTTGTTCGATACCATGAAAGTTAAATAATTCAATGATTTTGGATATTAAAAAATATATTGTAAGAAAATAAATGATTACAGTGGCTTCTCTTTTTCCATATTCATATTTGTCCTCTCAAAAGGCTAGAATACAGTTGCATAGAGGTCAGTACCATTAGCTTGGTTTGAATAACTCAAAACATCCCATTTCAGAAAGTACAAAAATATGTAACAAGATGATTTACAACTTTAAGGTAAAGTACATAATAGGTAGCTATCGTTAAGAGTTAATCTCCTTAAAGAGAGAGAAAAAAAATTAGAAGTAAAGTAACATTTTAAGGCAAGATGGATATATTAGAAATTTATCATTGGATAGACTGCAAAACATCTCTTGCATCTAAGTAATAAACATAATTTATTGATTCTCTCTAAATATTAGAGAAATAAAGCATGTAAAATAATCATTTATGCTAAGGACATACAGTAAAGAATCAAAATTATTCTCTGCAGCAAGCACTAGGCTGATGGTTAATAGCACATACATTCATTTTTACACCTCTTGCCCTTTTTAATCTATCTCTAAGGAAAGACAGTGGTTATTATTTGGTTTTCCCCGTGTGAAATTTCTCATATAATGCAGTAAATCTTTAAAAGTTACATGAGAAGTACATTTTTCTTTCAGGATTCTCATTCGTAGTTAAGAATGCTTGGGGGTATATTTCATTTACCATGGACAACATTTCCACTTTAACTTGTTCCAGAGGATGTAACATTTGCAACTAATTTCCAACATAACATTTAGAAATAGCTCAAAGTGAAAACCCATTATTGGTTTTTGCCATGTTTAAAAGCCAAATGCAAATGAAAACCAAGGCAAGACTATATTTTGCTTTTGGATCAGATATTTCAGTTGCTTTTCCAGAAAACTGGGTTTGGTGGAGGTGGTAAGCTTGTAATGTCATTCTTTGTTTAACACCCAAGTCACGAAGGTCTCAAGGAGGAAAGGACCCATATTAACATGTCATGACCTTATTCTTAGGAATCTGTCATTTGAAGACAGGCCTTCAAATGACCAGATGGGTGGCTATCTTCTCTAAATGACATATATTATATTAGCTTCATTTTTTGTTAACCAATATAGTTCAAGTCCTGGCTTTCCTATTTTTATAAGCTTCTCACTATGGGTAGCTTACATTATGTTTTGCCCAAACTGAACTGACTCTCTGATGTGGCTCATGCATCTCCCTTGTAAATGGACAGATTTCCACAAATGTACTTTCCCATATGAACTGATGACCAGTGGGTCTTAGGACATTCTTGTTGAGTATTTCTAATGCTAAAAATTACTACACTAATTTTCAAAGGGACTTACAAAGTAATAAAATATTTACAAATTGAGATCGAAATGCATTCATTTGAACTATTATATAAAGAAACCATAGTTGGTATTAGTGATTTTTTTAAACATAATTACCCTCTGACAATGTGTATAAAATGAAGAATTCCAAATGATGGAACTAACCTTGGAGTTTGAGGCACTATATAGTTTTATAACTGTTAGAGTTTAATGGAAAATGTCGCTGAGGTGGAAAAATTTTGCAAACATATAGTTTAGATGGAACTTCTAAAAGGGAATAATTTTAAGATAACCTATCAAATTTGAGGAGTCGGGGATGATATAGATAAGAAGTTTGCCAAAAATATAAATAGCATAAAGAGTATACAGAGAGACTTGCAAGTATCTCTCATATGGTACTCAACAAATATTTATTTCATGCCTACTAAATATTTCAGATACTGAGAGTCTTGAGCGGGAGGAAGGAAGCACCATGGGGTGGGGAATGCCTCTCTGTGAAGGCGACATGTGCTGAGATTCAAATGAGGACGAGGAGCCAGCCCCACCTCTGGGGAGGAGGGCTCCAGACAAAGGCAAGAGCAGGCACACCATTGTCAAGGGCAAATTAACAGGATATTTATTTTTAAAACCAGATGCTGAAAGAGTCAAACAAAAGCTCAATTACAAATTAACATATCCCTAGAGAGCATATATATTGTGTATTGACAAAAAAATATATATATATATACATATGCACATGTATATACAGACATATATGTATACCAAATATGTGTACATACGTAGTTTTCAATAAAGAAAATTGAAAGTAAATTTCTTAAATGTCTTGAATATAAGCCAGCAGATGCTAGGAATAGCTGGTTAGTCCATATCCTGAAAACATTTGCTTACATTTGCCCTAATAAATCTGCCTTGTCCTTATTTCTCTTCGCCTTTCTTTCTGCCAGGGCCTCGTGTTCTGCCCCCCTATCCTGTGAGCTGGGGAAGCTGAGAAAGCCTAATGCCTCAATTAAAAAGAGGTATAGTCAGTGTCACAAATCCATGTTTCACAGTTCTGGAAATGAGCACAGAATCCTGATGAGACAGTGCACTGCTTTTTTCTATGGAGGTGACTCTGCAGGTGGCAAAAAGAAAGGGCACTGAGCCGGGACACCCAGGGACTTGGCATGGATGCTATTTTGCCAGGATTCATGCTCTTGTGCTCTCTGACCATCTCTGCCTGGTCCAAGTAATTCATTTGCATGGACATTAAGCTCCAAATGTCATTGCACACTGTGCCTTCCCATTTCCTAACCACAGGTGCTTACAGATCATGCTCTTGCTCAACCTGCCACTGGCTGCTAAACCATTATCTGTCCTACAGAGCATTAGGACAGCTGTACTCTTCCCTTTGATAAAGGATACTTAGATGTTCTTTGTCATCACTCGGGACAGCTTAACAACTGACACTGTATTACTTTTGGTCTTCATCAGATGGTTTCTTTGTGGCAGAGCCCAGTGTCTAATCTCAGGACTTTATTTTTCTGTACTAGGAAGGAGACTGCAACCCAGAAATTTAAGCACAATCACCTAGCCCACCAAATCTCTTATCTTGGACTAACAGACTCCTAACTGGTTTTCCTGACTCTTCTTCAATCACCAGACCTCTATCTGTACAACAAAATGAAACGATCAGTTCACTTGCTTATTCACTCATTGTTCAAGAAATATCCACAATATCTATTGAATGTCAAGCACATGTCTTACAAGTTTCAAAGTGACTATATCAGGACTTGCGGTAGTCAGAGAGGGATGAATCAGGGAGGTTACCATAGAGAACAAGTGACATTTTTGTCTAATTAGCAGCTATTTCTCCCTTTATTAGCACCTCCTAATAGACAGACAGACATAGATATACATATGGATACCTCTATCTATCTATCTATCTATCTATCTATCTATCTATCTATGTGCTAATTCCAACATTTGTGCATTTATATCTAATTGTGGCCCAAAGCTCTAAGACCAATGATGGAAACACTGTCAAACCACAAAAAGAGTACTGAGGAGGAAGCAACCAGTTCTGTTGTGGAGCAGCTGGGGAAACGCACATTCACCTGGCACCTGCCTATTCTTTACTATTCTTCAAATGTCACCTCTTCAGGGAACACTTTCTCTCCTTCTCCCTAGAAGGATTACTTGCTTCATTTTACTCTGTTCTTAATAGATTATGAGGTCACAGGTACCAGAGAGCATGGTTTGGTCATATTTATATCTCCTAGTGCTTAGCATTGTGCCTGTTCAATTGGACAGAGAGTATGCCTTCAACAAAAATTTCTTGAGTGCCTCTATGTACCTAGCCCTAGATAAGCACAGGGGGTTCAGACAGGAAGAGAAGGCTGGCCCTGTACTTGAGGAATTCACCAGGATAGCTAACATGTACAGAGAACTGGCCTTCAGAAAGAAACCTGAAATAACTTGTTCGATAGCTCATTTTCCCCTCCTCTCCATGTCCTTTTCTGTCACTGTACTCTAGTCTAGTTAACTCCCCATCAGAGCTTAATACAAATGTTACCATGTCA
Source organism: Ursus arctos (assembly GCF_023065955.2). Lineage (NCBI taxonomy): Eukaryota > Metazoa > Chordata > Mammalia > Carnivora > Ursidae > Ursus > Ursus arctos. The sequence continues at coordinate 41,846,600 of NW_026622886.1, read as the reverse complement.
CTTTTCAGAGAGCCTTGCCAGTTTCCTTGTTACACGTTCTCAAAATACCTTGTATTTCTCCTTTATATAAAGGAGTTCTTCTCAACCAGGGGTGATTTTGCTCCCCTTTCCTGAGGACATCTGACAGTAGCTGGAGACAGTTTTGCTTGTTACTACTGGGAGGGGGTTTGCTGTTGACAGACAAAGGACAGTGATCCCACTAAACATCTCATAAAACATAGGACAGCTCCCCACAACAAAGAATTATCTGGCCCCAAGTGTCAGGAGCTTGAGAAACTCTTACAGTAAATCGTCACAGTTTAGAACTAATGATCTACCTTTGTCATTATGTGGTACTGTCTTTTTCCCCACTAAACTGTAAGTTCCAAAGGGTAGGAACTAAGGCTGCTTTGTATCATTATATTCCCAAAGACTCTCAAGTAGTAGGGACTCAACAATCATTTGCTGAACATAGTCTTTAAAGAAATGTTAAATCTACTCCCTGAAACAGAATATAGTATTCAAGTAACTTATCCTTTATTGCCAGTATGTATATTTGCATGCAAAATTAAACTCTTTCTACTCATTTACCATTTCCTAGAAACAAAAGTTGTTGGCTGCATGGCTGTATTTTGGTCTCATGGAGGAGGCGCCATTCCAAAATGAAAATATCCCATATGAAGCCATTTGTTTTATTAGAAATTCTTTGGAGGTTGAAAAGTTGTACAAAATGTATGGCTCTAGATGCAGCAATGCTTCATAAAATTCTCAGCACATAGAACTGACAAGCTTCAATGACACAAATGGCAGGAAGCTTAACATGCATGATGACCAGCATGTCACAGAGTGATCAGAGTGGCATCATCAAAATATCCCTGAAATAAATGATAACACAGATTCTTATACTTCTTAACTGCTACCTAGTAACAATAAACTTGGATTCTACTGAGCTGCGTCTTCAATGACTGGTAGTTCTAAACCCTCTAATTATAATCTTGAGTCATAATATTTGCTTTAGAGCTTCAACTCAAGTGAACATTCAGATGTGATTTTTATATAAAAGTCAATTTCTGGAAGAGCTACAATGTAAAAACATTTGGAAAAGGACTAAGTTAATTATTAAACTGACTCTGAAACAATTACTAAAATACGCTATAAAAATAAAAGGAAATTCATTCATAAAGGACACCAGCCTTAAAAGCATGTTATAATTGCACACTGGACCTATTTTCATCCGGATATGTTTACCTTCTCCGTGAGGCAGTGAATTATTTAAATATACACAGAACCTTCATTTGAAACCATGCTAAACCATTCATCTTTTATATTTCCCTGTTGACATTCTTTATAGAAAGAACACTTCAAGATCCTAGTTTCAAATAATACAAGCTTAATTTTGACTTTAAAAAATGGATTTCTCCCCCTGAAAAATCTCAAGGCACTGGTAGTCACTCTGTCAAATACAGGTCATGGCTTTGGGGCTTTCAGGCACCTTTCTGCTTTTGTGTTCGGCAACTACAATGTACAAGGCCCTTTTTGCTAGGTTCTGAAGAAGATGTAAAAAATTCCAGAATCGTTATCTTCAAATACCAGCTCAGAGTCTCCCTGGATATGTTTTCTTCTGCTCTCTGCCCTCAAGGTGCTTAAACTCTGGTGAGGCAGAAAAATGTGGACTTCAGAGCTCAACTTGTGCAAAAAAGATATTTTTGAGTGAAAGAATGGATCTCATCTGACAGATGAGAAAAGTAAGGCTTAGAGCAATTAGTTGAAAGCATCTTAAAATAGAGGATGCCTTCCTGCATCTTTTCAGACTATATATTCAAGATTTAATTGTTCTTTCACGGGACTACAAAGCCCATGAGGGCAGGGAGCAGAGACTTTTTGAATGGGTCACCGAGCAATATCTGCTTTTATGAATCACAGAGCAACATCTGCTTCCGCATCTCATCGCACTTTTAGTGCAGTAAAAGATGTTCTCCAACAGATTAAAGTCGCTATTGAAGGAGAAATGTCTATCCTTAGGATTTCATTGGGATTGCCCTATAGAGAAAAAAGGCCAGAAAACAATCCTGCTAAACCAAACTTCCACCTGTGTTGGCTGCATTTATTACAATAATTGGGAATAGCAGATGAGGAAAGTAAAATCTCCTATTACTGTAGTGATAGTAAGATAATTGGAAAAACGATATTTCCTTGGTCATGGACTTGACAGGAAAATCACTGGAGCTGGGGCTATTTTTTATTCATTTGTGTTCCCCACACAGTATCTTGTACATTCTAGGTGCTTAATAAGTATTCCTTCATTGGCTTTGTTTACTGTTTGGGTAAAAGGAATATTAAATGTGCTATTCAAATAGAACAGGGAAACTTACAAGAAAAATAAACAGTACTTTAACTCAACCTTTATTTTCATCACTATAACAGCAATGCTAAAGACCTGTGTAGTGTATCACTGTTTTCGTTATTATCTTTCTCTATTCAGTAAGCATTAGGAAGAAGATTTTACTCTTTGTCTTAATATAATGCCATCCACTGTAGCCATCTGACTTTCTATGGAACAAAGGGAAAAGGGCGAATGAAACTATCCTTGTCATTATTATGGGAGACTGGTGACAAATTATAGAATAGTGGTCCCACCATGTGAATCGGTGATACAAAAATTTCTATCTAAGCAGAAGATCATCACAAAGTGTCTTAAGGTGACAGAACTACAGCAAAAATGGAATGAACATGTATTACCACTGAATGTGTGTCAAGGGCTGGTCCCAAAAGGCAAATACACAACCACAAATGTATATTATTTCCAGAATCCTAGAAACCCATACTTGAATCCAAGGTTTAAAACCATTGTTTACGATAAAACTGCATATTCCTGCTCTGAATCATTATGTATTGATCAAGTGTAACACTCAGAGTCTATGGGAAGCCTATAATCCTTATGAACTGGTATTAATTCCATTTAACAAATAAGAAAGGTAAAACTCAGGGTGGGTAAGTGACTTGTTCAAGGGACAGTAAAGGGTAGGATAAGAAATCTACCTGTTTGTATAGCAGATACAAGAATGTCTGTAATTTTTTTTTAAGTAAGCTCTATGCCCAACATGCAGCTTGAACTCATGACTCTGACATCAAGAGTCGCATGCTTTACCAGTTGAATGAGCCAGGCGCCCCGGAATGTCCTAATTTTTAAGATGACTCTATATAAGTGAAGACTTCATCTCAAATTTCAAAAATCACAAAGGGAAAGTGGAAAAAGAGGGAAATGGGTGTTTTATAACTTTTGAATAACTAAAGATGACCACAGATTTTAATCAGTAAAGACATGGATTAAATTACCACTATCCCCATTTTACTGAAGAGTATTAATTACCTGAAGTTAAATAACTTGCCCAAGTTTTCTTAGCTATAAGTGACAGAACTAGAATCTGAATGAGGAAGTTAAGTTCTAAGGCCGTGCTATTGCCCACTGTGCTATGTGGTGTCTGGCCACACCCTAAGCAGTCTTTGGCTTCATCCATCCTTACTAGCAAAGTCTTAAACTGAAGTTGCCAATGGCAGTCAAATAACATACTATAAGCACACTTGAGAGTATGATCTGGAAGGAACTCTGAACCTTCAAGTTCAAGAGATCAGAGTCCAGGGTAACCCTCAGATAAATGGGAAGATTCACATGCATCAGATTCATATGCTTTCATTCAGTTTTTCAAAGAGGTGTAAAATGGTTTATGTTTTCCTTCAAAAATGGTCCATTTCTGCACTTTCCTTTTGCATTGTGTTATATTTCATGAGGCAACAAAGGCTTCATTTCTTCCATTCCTGGTAATAAGAAGTGATTAATCACAATCACCTGTCACACTTAATTTAGCATTCATTCCATGAAAAGATTTTCCACAAGCTCCAAAGAGAAATTTACATTTTAATGTCCACAGATAAAAAAGTATAGCAGTATGTGTTACTTTTTTTTCACTATGAAAACCATTTTCGAGAATTTAAACTGTTAAATAATCATTCCTTTTATGAGACTAGCTCCAAAGATACATATAAATTTTGAAATCTATAGTATTACTTAGCAATTTTAGTGCTTTACTTTTTGCAGCCGATCATGGAAGACTTGCTCTTACAGCTTTCTCTGCAGAGTCGTCTTAATTATAAGGAAATCCCTTTACAAATGGTTCTCCATTTACAGTGCTTCAGCTGGAATCTCATATTGGTTTTATTGGAAATGATGAAAAATTACTCTGCCTGGGACATAGAGTTAAGAATCAGGATTGGAAGTGAACTACACTCTTTCAGGTTTAGAAAAACTTAAACTTATCATATTTGCTTTTAAACAGTTTTTCCCAAAGAGGTTTAATAAAGCAAAAACCTTTTAGAATCCTAGTGAATTTTTCAAGGTGAAAGGATTCATACAGGTTATCTGATTTGATCTGCACATTTAATTGACAAATAAGTTGCACCCAGTTTACAGAGTAAAAGAACCAGGACTAGAAGCCCTGTGTATGGGCCACGATTGTACCTTCTCCTTGTGCTTTTCACATAGCTCACATGGGTGGGAGGATACTCTGGTCCTAATGACAGTAATTTCTTTCAGTCTTTCTTCATCGCATTTATGACAACCTGGCATGTGTTGTATATTCATTTGGCTATTGTCTTCCTCCATGAGGGCAAAGAATCTGTGGCCTCTAAGGGTGTGTCACAGAGTAGGACTCAATGAATACTTCATAAACGAAGTTTCACATTTAACATTAAACATCCCCCCATCGTTTACATTTTATTTCCTAAAATATCCATGTTTGCTTTAACTAGAAGTTTAAAAATTAAATATCTTAATGTCCTCAGGGTAGAAGACTTCTTAAATAAGAAGTCATGAAAGGAGAAAATAATAAATCCTGCTACATTAAAATTAGGGATTTCCTATTCAAAACCCACCATAAAGAAATTGTAAATAAGAGTCACATATCAAGAGAAGAAAACTGCCGCACATACAAGCAATAAAAGATTAGTATCCAGAATACACAAATAAGTCCTAAAAACCAAAAAGGAATATAAATCCAAATTACATATTAGATAAAAAAATGATAACAGATATGAATGTATATTTTAAAGAAAAGCAAACAAAATGGCTAATAATGGCCAATAATGATCAATAAAAATTAGATCGATATTCGGCCTCTCCTAATAATCAGGGAAATAAAAATTAAAAACCACAGTGATAAAAAAAAAAGAAAAAAAAAGTAAAAAAAACCCCACAGTGATATATACTCAAAAGAATTGAAAGCCAAGACTCAAACTGTACACCGATATTTGTACACTTGTTTGTAAATCCATGTTCATTGCAGCATTATTCACAATCTCCAAAAGGTGACAGCAACCAAGTGTCCATCAACAAATGAGTGGGTAAATACAATGTGTTCTGTTTACAGATGGAATACTTACGATGGGATATTATTCAGACTTTAAAAGGAAGGAAATTCTGACAGATGCTATCACATGGATGAAACTGAAAGGCATTTATGATAGGTGAAATAAGCCAGGCATGAAAAGACAAATACTGTATGGTTTCACTTACATGAGGTACAAAGAGTAATCAGATTCATAGACAGAAAGTACCATGGTGCTTGCCAGGGGCTGGCAGGAAGTAAGGATGAAGAGGATTGCTGAATGGGTATGACGTTTCATTTTGAGAAGATGAAAAAGTTCTGGGAATAGATTAGGGTGATGGTTGCACAACGGTAAGAACGTACTTACTATCACTAAACCATACACTGAAAATGGTTAAAATAGTAAGTTTTATGTTAGATATGGTTTATCACAATAGAAAAAGAAAGAAGCCATAATGAGATATAACTCATACCCACTAATTAACAAAACACAAAACAAAACAGAAAAACCCCAAACTTCTGACAATATCAAGTATTTATAATTATGATGGACTGAATTGTGTCCCCACACAATTCATATACTGAAGCTCTGAGCCTCCCCCCAACCTTGTGATTGTATGAGAGACAAGGCCTTTCAGGAGTTGATTGAAATTAAATGAGGTTGTAAGGGTGGAGTCCTGACCCTATCAAACTTACGCCCTTGTAAAAAGGAAGAGATACCGGAGAGCTTGCTCCCTCCCCCTCTCCACGCGGACACAGCCGGAAGGCAGCCAACTACAAGCCAGGAAAAGAACTCTCGCCAGAAACGGAACCCTGGTCTTGGACTCTGCAGTCTCCAGAACAGTGAGAAAATAAATGTCTGTGGTTTAAGTCACCCAGTCTACGGTACGGAAGCCCAAGCAGCGTAAGTGGTAGTGGAGAAATGGGAGCTCACGTGCTGCTGACACGAGTGTGTGTGGGGATGGTCTGGTCTGGTCTGGTCTCGCCAACCCGGGGAGCTTGCGGACTCCCATCCGGCGACGCCAGGGCGCGCGGTGCACTGCAGGGGAGCTCGAGCACATGCGCAACAGCACATTAAGTACCCGGAAGTTAACTGGCACAGCTTTTGAATTAGCAAAATCTGCACGCGGCCGACATAGACACTGAGAGGAGGATAGACACTATAAGGAAAAATAGCGGAATAATAAATTGAAAATACAGGATGGTATTACTTTGGGGAGATAAAGAACAATGACATCCTTAAGGGGAGTACAGGGGCTTCACATGGTCATCAATATTCTGTATTTTCAGCCGGGTGGTAGGCATGTCTTTTTTTTTTTTTTTTTTAAAGATCTTATTTATTTATTTGACAGAGATAGAGACAGCCAGCGAGAGAGGGAACACAAGCAGGGGGAGTGGGAGAGGAAGAAGCAGGCTCCCAGCAGAGAAGCCTGATGTGGGACTCGATCCCAGAACACCAGGATCACGCCCTGAGCCGAAGGCAGACGCTTAACCGCTGTGCCACCCAGGCGCCCCTAGGCATGTCTTACTATTCTTTCAAACATGTATATCCATTCTGCATACTCTTATTTTACATATATAGAATATTTATTAACAATTAAATAAATGAGGGGCATCTAGGTGGCTCAGAAGGTTAAGCATCTGACTTTGGCTCAGGTCATGATCTCAGGGTCTTGGATCGCCCCGGTCTGGGCTCCCCACGGAGCAGGGAATCTGCTTGTCCCTCTTCCTCTGTGCCTCCCCCTGCTCGTGCAGTCTCTCTCTCCCAAATAAATAAATAATAAATAAATGAAATTAATGACAATATGCAATACCAAAGGCATACAGCTTAACTACATTTGATTCATGTTGGTCCAAAATTTTTGATAATAATTTTATCTCTTCCCTTGTTAGGTTCTTATGCTCCCCTCCCCCCCCAATTAACAAAAGACGATAAAGAGTTAAAGAAAGTAACTGTATTCAGTTTAAAGATCTCAACTTTTCATTTTGCCCATTAAAAAAACTGAGCATCCTGGGACCAAATTTCCCATGAAGACTATGGAATCCTCCACTGATCTCACAGCCCTCCTGGTCCTGCTTAGGCCCATTATACAACTTCCCAGCACAAGTGTCTATCATATGATAATGCAGGAGAGAGAAATGGAAGGTCATAAATAAATAGCATATAAAACTTCAGCTTTCAGGGCATAACTGGGACAGATAACAAAGCAAGCAAAATTCTGATTTAATAAATTACTTGAACTGCCTTAAAGAGTTGGCAACATAAGTCACAATTTTACCAGAAGCGCTGCACAATCTACCAAGTGCACTGTGAATGGTAAAAAAATCCTCTGTATGTTGTCAGCCAAGACTCCACATCAGCTATGTAAAGTCCAAGGGCCACTTAGAGATATGCCCTGAGGTTTATACACACAATCATCAGAAGCAGCTTTCTCCCTTCAGAGTGAGAATGTCATTGTCCATGTGAAAGCATATGGTGTTCCGTTTTTGTTTTGGTTATGGCTGGAGGTAGGAGCGAGGTGTTAGAATGAGAAGAATGAGGGCAAAGAGTTCAAAGAAGAATGTTGAAACCACTAAGAAATGCTATATTTTACATTTTATCCCGCCAGGGTAAATAAATTATTCTGGGGGCACAGACATGTGACACATAAACTGTTTCAGGTGCATTCTCATTGACCATTTTATTTAATCCTCAATGTATCATCCTAGATAGGAATTACTTTTCCCATTTTATATATGAAGAGAGAGACAGAGAGAGAGAGATTAAAGAATTTGACCAGGGTTACAGCGCCGGTAAGTGAGAGTGTTGGAATTCAGACCTAGTTCTTACTCAAAGGACAGTACTTTGGCCACTGTACTATTTCTTTATGACTGCCTTAAAAATAGTTTTTTAAAATGACAGCAAATAGGCGGAGGGGATTAAGAGGTACAAACTTCCAGTTATAAATAAGTCACAGGATGAGATGTACAGCATAGGGAATATAGTCAATAAGATTGTAATAACTTTGTAGGGTGTCAGATGGCAACTGGACTCATCGCACTGTGTAATGTATAGACTTGCAGGATCATTACGTTGTGTACATGAAACCAATATGACATTGTGTGTCAACTATAATAAAAAACAATTAGCAAAAAAAAAATGGCAGCAAAAATAGCAAGTCAAGAAGTATTCAGCCAGACTCGTCTCTTCTCTCTCCTGTTTAAGGGCTTTTCCTATCTTTTTGGTCATATTTCTGCTCATTAGTTAGTTACTAAGAGGAATCATGGAAATAAAATATGGAACCAAGTTTGTCAATTTTGGTCCTTCTTTAAAATTCAGACCATCATGTCTAACATGAGCCTTAGGATTTCTTTTTCTCTTTTTTCTTTTTTGTCTCAGCCTTATATCCTGTGGTTTTATTTATGGCACACGTAAAGTGTACGTGGTGCAGTGTTGGCGCAGGGTGGGAGCTTTGGAATGAGAGTGCCTGGGTATACATCCAGAGGCAATACTTGCAGCTCTGCATCCTTGGGCATCTTATATAACCTCTCTGTGTCTCAGTATTGTTGAAAAATGAGGATATCCTCTCATAGTACGGTTTTGAGAGTTAAATAATATAATGCATATAAAGCATTTAATGGTTCCTGACAGATAACAAGAGCTTAATAAATATAGGCATTACTATTAGCAGCAAATATACATATACACATACTAATAAATGTTAGGTATTAGTATTATGCTACACTAAGAGCACAGCTTATTACTATTAAGCATACTTAGGTGCCATGGGGTGGGGGCAGGAACACAGAGGCAAGGCATCCGGGCAGAAAAGGATGAGGAAGATCTTCCGGCAGAGAGGCTGAGCTTGAGGTGGGTTTTGAACGGTGAGCAGGAGTCAGATATGAAGAAGGTATGTGTGCTGGGGAGCGAGGGTATCTCAGGATGAGGGAATGGTGCTAGTGAAATAGCACAATGTACACGGTAGACCGGTGGGCTAGAACACCAGTGTCAAGGGACCAGTCACAGCATAGTAGGAGGAGTGGAGATCACATTGAGGGGGACCCACAGGGACTGGATAGTAAGTGGAAAATGACTCTTCCAGGCAGGTAGGCTGTGAAGAGATTAAATGTTCTAGGAGTTAGAAAGAACCATAGAAAAGACATAAATAATCCAGAATAAAATGTCCACTTGAACTGTGATCAAACTCTTATTGCATTTACAAAATTTGCATTTTCTAATATGAAAATAAAAAATTTCAGGGGTACAAGTTGTAGAAAACATCTGCATCAAATATCCTCATTGCTATTTTTCTATTAAAAAGTGCCACACGTGAGAAGGAGTAAAATCTGTTTTCTCATGACACATATAAGCAGCTGGATGAGTTATACTACTATACAGTCATACTACTAGAATTAAAGCTGAAGTTGAGACAAACTTGAAGGAAATAGAATTAAAACGATGTTCTTCTTTCTATCCATCCTGAGCTACCGGTAACCTCTTGAATGCATGATGTGCCTTTCCACATAGCCATGCCTGCCTCTAGAATGCTCTCCTTCTTTTTCCTTTTGGTCTGCTATCTTCTACCTTGGCCCTCAAAATTTAATTGAAGGGTCATTTTCTCTGGGAGCCTTTTCCAATCCTCCAATCTGCTTTAAATGCACATCCTTTTGCTCCCAACCTTCATGCATATTCCCATCTGACCAATTACTGCATCACACGGTACTACAATTGTGGGTGTTACATTTATTGGCAAACTATGAGGTCGTGGAATGTAGGGACCATGGTTATTCAGAACAGAGACTGAATAATTACAAGCACGTTACTTAGCACATATTTGGCACTAGATAATTGCATGTTGTTCATTAATTGAACGCCAGACAAGCGTAGATCAAAAAATAAATTTATCACCCTTAGAATAATAAGATGACTTTAAAACAGATTTCTTGTTTCTCTACCTGAAAAACTACAAATAGAAAACATGGCAAAATGTCCCAAAGGTACCAAGGCAGTATCGAAGTCTCAGATAATGTCTCTCAAAGTTCCTTTGGGCAGTGGTATAAATATGAATTCTTTCTTTCTCAGGTCCATTGAAACTCTACTTCGGTTTCCAGATCAGTCCACCTTCAAATCAATAGTTATGATTTTTCATTATTGTGAAAGAAGAACAACTCTCTCATCCACAAAATAGGCTGTTACAGCATTGCCGGACCATTTTCTCCACATATGAGCATAAAAACGAAAAGAGGAGTATTCAAGGGATTAATGTGTCAAGTTAAAGCCATACGGGGTTTTGCCACAATCTTTCAAGAGAATCTCCTCTCTGGTTCTCCCAAAGCACATTTTCCATGGCAAGACAAATCACTTGAATTTCAAGGCAAAAACAGACAAAATAGTGCCTGGAAATAGTTTGTAAATCCCAGTGGAGGGAGAAGTTCCTTACAGAACAAGAACCGAAGAACATTACAGTGAGTTAGTGAAAAAAAAAAAAAAAATCCAATCGAAGCGTGTCAATAACTTTTTTAGAGGATCTTCCGAATTTGAGCTCAAGGCCTAAGATCGGCCAGAAGAGGCCAAGTGTAAGAACACACAGTAGGTAGACTCACATTTCCCCCCTTGTCTTAGATAAGTACAGCTTTATCTGACATCGAGGTGGTCATTCTTCAGGGTTATTTGTCAGTCTAGCTCCGTTCCTTCAACCACGCCAGGCTCTGCAGAAATCAGAGTAATGAGGCAGCGCTGGTGCCTCTCAGAACTCGCAGAAACAGACACAGGCAGCCACCTGTGGTGAGTGCGAAGCTCTGTGCAGGTGACATCACTGCTCCAGGGCAACGGCTGCTGCGGGCTCTGCAAAAACGGTGTAGCATCTGGGGTGAGTCTGAGCCATGAGCCTAAAGGAGTCCAATCAAGTGAAGAAGCACTGGGCGTGGGTCTCTGCGAAGCTGACCCAAAGAAATCATCAGCTGAGAATTTTGTAAAGAAGGGAAAGGATCCCCAAGAGCGTTGACAGTACGGGCCATCTCTCTCTTGGGATGTATCTTGTGAGGTTGTTGGTGTTATCAACATGGGCATCGTGTAGAACACATTCGTGTTGGTCCAGTGAGAAAGGGAAATAAGGATCACCACTGTCTCTGAGCACAGAATCATAAGCTAGATTAACAATGAAAAAGATGCAGAGAAGGGCAATAGGTTCCATAACAGCCATGCTGTCAACTGAAGGAACAGACTAGAAGGAAAACAAAAAGAGTCATAGACGTACACAATAGGACCACAGCAGGAATGCTTCCTTCGCTGCTTCATTCTTCAATAAGAATGGACTGTGACCCTCAGTGCCAAGCTACAAGGGTAATTACAATGGTAAATAAGACATAGACCTAGATGGCCCTGCCAATCCAGTGAGAGAACAAACTGGCGAACGGGTTCTTACAATACACTGTTAAATGGCATGCTGGGGGACTTTACAGGAGCAAGGGGAAAGCACAACGGGAGCAACTAAACTGAACTTTGTTTGAAGAGGGAGGGAAGGGACATCTAAATCGAGGCCAAAGGATGAGTTTACCAGAAAAAAGGCGGATGGGGAAGAGAGAACTCCAGATCGAGGGAACAACATATGAAAAGTAGAGAGGCCACACGTAGAGTCCATGGGATAGAAGCAGCTCCGGACAACCGGAACAAGGACCCCGCTGGGAGGGCACACGTGTGTGCACGTGCATAGCAGCAGCAGAGAAGAGAAACTGAGGCTAGGCTGTTAAGTAGGAGTCAGATCACCACTAGCCTTGAGAACATATCGGGGAGTTTAAGCCTTATTTTTAGGCTGGGGGGGGGGCGATTACAGCACCTGCAGCACAGAATGACAGAGGGGATCTTCATAAAGATCCCTCCGGCTGCAGGGTGGAGGACAGGCTGGAGGGAACCATGCAGCGCCCAGGAGGGCAGTTAGAAATTTAATCTAAGTAATCCAAAGACCAACATTTGTAGATTGTTTAGAATAATTTTAGAGTCCATTTGGAAGAGTAAATGAATGAGAAGAGATGTGACTCCCTGTAAGCTCTCCATCCTCTGTCCTAGCCAAGACATTAAATTCACTGTAAAACTGTCATTGACATAGAGTGATACTAGTGCAGAAATGGTACAGACAGGTGATTGGAACAAAGACTCAGGAAATATATGGGAATTTAGGTCATGATAAAGTGGCAAGTGGAATTGTTTTAAAAACTAATTAAGCTTTAACCATACCTAACAACAAAATAAATTCTAGATGAAGTAAAGATTTAAATGTACAAAATAAAAACAGGTAAAAACCAGTGCTAGGCAGGTCACAAAAGGAGGAAAGCAAATGTTCAGTAAACACAGATACCGATTTTTACCCAGCAGATTGGCAAGGATGTAAAAAGATAATATTCCTGGACAATGCGATTATAGGAGACTAAGGGCACTCCCACTCGCTTGGAGAGAATATAAAATTGGTATGTCCATTCTGGAAGACAATTTAATAATATAAATCAAACCCTTAAAAATGTGCATGTTGTTTGATCCAGAAACTCTATCCCTAGAAATTTATCCTAAGGAAATAACTGGAGAGCTACCAAAACTAGTCTGTACAATGGGGGCAACTGCAACATTTTGAATAGATATTAGTGACAACTAAAATGTCCTGACAGAGACAATGAAGTACTGTGGAGCCATTTAATGTAAAGATACAGAGCTATTTTATTTTATTATTTTTTTAAAGATTTATTTATTTATTTGACAGAGAGAGAGACAGCCAGCGAGAGAGGGAACACAAGCAGGGGGAGTGGGAGAGGAAGAAGCAGGCTCATAGCAGAGGAGCCTGATGTGGGGCTCGATCCCAGAACGCTGGGATCATGCCCTGAGCCGAAGCCAGATGCTTAACTGCTGTGCCACCCAGGCGCCCCAGATACAGAACTATTTTAATGACATGAAAAGATATTTGCAACTTATTGATAAGTGAATAAATAAGATTATGGAACAGAATGGACAGTACAATCTATCATAGGCATTTGCATTGGAAAAAAGGGGGAAGTTTATATAAAACTATTGACAGTTTTCTCCATTGAGATTATAATTGATCTCTGTTTTCTCATGTGTTTTCTGAAATTTTATTGCCATAACTACTTTTATAATCAGAAAAAAACAACCCTCGATTTCCCTTTATAAAGAAGAGTCAAGAATACGACTGATGGTGGAGTTAATAACTCAAGAGGATGCGGAAAGAGCAAGTGCCTGTATCACATTCCAAGTCATTAACAAATGCCAATCTCTTCTCTAGATCCAAGGAGAAAAACAGACCCAGAAAGACTTTTTACACCGAATCTTAAAAAAAAGGATGAAAATCCTTGTCAGAAAAGCCAGTACGGGCCATCTCTCTCTCGTGGGATGTATCTTGTGAGGTTCTTGGTGTTAAATAACAATATATTTTGCACTTCGATCACATAGATAATCTAGACACTTGAACCACACTTTCGCATTCAATCCCCCATTTTCTTTTTTTTTTTTTAAGATTTTATTTATTTATTTGACAGAGAGAGAGACAGCCAGCGAGAGAGGGAACACAAGCAGGGGGAGTGGGAGAGGAAGAAGCAGGCTCCCAGCAGAGGAGCCTGATGTGGGGCTCGATCCCAGGACCCCGGGATTACGCCCTGAGCCGAAGGCAGACGCTTAACAACTGAGACACCCAGGCACCCCATCAATCCCCCATTTTCATGTTTGCCCATTAATCAAACGGTGTCAAATATTCTATAATACAACTTAGGTTAAAGAATCATAGTTTTCGGGTCCCTAGGTGGCTCAGTCAGTTAAGCATCTGCCTTCGGCTCAGGTCATGATCCCAGGGTCCTGGGATCGATTTCTGCACTGGGCTCCCTGCTCAGTGGGGAATCTGCTTCTCCCTCTCCCTCTGTTCCTCCCCTCTGCTCATGCTCTTTCTCTCTTTCTCTCTCTCTCTCTCGCAAAAATAAATACATAAAAATACTTTTAAAAAAAAGAATCATCATTTTCTCTTGTATAGGGCTATGTCACGTTTGCATGAATTCTCACACCACTGTTTTTTCACTTATGAAACAATAAAAAGCTGATTAATGTACTCTCACCTTGCCTATCAAAGCATAGCATTCATTAATATGGTGAATGTTGTTTTCATAATAATTCAAAATCAATAACCATACATGCCACCTTACTTTTGTAATGTATAGCTTTCCACGTTTAGTGAAGGAAAAGGCAGTCTTACTATTAGGGTTAATATTATTATTCCTACTTATACAGATACGAGAAGTTACTATCAGAGGAGGTGATATCCCTAAGGGTTTCATGGTCAATCAGTCACAAATGCAGATTCATACCTGGTTTTGCTTTCATGGTGGAATTTTTCTTCAAGTTCTACAAATAAGACTTTTTAAATGAGGAATACTGGAGTCGAACAATTTCATTTTTCTGTAATCTATATAATATAGAATTTTAAAATTATGGAGCTCATAAATTTCAGTCTCCTGATCTTATTGAGAAAGAAACTAAAGCCCAGGGAGAGTGAGTGGCTCTTCTCGTATCTCAACTCATTAGCAGAATGGGAGCCAGACCTCAAGTCACCTACCTGCATTATAGTGTTCATTTCGCTACAGAGAGAACCCGAGGACCCTACAGTCATGACGATTTACAGAGCATTTCACATACATTTAGTTCCCACAATAACCCTGCGAGGTGTTACTACTGTTATTCTCATTTTGGAGAATTTAAGGGACTTTGTAACACTTTTAGTCATACAGTCCAAGGCTTTATAGCCAAGGCCAGAGTTTTTCCACTCAGAAATCAAGGCTGGGGGCATGTGTTCTGTAATTAACTCTCAATTCAAAGGGATCCATTGCTGAAAAAGTTTTGGAACCTTAAAATTATATAACAATCTTATAAAAAGATTCACAAAATGAAAGAAAATTATTTTCCAAGACATAATCTTTTAGATCACAGATCTTCTCAAAGCATCAGCTTTCTATAGATAATTGAAAATTGAACTCAGAGAATAATGAAAGCTTACCACTGTTTAGTTTAGCAAGAAATTCGAGAGGGCTCTGATCCAGGTTAACCTTTGTATCATTAATATCAGGCAGCTTACAGCTTAAATAAAAATCATCAATGTAAGCATCTAGGGCTTCGGAGGCAGAGAAATATGGCTTTGCTTTATATTGGATGGAACCATCAATATTAAAGGTGATGCCGTTGAAGACTAAAGTTGCTGGAAGAGAAGGTTCGGAAGTGCTAACGTGGTGTTTCTTAACTGACTTTGCCATGGCTTTCTCAAACTGGGCTGCAATGTCCATTCATCTTTCAAAAAACTCTAAACACAGAAAAAGGTAGACAAGCTTTCAGTTAAATAGGAATGGGTGGCGATACAGAATCCGTGCTAGTCTTTGTATCATGTGTATTTATTTTTTTACACATGCAATTGCTTTTTATCCCCTTTTATGCTCTATGTATAGTGAGCTCTCAAGCCATGTTCATTGATTAACAGTTTTATTGACATGGCCAGAAGTATAAGCTGTACTTGAGAAACATATTAGGGAACTAGAATATGAGCCTTGCCAGGTAAAGCATAAAATAGAGGTATTACTTTCCTTTGGTTTTAGTTTTACTGGATTGGATTAGTTATCAGGGAGTCTTGAGATATTTTTATTTGCTACATTAAAACAGGACAAGCCTCCAGAATCATGTTATAGTTTTTATTCCCTACACCTGTTCCCACTCCATTGATGAGACAGGGGAAGCCATGCATGAAGGCAAGAAAACAGGAATAGAGGACCCTGGCACAAGAATGATGACAGAGACTAGGAAGCAGGATAAAGTGAGTGCTAAAAGGAGTAGATTTAGTAGGGGGCATTGGGTCCTCTCATCTTCTGGCACTCTGGCCTTGGTGCAAGAGTTCAGCTTCCATGAACCTTTGTAGTCCCACCTCATATCAACCTCTTCCTCTCCATAGCAACTATAAAAAATAGGTGCTATCAGTACTCTCATTTTTAAGATAAGAATATAGTGGCACATGGAGATTAAGTAACTTGTGTGAAGGTATAGAGTAGGGAAGTAATAGCCAAGGTTGAACTCCAGTGGTTGGATTTGAGCTTGAACTTAACCACTGCACTACACCACCAGCCCCACTGTCTCATGTGTGCTGGAACTGCCAGTGTGACCTGTGATCTCTAAACGTCAGCCACAGGTAACATGACGGAAGTGTCTGCCAAGGTTGGGTGCCTGAGTTCCATGGTGTCTCATTTCTCTAAAACGTTTAAGAGCATTCACTGGTACATGCAAGGGGAAATGCCATTTATTGGATAACAATATATAAGTAATGCCAAAGAGAGAGTACTCACTTTTCAGTCCTTTGAAATTCAAGTGGATATGTTGTATTTTCAGAATGTTACATTACATGACATCATAATGCCTAAAATATCCATCTGTGGAATATTATTTAGTTTCCTCTAATGTAATGAAGTTACACAGAGGCCTCAGAACTGGAAGAAAACTATGGATCATCTTCCCACAAAAATGCACAATAGCAGACACAAATACAATGGGTTCTAAGATTCTGGAGGCTCATTCATGGTCCCCCCACATCTGAACCCTAGATTAAGACTTTTTATCTAAAGGAAGTGATAGATGTGGAAAGAAAGGAAGGGAAAGAAGGTTAACTAGGAAAAGAACACTAAGGAGATTCTTACCGGGAATGAAACAAGCTAACCTGGCATCACATACTCTTGGAAATATGACGAGAAAATATCTTTTGATATTTTAAAGGCTCGGCTCAAAAGGCACTTTCTCTGTAAATCATGACCAAGGTCATCTTCCTCTTCCTCCTTCTCTAGATTTGTCAATATGATTTAGTTACTAAAACAGACAATGGGCTGTAGAACTAAGGAAGAAGTAGGTTCAACTCAGTTCTATCTTTTAATAGCTCTGTGCCTCTATCCTCTCCCTAGAACGTGATTTCTTCATTTTTAAATTCTGCTTAATAATAATTAGCTCATAGAGTGGCTGCATTTGATCTTCTGCTGCTTTGTACCAGAATGGTCACATCAGGGGTAAAATATTGAAATACTTTCCAAACAGCTGGTAAAAGCTGCTGCCCTTTAGATGAATCCCCCCATCACCACCCACCCACCCACACCTCCTCTACCAGCGCCTTCTTGCTACCGCAGCCCTGATCTACTTCACCCAGAAGCCCTCAGACCTTCCCATAATCCAACAAACTAAGGGGTACCGTCTGGCTCTTTAGGACTCTGCTCCAGCTATGGCTGATGTCCCTTCTGTCTGGCCAGTGCCTGGCCATGCAGATTATTAAATGTGTTGGCTATCATCCCTGAGAAGACATGGTACGCAGTAAGTGTTCATGTTTTTCCTTTCCTCATCCCTGGTGCTTTGCCTCACCCTATTCATACTAATCACAGTTTGACGTACATGATAGCTGGGTGTGTGTCTTATTCCCTCTCTAAGCGCAAACAAAATAAGGAATGGATGGGTATCCCAGGCTTTCCAGCCTGTGGCAGTTGCTCGATAAATGTGTGTTGAATTGAATTTCAGTCAAAATGTTCCTTTTGCTATAAAGCATTTCAGTGTGATTCCTGCAGTCGTGAAAATGTTCAGAAAGATCAAGTCCTGTGGGTTTATTAGTAGCTGCTGAGAAGAAACAAAACAGGCGAATAAGATAATGTATTAAGTCAAGGATTTAATGAGAGAAGGGTTGAATGCACAGAGAGCAAGAAGCTGATGAGGGAGTTGGGGAGATGATCACCCACCGTGGCAATATATATATTTTTTAAAGATTTTATTTATTTATTCGACAGAGATAGAGACAGCCAGCGAGAGAGGGAACACAAGCAGGGGGAGTGGGAGAGGAAGAAGCAGGCTCATAGCGGAGAAGCCTGATGTGGGGCTCGATCCCAGATCGCCGGGATCACGCCCTGAGCCGAAGGCAGACGCTTAACCGCTGTGCCACCCAGACGCCCCCCCCACCGTGGCAATATTTTTGAGGTTCATTTACAGCAAATCTTCAGCACCAGCCTATCCTATGTGCATCGACAGCTCCAAGTCCAGTTTTAACTGGAAATTTAAAGGTGTTTTCTCTATCACCTAATTACATGAACAACACTGTAAAGGAAACTTGATAATTGCATATTTCTAGAACAATACAGAGAGGGAAAAATCAATGTATTAAGGCATGTTGATAGTCCTGGTAAGTGAACACTATTTATAAACTTAAGTTTATTTTGTGGCTTCCATTTTATCATACACAGGGCAATGTGCAAATTCATTCTCTTGGTTTTTCACCTCTTTTTTACTCATAGGGGCTAAGCAAAGAAATACATGAATACTCCGGTAGTTTCAAAGCAAGATGACCATATGCAATAACTAAGAGAAGAAAAAAAAATCAATAATTTCCTAACTACAAATCAAATAAAATGCAGATTGTCTGGATATTTCCCCTGGCAATTTCATGTTTGAAGTTGGTCCAGCTTCATGCTCTCTGATAGTATTTTAAAAATGTATTCAATCTATAAAACCTTGGAGTACATTCATCTACCAAGAGGCAACAGATTCCTGAAGAATATAGAAGAGTTTAAGTAGGACTAGAAAAAAGCATTAGCTCTGTCTTCCTTATCACTTCAGGTTATATCAGACTCAGTCAAAGAAGCGGAGTCCCTCAATCCTGGGCAGGGAGAAAGGTTCGGAGATTTGCACAAAGTTAAGTTTCCCTCTCTCATTCAATTCAATTAAACACACAATTATTGACTGCCCACACACAAGGAACCATGCTAAGCACTGCACAGGGATACGGTGACGGACTAGACTTTATTTCCCTCTCAAGAAGCTTATAGTCCAGTAGGAAAGATAAAAGCAGCATATAAATGCATGCAACCCAAGAAAGGGCACGCTAGTGCCGTCGAGCACCCCCAAGGGTGGCTGGAACACAGAGAAGAGAGAAATTACTTCTGTTTGATGGAATTGCAGAAAGTTTCATTTTAGACAGAATATTTAAACTAGGACTTGCAATAAGAGGTAGGAGCCAGACACACGGAAATGAGGAAAATAGACATTCCAGGAAAAAGGAACAAAGACAGTGAAAGAGAAAAAACCCCACATGCATGTATAGATGGAGGAATAGATCTGATTTTCTTGGGTTGTCAGGTAGTGAGAGAAGAAGATGGAAATACCATCTTCTGACAGCCAAAGTGGGCCACGTATAATATCTACTTTACAGAAGAGGAAAACTGAGTCACAGAGAGCTTTTAGAGTGCTCTCAGGGAGTAGATCCAGTGAGTAATAGATCTGAGACTTAAAACTTCAAAGCTCATATTCTTTCCACCACATCCCATGTCCACCATCTGCCTCTCTTCTCCCAAGAACAGCTAAGTAAAATAAGCACAGATGTTCCTGGCCACTCCTTCCCTCTGCACCTGGTGGTTAACTCTAAATCCAGGTGAGAGTATCCCACACCACCTGTACAGCAAGCAGAAATCTGTACCCCAGCTTAAGTCATTAAGAACTTATGCTTCTGAAAGTCTACTTGGGTCGTCTGGCCCATGAGGTACCTTACTAGCCAGAGTCCATCTACGCCAGCTGTATCTCAGGAGGCTTGAGGGGGACAAGAAGCATCAGGGCGGAAATAGTCCTTAATCTTATGGGCTTTGTCCAAGAAATTTAGTAAGCAAATAAAATGTATTTTACTAAAGAGAGATTATCTTCTCTGTGGTCAGTCTGATTCCGATAAAGTTTTGAGCCCTCGAAGATCAAGTGTAAACACTTGATACACAGAACGTGTAAACACGTTATGCTTCAGAATTTGAATTTTAGTAGAATATAGTCACTGCAATGGAACTTGAAGTTTCTCAGTACGAAGGGCCTAATGGGAATACTTCACACATTACCTTCATTGCCAGACACTGTGACAATACCTTGTACCTGTAATACCTTCTTTGAAGGATAGCTTACACATATGGTCACTATTATTAACTATTCAGATTTTAAACCACAGGCTGATTCTTAATGAGAAAGAATTAGAGAAGAAGCCAGTGTTTGAAACACATAAGACGTTACAGATCAAAAATACTCTCTTTGAGGTTTGTCTGCGAAGTAATTTGGTACATGGTCCGCCATGGGCAATGCATAAACTGGTGCTACCCTTGTGTTCTGTAGTTTGGGGTGTGTAATATATTATTTTATTTATTTTTTTAGAGATTTATTTATTTACAAGAGGGGGGAGAGGCAGAGCGAGAAAGAGAGAGAGAATCTCAAGCAGACTCCCTGCTGAGCATGGAGCGCAATGCAGGGCTCGATCTCATGACCCTGAGATCATGACCTGAGCTGAAATCAAGAGTCAGACCCTTAACCGACTAAGCCACCCAGGATCCCTGGGGTATGTAATATTTTAGATTAACAGTTTATTGCAGCATTGTGTCACATTCTTTTACAATCCCAACTAGAAACGCCTATACACACACATAAGGAATAAATACTTACTGTAAACGCAGAAAGGTAATGCAGAGCAGTGGTCAGACGTCTGGCTCTGGTACCACACTGACCAGTTTCACATCTAGCGGCAAAACT
Source organism: Ursus arctos (assembly GCF_023065955.2). Taxonomy (NCBI): domain Eukaryota; kingdom Metazoa; phylum Chordata; class Mammalia; order Carnivora; family Ursidae; genus Ursus; species Ursus arctos. The sequence goes on along the minus strand of NW_026622886.1, from coordinate 41,825,660 downwards.
TTGGGCAAACTACCTAACTTCTCTGTCCCTAAACTTCCTCATCTCTAAAATGGTAATAATAACCAACTCATAGCCCTGATGTAAGGGGATAATATGGGTAACACTTAGAAAAATGCCTAATATACATGGAAAGTGTTCAGTAAATGTAGTTTGCAGTTGTTATTATGATTGCCCAGTATATGTTAGTATATATCACCTACGCATGATAGGTCCTCCTGCTAGAACATTCATTTCCTATTGGGATGCATATATTTTATGATTTTACGGGATTCCACCCTGCCCAGTCAAGCGGTGGTGTAGCAACTTTGGAATACTAAGCACCAAAATAAGAAACCTAGAATTTCATTCATTGTATCCATTAATCTCCTTAAATTCACATTCCACAGATAAAAGGATTATCCTAAAGCAGGATCGATACTTGATTCATTCCACATCCTAGAATCTTCTGTAGAGCCCAGGAAGCCTGAGGCTGGAGGAGAGGCATCAGCAAAATTTAAATTATTTCCTAAATCTTAAGCTTTAAGAGTTACTGTGTTCTGCTCTAGGGACTGCTTTTCTCTCTGTCATTTAGCGTTTTTTCCCCCAAAACATATTCAATTTCTCTTTATTTCCAAATCAGAATACTCACAATTATTGTTCTTCTAATGTGGATGTGAGCACTTCAGCAAAAATAGCTGCCAAAAGACTTTAAAAGATTTTATTCACTTTAATACGCCATGACTAATTGGGGAAAACAGCAAACAAGCACATTAGGATTATATCTGTAGGCCTGTAACCACTCACCGGCACACGGCGACACGTTCAGTGGAATTTTACTATATTGGGTAATGAAGAAAAAATTCCTTTGCTTGGTGGAAATCTTTATGGATGTAAATGTAAAAAGGAGGAAAGGAGAGTTTTTACTCATGCTTTTTAAATTAAAGAATATCACCCATCACCTCTGAATACATTGTTTTTATTAAGGAAAAAATATTAGACTCAGGAAGGGAGCACATGAGGCCACCCAGGTCCATTTTCCTACTACAACGCACTCTGTATATTAAGAGTTTTCTTGGCAAAGGCGGTGGCATCTGGAAATTATTGTGAGAAAAATTAAAACACTAGGAAGTAAAGGGGGTTCTGGGTACTATGTTTAAATTTAATGAAAAAGAAGTATTCCACCTTTTGGGAAAAATGAAAAAAATTTCTTATTACAAAATCAAATGGGGTGAAACAAATTCTTATTCCACTACTCCTATATGTAAGCCCTACCGTGGAGGCTATGGAGAAAAACAGTATCAGAGACGCCTTTGTCTTCATGGAGATTCCAATATAGTGGGAGAGAGAAACATGATTTTGAGATTTAGCAGTTGGCATTGGGCAATTAGTGTCAAGGTGTCAATGAGTAGAGTCAACAAGTGGAGCCTTTGCACTGGGGGTGCTGAGGAAAGTATCCCACTAGCAAGCTGATGCGCCATGCGTGTCCTTATCTCTCCACATGCTTTTCCCTCGTGTGACCAAAGCGGATTTGACTAATGTAAAGTCTAGCCTTTCCTCTTAGAATCTGATGAAAGATTTCCACTTCAGAGACTCTTACTTGGGACTTTCTTTAGAGCCTACGTCTGTCTCACAAATAGCGGAAAGGCATAGATGAAGATTATAAGACAGGCTACAAGCTTTTCATCTCTAGTTTATTTGATCTATGAGGTAGAAATGCTAGTTGCTTTACTTGAAAGATTCCAGAGGCAAAGAATATTAAACAAAACAAAACAAAACAAAAAACTCCAACACTGAAGTGTTTTAATTTGATTATTCTGGGGATAAACTTTATTGTGCTCACAATTAATTGTGTCAGATGAATTGTGGCTGGTGAACGTGTGATGGCTTTGCCACTCTTGGTATGAGCTGGATCCTTGGTTCCTTGATAGTGATTCTACATCACAGGTTCTCAGTTTTCACATACAATTTTCACTGAGTTTCCAAATTGACAAGGAATTAAAAAGCCCCATGAATGTCTTTCCCACAAGTATTAACATGTAACCAATCTAACTACTTCCCTATTATAATTTTACAAACATCTGTTTTGCCAAACACGAAGCTACTAAAACAGGGCATTTAATAAACTTTAGGTACCCCTGTGAGGTGAGCAGCCCACATTTGCACAGAATATTTAACAATTGTATACTAGCCTACCTATCTCCTAAAAGTATCACCTAATGTGAACACTGATTTGGGAATCAGAATCAGAGAACAATCTATCATTTCTGGGTTAGCAGTTCCTCCATTTATTAATCTGACGTACTAGAAGCTTTATCCCAGTATTACCTTTTCTTCAGCTTCTTAGACACCTTGACATGTCAGCATTTATGTCACTGAGAGGATATTGAACCCAAGAAATTGTTGACCCACACTAGACCTAAAGGAAGAAACTATTTGTAATGTGGCAGATCTGCTGTAAGTCCCATTCAAGAAAATTGTTTCTCCTGCTCATACCAAACACATGAAAATTTAAAACAAAGGTAAATTTAAAACAAAGGGAGCATAGCCACACTTCAAATCAAGATAAGTATCTCTGTGGACCAAACTTTGAACTGGAATGTACACCATTGGGTGGAAATTGGAGCGGCCTCCTGGGCTCAGGACTGGATAGACTGCAGTGACCTGATGTACACATCGAATCAGAGAGACTGGAGACGAGAGGCCCGTGGATGCAGGATGTCAATGGATGTAGGATCATCACATGAGTCAGTGAGCTGGGGCAGACATCCCTGCTAGTGAGCAGAGCTTGAAAACACTGTGACCACTGCCCAGGGCTGTGAGGTTGGGGAGGAGGGAAGGAGCAGAGCTACCAGGCACCAGACCTAGGCTCTAGATTTAAACTCTCTCAGTCATAGGAAAAGAATCCCTAGCAGTCATATAAAAACCTGCTTCTCAATGGTTGAACCCAGGAGGACAGAAAAAGACAACTACAAGAATTCGGGACAAGAAGAAGTGATCGTGAGGAAGGGGGGGGGGAAGGAAAATCAAAACAACCCAAACAACAACCAAAGCAAAACTCCCACCTCAGATGACCCTCCAAACAAAAGGCGTAATACGGTACCAAAGTGAATACAATCCATGTCAAAAATATAGTAACAACAGAAATGTAGGTCAAGTTCTACAGAAGAGGTGGAATTTGAATCATACTTGTAGGACGAGGTTTTGGAAAAGTAGAAAAGGAAGGGGCATTTTGTGAAGAAGAAACATATGCAAAATCGTGGAAGTTGGATGTGGAAAGGTGCTTGCCTTCTAGAAGGCACTGGAAGGTTGAGGAGAGAAATTGGAAATTGTGGGAAAGGGAGACATGCTTTATAAAGTGAGATGGGGCCAAACTATGGTGTGCCCAACTGCCAGAAAGAGAAGCTAAATGTGACTTGTGAGCAATGGGAGCAGGCAAAGATGTGACGAAGGAGCTAACAGCATGGCAACAGGATGGAATCGAGGGGGAATGTGGTGATGGCCAGACATTGCAGGAGGTGCTGAAAGTAGTTAAGACGTTAAAGGAGGATGTTTGTGCCATAATGATACAATAAAAATGGTTTGAAGGTAGATTTCATAAGTAACAGATTGGGTTAGCCACTGGGGATAAACAAGAGGGAAATTTTCAGTATTTTAAGTCTGGGAGGCTAGTGTCACTAAAGCAATGGTGAAAATTAGAAAAGGCATTCCCTTAGGAATCAAGAAAAAAAATCTACTTTAATGGTGCTGGTATTTTACATTCTTATTTTATTTTTATTATCTATTTAAAATATTGTAAGCAGGAAGACGGGGAAAACATAGGCTTCCTGAGTACCCATCATCAAGATTCAACAAATGTTCATGAAATTGCATCGGATATTTTTAAAGAAATAAAGTGCTGCAGATACAACTACAGACCAACATCTCCATCTCATGTCCCTCTTTCATCCCCTAGAGGCAACCACTATCCTCGGCTGGGTGTTGCTATCCTTCAGCTGTGGAGATTTTTATACTTTTCCTATAATTGGATATTCATATAATATATGCTATTGTTTTGCGTGCCTTAAAAATTCACATAAAATCATTCTGCATATTTTTTGCAATCTTTTTATTTCTTTTTTCCCCTCATGATTATGCTTTGAACATGTACTGACGTTGATACAGGTAGACCTACTTTATTGATATATCATATTTGAAGGAAATTAGATATACTGAAGTTCAGGTGAGAGATTAGAGCTGTAGGTGCTGATTTGAAGCCTATAAACCTACAGAGAATAATTGAACTGTGAGTGCGGCTTTGTTTTCCAGGCTAGGACAAGGCATCCACTAGATTCTGAGTTCTTGGAGTGCAACAACCCTGTTTTACTCATCTTCGAAAGTCCCATAGCACCAGTTATGATGTGATACTCCACGAATGTTTGCAAAATGAAGGAACGGATGAATAAACACCTTTCCTCCCCCCCTGCTCTTTTTTTTTGCTGTAAAATAGGCAACGCACAGTTGGAAAATTGGCAACCACAGGCAAATTTGAACTATAAGTAAGCTTTATTAACCAACACAGTATTATTTTTTTCCATAGAATCAACATTTTAAAATTGTGAGATTTCCCAATAAAAAAACCAGACACCTGGCTTTATTGCAAAATCTAATTATCTGACAATGCCTGGCTTGTACTTCTGCCCGGCAACAATCAAGGTGAGTAGCTGCAGCCCCTTTAAACGGGCCATACGTTTCCAGCATGACACCACTCTTCCTATTGCAGCTCTGACACCAAGGCCAATTGTCAGTTACGACGGATTATTGCTTGCGCTGTTGTTTTCCCAGTGGTAGGAAATATTTCACTGTATCCTAGGCTGAAAAGGAAGGGAAGAAGAATAGAGATGGACTGATAGGGCCCAGTGCTTCACACAAAATTGGAGAGAACACATTTCTTTGCAAACGTGAAGACTATATCCTTAGATGTTTAACACACAATGGTAGACACAAACAGCGTGTCTAGGTCGGACAGTCTAGATCACAGGGAATGGCATTTATTTATTAAATAAATATTAAAAACCTGGATTCTGTTGGCATTTCAGTGAGCAATCCAACCCTCTCTTCTCAAATACTTTTAGAATACATTTTTACATGAACTGCAAAGAAAGAAACTTTTTAGTGTTTATTTTCACCCCAATAGAAAATCCTCCCTCATAACCTGGAAACCTTCCTGATCTCTATTTTCTCTATTAAATTGCCCCGACCCGAGCAGTCTTAACTCTGCTAGAGCTTATCATCAGCACACATAATGATTCTAAAAACTGAAATGTGTATGATTTGATTGAAGTAAGAAAATATGGGAGTGGTTCATTTTAACTCTAGTTGTAGGGACCTGCCTCATCAAATCGCCATCTTTAAATGATGTGAGACAACTCTTTAACAACAACTTCTCAGTCAAGGATTCATCACCAGCAAGGCTCCTGGAAGGAGGAAGATGACGTGCTGTCAGCATGCAGTGTGGTCCCCAGGAAAAGTCACTCTCAGACTTTAGGAGGACCCCCAGTGAAGCAGAACACGTCTGTCCTCGGGAGTGACTTTGGTGCCCAATCCTCCCAGCTGGACAGAGTACAGCATCCGAAAAGGTGGTGAGGACAGGGAGGCTTAAGGTTCTAAGTGGGGTGTCCTTGAGGCTGAAAATGATACTTTATTTGAGCTTTTTTCTGATCTTCTGCTCAAGTGAATTAAGTCTTGCAGGTGGTCCTTTACATCAGTAGAAGGTTATTTTTGTTGAGGAAGAAATGGTGTTTGATTAGGAAGTAATTTTTTCCCCAAGCTTAGAAGTGGAGGAGAAGCAGATTCCAAAAGCCGTACCGTCCCTCATCCCATGTTTATATGGGTTTAAGGGGATCTATTTCCAGCTACAACAGTTCCTTTTTACCGCATTTTAAAGATTTCCTCCCTACATTTCGCATGTATCAGATGGCCATGAAAATTAATAAAATCTTCATTATTGGTTAAGAGAAAGACAATACACAAAGCGTGCTAGCCATAATGTCTTTGAAGCAACAGGAGGCACTCTATTTTAGGTGATTTTAAGGTTTATTCTTAAATATTTTTTTAAAAAAGCATTTGTTTTGGGGTTTCAACTTAAATTTTGGCTCTTACAGAAACAAAAGGTATTTTAAACTTTATAAGTGAGTAGTTTACCATCCTCTCATCCTAATAAGGTGATACCTTCCTGGGATGGCAAATTCTCAATTTTAAAATGTACTTACTACTGAAATAAACAGTACATAATTATTTCAATAGTTAATAGACAATATTATGATGAATTTTTATTTGATTGGTATGTTGATGCAGAAAAAACCCCAGAGAGAGAGAGACAAAAGAAATCAATAACAACAATGGAAACAATGCACATGATTATAGCTACTCTTAATGAGCAAATTACTTTGAGAACTTAATGCAGCTGATGCTGACTGTCAGTCTGGATGAAGCCTCTCTTCGCAGCTAGAAATGGTCCTGATAAGCGTGAAGAGATGCCTGGTAAGTATGGTACTAAATAAACTTGTAGTCTTATATTCTTGTATTCCATACCCCTATGGAGCATCTCGGAGGTGTGACTACATTTGGACATGATAAGCAACTAACTTAAAATCCCTTGGTTAAAAAGCAGCTCCTGGAGCTACCCTATGATCCAGCCATTGCACTACTGGGTGTTTACCCCAAAGATACAGACGTAGTGAAGAGAAGGGCCATATGCACCCCAATGTTCATATCAGCATTGTCCACAATAGCTAAATCGTGGAAGGAGCCGAGATGCCCTTCAACAGATGACTGGATTAAGAAGTTGTGGTCCATATATACAATGGAATATTACTCAGCTATCAGAAAGAACGAGTTCTCAACATTTGCTACAACATGGACGGCACTGGAGGAGATAATGCTAAGTGAAATAAGTCAAGCAGAGAAAGACAACTATCATATGATTTCTCTCATCTATGGAACATAAGAACTAGGATGATCGGTAGGGGAAGAAAGGGATAAAGAAAGGGGGGGGGTAATCAGAAGGGGGAATGAAACATGAGAGACTATGGACTATGAGAAACAAACTGAGGACCTCAGAGGGGAGGGGGGTGGGGGAATGGGATACACTGGTGATGGGTAGTAAGGAGGGCACGTATTGCATGGTGCACTGGGTGTTATACACAACTAATGAATCATCGAGCCTCACATCGGAAACCGGGGATGTACTATATGGTGACTAACATAATATAATAAAAAAATCATTAAATAAATAAATAAATAAATAAAAAGCAGCTCCTGGGGCGCCTGGGAGGCTTAGTCAGTTAATGGTCTGACTCCTGATTTCAGTTCGGGTTATGATCTCAGGGTTGTGGGACTGAGCCCTATGTCGGGCTCCACGCTTAGCGGGGAGTCTGCGTGAGATTCTCTCCCTCTCCCTCTGCCCCACCTCTCAAAAATACATAAATAAATCTTAAAAAAAATAAAATAAAAGGTAGCTCCTGAACTCTTTGCTTTGCTTACTGTGCTCTAACAATATTATCCCCTTGATGAGACATATACACCAAGCTCATGCCAACCTAGGAGCCTTTGCATTTGCTATTCCCTCTATGTAGAACACTTTTCCCTTAAATAGATATCCACATGGCTTTCAGGTCCTGGCTTTCAAATGTCACCTCATCAGAGAGGCCATCCCTCAGTATCCTGCCTCAAATACTGCCTTTCCCCCATATCTTCCTTTAACTTCCTGCATAACAGTACAGGTATGCATTTATTTGTATATTTGTTTATTGTCTGACTCTACCATTAGAAGTTAAGCTCCATAGATGTAGGGACACCTGTTTGTTCACTGCCGTGTAAACCCCCGTCACCTAGAGCTTTATCTCACATTTAGTAGGTGCTCAGTAAGTTTTTGTGAATGAATGGAACTGTCATTGTACTTTCCTTTTTAAAAACAACTTTGCTTTATGTCCTTCAAAACAAAACATTGAAGAAGCTACACTTCCACAGGCATGTAGTACAGTGTCACACAATCCTTGAGGATGTGAATATTAATGTACTATTTCCATTTTATTCATTTAATTTTTTTTTAAAGAGAGAGAGAGCACGTGAGTGGGGAGGGAGGAGCCGAGGGAGAGGGAGTGAGAGAATCCCAAGCAGGCTCCACACTCAGTGAGGAGCCCAACCCGGGGCCTGATCCCACAACCCTGAGATCACAACCAGAACCAAAATCAAGAGTCAGACGCTCAACCTACTGAGCCACCCAGGCGCCCCAATGTACTATTTCCATTTTATAGGCTACTAAAAAAGAATACATGTGCCAGTCTCTGTACAGATTCTAATTTAATATAAACTGTATACGCACACTGAATTCAATCTAAGAAAACAATTCTTTCTCCTTTCAAATGGTTGTTCATTCTGATGGTATATCTAGTATGTGTTCTAAACATGGATATTTAAAAGATATATTCCTTGAAGAACCCGGTTTGTACCATATACTCACTAGAGGCTCAACAACTGGTAACTCTTGGTGAATTGTTGCCATGCAATCCTCCTGTAAAATCTCTCTAGTGGGAAAGGAAAAGAAGTTCTATCTTGCTTTTAGAACAGAAAAATGGTCTTATACAGCATAAACTCCCCAAATATATCTCAAGTTAATACACAAGTTCTACACACAAAATAAACAAAGGCTTGTCTTTCTATTAAAAAGACTCCATTTGCTGTACAAAGATAGCCATCACAATAAATCAGTGTTCATGCTTCTCCAGAGAAAAAAACTAAACTATCCAATGTTTTCTATGATCGTCATCTGGTGCCTAACCTGCATATGATTCAACAGCCTCAGTCCAACTTTTCTCTGGTACACTGTTGGCCATTTGTCAGGCAAAGGTGTCATTATTGTGTCCTCATTACAATTGTCCTCATCTATCTTCAAACCTTAATTCTGTTACTAAAATGATCTCCAGCATTCATACCCTAAAATAAGATCAATATCATAACATACCACACCACCTATTTTTTTTTAAAGATTTTATTTATTTATTTGAAAGAGAGAGAGACATAGGGCGAGCATGAGTGGGGGGTAGGGGCAGAGGGAGAAGCAGACTCCCCGCTGAGCTGGGAGCCAGACGGGAAGCTCTATCCCAGGACCCTGAGATCACGACCTGAGCCAAAGTCAGACGCTTGACCCACTGAGCCACCCAGGTGCCCCTACCACACCACCTACTATAATGATGTGCTTACATATTCAAATGAATGGCAATATCCTGGTATTAGAATATTTATCAAATTTTTCCTATGTCAGATAAACATTTAATGCTGTTTGAGGCAAGGAAGAAAAATAATTAAATCCATGAATTATCCTCACTGATATTTTATTTTATTTTATTTTATTTATTTTTATTTAAAGATTTTATTTATTTATTTTACAGAGACAGCCAGCGAGAGAGGGAACACAAGCAGGGGGAGTGGGAGAGGAAGAAGCAGGCTCCTAGCAGAGGAGCCTGATGTGGGGCTCGATCCCAGAACGCTGGGATCACGCCCTGAGCTGAAGGCAGACACTTAACGACTATGCCACCCAGGCGCCCCTCACTGATATTTTAAATCAAGAACTTATTCCTCAGCTAATGACTTGTTAACGACAATTGCTTATTATTAATCCAGGGTCTACTCCTAAAAATATGTTTATATTGTACAACTATAACACTTCAAATGTTTATATTTCATAGGAACATAACATTATACAATATTTATGTAAAATTTTACAAAGCATTTCACATACATTTCTCATAAGCCATTTTCAGCTCACTATTTCATACGATAACACATTCTAACATATTTCTATTTTCTGGGGAGACCTGTGAATAGAAGCTAAGTTATTAATTTATTATAAATTCAATTTTATTTATTTATATATTTATATTTGCTGATTGCCTGATTTCTTCCAGGCATTTTGCTAGGTGCTGGGGATACTGAGCGGAGTAAGACATGGGCCATGACCTTTACAGTCGTGGCTGCTTAGGTACAGGGAAAGTCAACGTATTTTTGCAGAGCATCCAATAAATTTGCATGTACATGTTTGTGGGTGTATATGTGTATTCATAAATATACTAAATCATATATATATGTATTATGTATCTACATATATATTACAATTATACATACATATATCATCTGATCTCTCCACGTAAGTCAATAGTTAGTTACACTCTGAACACACATAAATATTGAAGTTGGAGTGGATGTTATAATTTGTAGGAAAATCAAAGCTTAATATGCAGATAAATGGTGACTTTCCTAGAAACATAGAAATATGCCCAAGGTTCCAGCTGTGATGAAAGATTCATGGCCTTATAGAAATTGAGTAATATTTGGGGGGGGGGATGGCTTCTTTATAGTAATCTGAAAGCAGAATTGCCCTTAAGGGTTGGAAGCAACCTATGTAGCTGATTTGAACTTCCTGTGCTGATTATCAGTTGGGCAGAGAGTTTAAAGTTTTGCCTCTGGAGAACTGAGTCTTGAGGAGATTTTACTCATTTGGAATTCCCAATGAAAAAGGTCAAGTCCTGAAACAACGCAACAACCGAAGTCCCTAGGAGTTGATTTCTCAAAGCAGAGACTACTTCTCTCAAAAACAACCTGTTTTCCAAAGTGGTTGTGCTATTTTATATTCCCACCAGCAGTTGAGAGTTCCAGTCCTTCCACACCCTTGCCAATACTTAGTATGGTCAGTCATTTTAATTCATAACATTCGAATAGACGTGCAATGGCATCTCATTATGCTTTTAATCTGCAGTTCTCTGATGTCTAGTGATGTTGAACATATTTTCATGTGCTTATTGGCCAACAGTATAATCTTTGGTGAAGCGCTTTTTAAATCAGACCATTTTTAACTGGGTTATTTGTGTTTCTATTATTGAGTTTTGATAATTCTCCATAAATTCTGAATGTAAGTCCTTTGTCAGATTTCTGGTGTGCAAATAAATTCTTCCAGTCTATGGCTCACTTTTTTATTCTCTTGGGAGTATCTTTCAAAGGGCAGAAATTCTCAATTCCTATTTGTCAAGTTTATCTCTTATGGATCATATTTTCTTTGTATTGTATCTAAGATATCTTTCGCTAACTCAAAATTATGAAGATTTTCTTGTTTTCTTTGAGAAGTTATATAGTTTGGGAGTTTATATTTATGTCTATCATCCATGTAAAGTTCTTTTATATGGTGCAAGAAATGAATACAAGTTTTTTGTTGTTTGGGTTTGTTTTTTGGGTTTTGTTGGTTTTTTTTTTTTTTTTTGCCTACAGATATACACCTATTCCAGCACAATTTGTTTAAAAGACTATCTTTTTTCCACCAACAAAATTGCTTTTGTTGAATATCAATTACCCATATATGTGTAGTTTATCTTCCGACTCCATTCTGTTATATTGATATATTTGTCTATATGTATATCAGATTGTCTTAATTGCTACAGCTATGTAAGTCCTAAAGTCAGGTCATGACAAGTCCTCCAAATTAGTTTTTCTTTTTTAAAGTTGTTTCAGTCATTATAGTTCCTTTGGACTTTTCTACAAATTTATGAATAAACTTATCAATTATCACCAAAAAACAAAAAACAAAAACAACCAACCACCACCACAAGAAAAACCCTACTAGCTCTGAGAACAAGGTCCTGTGGAAGTGAAACCCTAGTTAGCCTATGGAAAAAAACAGGAGTGGTGGGAAAGAGACCAACACAAATCATTGTTACCACTGTTTTCAGTTTGACTTAGGGACAGCCCTCTCTAGAATAAATTCATCATTGTCTTTATCAGAATTCCAGACAATCTTTATTTCAGTATCCCACACTACGTAACATATATTTTACACTCAGTTTTGCCTAAAATTTCACTGAAATGATAGAAAAGATGAGATCATCTATACATTTTCCCTCCAAACTAATGTTTTTCTGAGTCCTCATTCAGTTTTACCTTAAGCATTAGTCAAGTGCCAACTCAAGCCTTTACAATGGCCAGTGTCCTATTTATAAAACTACCAAGCTATTTTTCTTTCCATCTCTGCCCTTAAGACAATTAAATAAAATTCATCTTAAAATTAATCTTTAGCACTCAATATAACTATTCTAAGATTTCACCATACGTATCATTGAACAGTGAAATTTTGGCCAGGTAAGATGTAGATAAAGCAAGGATCTTTTCCTTCCCATAAATCACACTGCACCTTTCTCACTCTAGGTTTAGTGAGAGATTTAAGACCTAATATTCTAAGACAGCCATACTCCTGTGCGTGTAGAATGACATTAATTATGTATCATCCTTGGACGATTTAACAAAACAAACACCTCAAACATGTTCAGTGTTCTGTGTTTCAAATGAGGAACCAGGCAGAGAAAGATCTGGATTTATTCCATTCAAAATGTCCTTCTGAAGAGGTTTTCCTTTTAACTATGGTCAACTAATATCTACTAATCTTGATGGCCTGTTGTTCTTTTCCATTTCAGGAGTCCTGCTTCCTCCTTCTCCCTCCTCTTCCTCTCCAGGTTCCTTCCCCATTTCCCCATCTACTGTCCCACCAAACATCTGTACAAGTTAAACACAGTACGGAGGAAATCATGCATAAACCATTTAACTTCCAGTCTTTGCAGAGTAACGTATTCCTTTGAAGCAGGGAAGGGTTCTGATAAATTCCTGCAAATAATTTTAGCTGACAAGAGACGAGATTCTGGCGCACCGTAATCTGAGTGATAAGGTCTCCAGGAGGCAGAGCAGACGCACACATTTCTTCAGGTGACTAAGTGAGTTACTTCATGATGCTTTTCCCACATTTTATGGCTTACAGGTCTGCCTCTTCCTCGGATTTGATGAAAACAAAACCAAAACAAACAAAAACCTACAAAACTCTTTAAAAATTTGTCACTCCCCTAAGTGTTGAAAACGATCTCAGGAAAATACCCCTTCCTCCAAGAATCTGTCCCGTGTGGCTGTGCCTTTTGTGTCAGGCCACTTACTGTAAAGATTTCCTTTGGCGTAATTCCTTCATGGTAGGCTCCCCTTTCAAAGAGGGAAACCACCTTACGTTTCATTCAAAGTGCAAAACTATGACTCATTTTCTTCATTAAAAAAAAAAAAAAAGGTAAGTCTGGGTCCCTCAATCTACTGTCTTATGTTAAGGAGCCAGTTTTCCACTGTTAATTACTGCTCTACCCTTGCTTTATCACACTAAGACGAGGTAAGACTTTTTGTCGTGTTCATTGATCTTTTTTGCCTTTGATTCTATAAACAGGAACTATCTGTAAGTCAAGCTGTACACTCTTGGATTAAAGCCCAGGCTATTAACACTTTTTCAAAGGGTATGCCATATACTACTGTCAGAATCAGTGTGGATAAGAATGCTTGTTTGACAGATCAAGTTCTAATTCTAAATGGTGCAGCGTCCCCTTTCTCGTTAACCTTTATCAAGAGAACTTGATCATGTTTTGTGCTCAAATGGAATTCTGCCCATAGGTCCTAACAAACTGAAAGATGACTATATGCCCTTGTTTTATTATCAGGATATATTGATTAATTATTGCTGTAAAGAATTTGGCATAATATATGCTTACAATAAAATATTTATATTTGGCAGACATTCTCTAATATACAAACGAGAAACTAAACCTCTACCCCTGCCCAAATTTACTTATTCAGCCATCTGGGGTGGGGGGTGCTTACTTTGTAGAGAACAGAAGTCGTCAGGCTCCTCTGGAGGTAGTTGTATTGAAAATGAGATAGTATAGGGGGGGTCTGCTTCTTTCCTTGTCTGGGTTGGCCAGTTTACAAACTGGCCTTTCAAATGGTATGAATTCAAATCCTCTTTTTTGTGCGTCATGGCATAGAACTTAGACGTTACATAGGATTGACCTGAAATGATCTGACAGGTTCAAACTCTGCACTGTGGAGGTGTCGGGGGTGGGGGAGGGAATTTAATCTAGAAGCAGACATCCCTGTAGTTATTTTTGCGTGAAAGTGGGAGGCTTATGTCTAGGATAGAATATGTCGGACTCATAAGTTTTTGTAACAGGACACATACTATGCTTTCTGCACTTCTAAACTCTAAATCACGAGTCTAATTTTATAAACAATACCAGAGAATACTGGCACTTGAAGCAATTCTTAGAAAATTCGCCCTTCAGTATTTGCCAAGATTATATTTGAAACAACTAGCTTTGAAAGCTACCGTCTAAGGATTTACTAATGACTGGGGCTTCTATGCTGGCTATGCTCCAGTGTGTATTGAGGCAAACGAATGTTTCCCAAAATCTGGTTTCTGCAGTTTAGTATTAATTGATAAAAGGTCCCATCATCAAATAAATTGGGAAAATACTGGGTTAAACAAAATTAATTAGCTTTATGTAGTATTGGGCTTCTAAGGATCTTTAATATGCTAATATAGTTTTGAAATCTACAAAAGAGAGATTACAGTTTGTTGCATTTTCCATTTCTTGAACCCGTTTCTGATGGAGTAACTATTTACATCTAGCATAATTAGTTTTCTGAAGAACAAAGGTTGGGAAATGCTCCAGAAATCAATATGTCCAGATCCTACTACATGCATTTCCTGAGGAAATCACTTCTCTGCATTATGATATAATATTATGACTTTGGGTTTTACAGTGGGCCAGTAAAGGAAAGAGTTTCTGTTTATTTGGGTTTTTAAAAAAGATTTATTTATTTGAGAGAGAGAGAGAGAGCATGAGCATGAGCAGAAGAGCAAGCGGGGAAAAGGGTAGAGGGAGAGAATATCCAAGCAGACTACCACTGAGTGTGGAGCCTGATGGGGGGCTTGATCTCATGAGCCATGAGATCAGGACCTGAGCCAAAACCAAGTCAGACGCTTACCCAACTGAGCCACCCAGGAGTCCCAGTAATGGGAAGAGTTTTTAAAGTAACTTTTCTATCTTTTTGCCATAACATAATTACAGCATCTAATATACATTAGATAAACATTTATAATGTGTATTTTTAAAAAGATTTTATTTATTTATTTGACAGAGAGAGAGAGAGACAATTAGAGAGGGAACACAAGCAGGGGCAGAGGGAGAGGGAGAAGCAGGCTCCCCACTGAGCAGGGAACCCAATGCGGGGCTGGAGCCCAATGCGGGGCTTGATCCCAGGACTCAGAGATCATGACCTGAGCCAAAAGCAGACGCTTCATGACTGAGCCACCCAGGCACCCCTATAATGTGCATTTTTGCTATAATTTGTTGCCAGGTATTACTTATCTCTCCAAATTTCTTAATAGGCATTGAGATTTATAAACACAATAAAAACTTATTTCCCCCCCTTGACTGCTAGGGGAATATCCTAGGGGAATATTGCACAAATGCAAATGTGTCTTATTATAAGAACATATTTTGGGTTGCTAAAATTTTTCCTTCTGAATAATGTTTTATGTCTTTTGTGTTGTAATTGGGTATCTTGATGTTTAGCTTATATCCTAACTGGGTTAATAAATTCCACCCCAATAAATGTGGTGAAGAATATCAAGTATGAAATTTAATAGAAATCAGTTATGTGGTATATCTGCTTCAGTATTTCAATAATGGTAAGCATGAAATAAATGGTAGCTGTTATTATTAATAACAATGCTAGTTTTGTTTTGTCTTTCTCTCTTTAATGTTAATAGTAAAGAAGAATAAAAGATGAAAAGTAAAAGCTTCCCTCCTCCATTATTTCTCACCCTCGATCCCATTCCTCAATAGGAAACATTTTAAGTTGTTTCTAGTCTCATGTTAGTAGGAACAGTATTGCAATGATTGCTCTTGTACAAATTTATGAGTCATATATTGTGCATTTTTGTTGGGTATAAAACTAGCAGTCTAAGGGCACCTGGGTGGCTCAGTTGGTTAACCGCACAACTCTTGATTTTGGCTCAGGTCACGATCTCAGGGTCGTGGTATTGAGCCCCACATGGGGCTCCTCTCAGTGGGGAGTCATTTTGGGATTCTCTTCCTATCCTCTGCCCCTCCCCCTCCTCTCTTGTGCGCACTCTCTCTCTCTCACTCTCTAAAACAAACAAACAAACAAACAAACAAGAATAGCAGTGTAATTGCTGAGTCGTATGATATGTATATGTAATCGTTTTCCAGAAGTAGTAGCTCCATATGATACTTCCATGAGAAGTGTATAAAAGCGTCAACATCCAGGCCAACATTTGATAGTATCAGTCTTTTTAACTGTGGTCTTTTCTTCTTATTATGTCAACTTCACATAGTACCTTAAAATATATTCTACAAAAATTGAGGACATTAACAGCCCTATAGTTTCTTCCATAAACCTCCAAGCTTATCAGGTATATAATTACCTTTATATTATAAAAGTTTATTACACTTACATTGTCTTCTTTAATTATAATTTAGTTTTATCCTTCCTCTGTACAGAGAGACTATAAAAATAAAAAATCCAATAAATGACAATTACAAAATTATGATTATATAAATATTATTCACTGCAAAATAAAATAATGTGATGGAATTCCTAAAGCAGGAGGTGCAATTCTGTCACTAGATCTGTACTACTCAACGGAGAATTTTCCAAGTGTAAAGGTCAAGATCATTCTCCAACAATTATTCAAAAACATGACATATTTTATATTGCTTCCTATTTGAATTTTTACTTTTTTGCCCAGCTTTTATACTTCTTAGGGTTTCTAATTGGCTTTCTTTTTCCTGTTGACAAAAGAATACTTATATTTCTACTTCATCATCAATTCTACTCTATTTATTTATTAATTGTTTTAAGACATCCATGTTCTTTGGAAGATATTATTCTTCAGGCCCTGACTCTGGTCACAGGCTCTAATTTGGAATGACTGCTCTCTACTACATAACTGCCATTCTGGGATATCTTTTCACTGCACTCTTAAATCTATTGCTTTTTGATTCTTATACTTTTCATCTTTCCTAGATTACGTGTGTGTGTGTGTGTGTAATTTTTCTTAAGTATATCCTCAAGTAGTTTTTTCTAAAAGTGCATTTTGTACATAAATTGTCTGAATTATTGCATGTCTAAAGATGTCTTTATTTTATGCTCACCTTTGATTAACAGTTCAAGGTTTAAAAGGATACTTTCTCAGAACTTTGAACGTGCCAAAACTGTTTTTCTAGGATCTAGTGTTACAAAAGGTCTGACACCAAGTTGATTGTCATTCCTTTATAGGAAACCTATTTTTATTTCTCTTGATAGCTCTTAGGATCTTCTCTTTTTCATAATGTCCTAGGGTTTTTTTTTTTTTTTTAAAGATTTTATTTATTTATTCGACAGGATAGAGACAGCCAGCGAGAGAGGGAACACAAGCAGGGGGAGTGGGAGAGGAAGAAGCAGGCTCATAGTGCAGAAGAGCCTGATGTGGGGCTCGATCCCATAACGCCGGGATCACGCCCTGAGCCGAAGGCAGACGCTTAACCGCTGTGCCACCCAGGCGCCCCCATAATGTCCTAGGGTTTTAAGAGAATTTGTCTAGATCTTTTTACAGTCATCCTGCCTAGGGCTCAATGGGCCCTTTCAATCTGAAAATATTCTTCAGTTTCAGGAATTTATATCAATCATTTCATTATGACTTCTCTCTTTTTTCTTCTGCCCAAGTCTTTTTAGGTTGCTGTTGTGTCTTCCTCATTGATCTTCTATCTATGGATCTACTTTCTTCAAATATATGCCTTTATCTTGTCAACTTTTTCTTTTAGTGAATCTTTATTTCAGTAGTCCTTTTATATTCTAAGAATTCCATGTATTTGTCTTTTATTCCCTTATCATTATAGCTGAGCTTGTTTTATCAATGTAATACCTTCTTAAATGTTTCTGAGGCTACTAATAAGAATTTTTAAAAATGTAGCTTTCATTCCCATAATGCCTCTTCTTTCTTCATGGCACCTGTTAGCCCTCAAACGTCAGTAATTACCTGTTTACATTTATTAATAAAGACCCAGGTTGCTTAATACAAGTAGTTAGTGCAAGTTAAATAGGTATGTTTTTCTCAACCACCTTTTCCTCAGAATGACAGAGCACGATAACTGGCAGGCTTTACGTGAAGGACTGGGGCTGAGATCAGACAGCAAACCAAACAAGCGTGTTATACCTGCCTATTCCTTCCTAACTCCACCTGAAAATGGGGAGAGCTTTCCTCTGAGGGTCACCACCATTTCAGATCCATAAATTCCTTAAAAGATTGGTTTTTTAGTTTTAGATTAGGGAATAATACTATAATGGAGGGTGGCTGAAGGGGAGGGGATTGACTTTCCGAGCAGCTCCATCCTTCAAGAATATCACCTTATTTTCGAAATCCCTTCTTCCTCCTCATGTCCCAAACCAACCACAAGTTTGGAGCCTGTTTGTGCTCCGTTGCCAGGAAGCATGAGTTCCCCCTCTACTGTTCTTATATTTGCTCTGGACTGTAATGTCTGCTTTGGTTTATCTACTTTCCATCTTTCAGAAATTTCTGAAAACCTCTGGTCTCTTGATATCATCCCTTCCATTTTTAGAACGGCCCTGTTTACTTTCATGCTGACATTTGGGATGTAGCTGAGGGAAAAGTTTCTGGTCAGTGTGCCTTGAGCCCCTAATTCTTACACAAAATTTAACACTAGGGAGGCACACGTTTAAAACGAATATCATCTGCATAAGAATATCGTTAGGAATTAATACTCTTGGAAACTGTCTTGATTCTGAGACTTTATAACTAAATTTTCACAGTTTATGAGCCAAATTTACTAACAAACCATTTAGAAAACAAAGGCAATAAATGAAATTCATTTTTGATCTGTATGAAGTCACCTAGCTTTAGAGAATGGGAGAGACTCAATTTAATCAGAAACTCTGTGGGGTCTTAGATATTCTCCAGATTGAATTCAATTGGGAATTTTGTCATGCAGAATTTAACAACAGTTTGTCCTTCAGCCTCCAGCTCCCGGGTGCTATTCCTGGACTCCTGCCAGTATCTTCCCCTAGACTGCCTTATGCGGCCTTCAGGCGGGGGAGGGAAAGGAGGAGGGCATAGAACACCCCTCTTGTTAAAAGGGAAATTGGAAAATTAGCAGGTGTGAGAGAATGCTGAACCTCCTTGGAATAGTTCTGGGGCTTGCTTCCTGATGTAATATGAAAATGTGAGAAAATATTTTAAAAAAATCAAGAGCTCTGGTGAAAGCAAAGGGGTTATCTGAAACATTTCAAGTCCAAAGTAAACATGTAAGATTGATTAATCCAGGAGATCATTAGAAACTAACATTATCCATTCAATATGGCAGTTTCTTTGCACCAAATATTGTGTAGTTGCTGGTGATAAAATGAGCAGTAGAGCATTATATATTAACCTCAAAGAATTCATAGTCTGATGGTTGTACAGAGATTAACATATAATCACTATCCCATTTAGAAAGCATAATGAAAGACATCGACACTGGTTTTATTATGAACACAAAGAGCAGAATTATTTCTCCAATGGTGTGTTGGTAAAAGTTTAACAACTGCCTTTCTGGGGCGTAGGCTTTGCCAATTTCTGTGGTGTAAATATCCAAACCATGGCCAGTTTCAAGCTGATGTGCGGTAGCACACCATTTTGTAGTATTTTTTACCATACGGATACACCATACTTTAAGAGTACAAGTAAGAAAATGTAGTACAGTAATAATTAGGTAATAATTCAGAAGCGATGAATTTTGAGTATTTGTTACCTTTGTTTTTAATATAATTTATTTAATTGTAAGTTTATATAAAATAATGTTTAGTAATAGATGTGCTTCACAACCAACTCACAAAACTCTTGAAAAAGTAGCTATTGGTTCCTAAGCCAGGGCAAGCTGGCTCCAGCCAACCCACAACCGGGGGAGGGGAAACCGACATCCTGCAGGACACAAATGAGGATGGAACACTTCACCATAAACAGGTTTATGTCTGTTAGAATTGGAAGGAGAAAGGTAACAAAAGGGAAGAGGGAGTAAGAAGAGCTGATGATGCCCAGAAAAACAGTGCAGTCCGTGGAGCCAAAGAAACACCACTTTATCACCCCGCTTTTTAAAGTATGTTCTCGTTAAACAATCACCTTCTGCTTAGCCGGGACAGGATGGGAGGCGTCCGTTGGCCCTCAGTTCCTGGAACAGTAAGGACAGGAAAATCACATGGAAATGAAATCTTCCTTTCCATCCCTACTGGGACATTCCTTCTAGTTTATGATGATGTGGACCACCAAGGGGGCAGTGGCAGTGGGGAGGGGGGGCACTTATCAATGACCCCCTAAACAGAATGACCCGGTGAAAAATCTTAAGTTAGCAGTGGTGCTCATTACTCAACCCAGAGCTGGGGGGCCAAGATCTGCTGAGACTATGATGGCGTCCTATGGAATACGAGTGATCTAGGAGTCCACAAGTGGTTGAGTCAACTGTCATTTTAAAGCTATATTTTAAAAACTCTTATCAAAATGTATATACTCAAATATGTTATAACCCATATCAGGCTTCTTTGATTGAAACGGACAGAAAACCTGTCTCTAGTTTAGATTAGATGTTGGGGAAAAGCTATTAGCCAATGTCACTAAAGAAGTCTAGGGGTAGAGCTTAAGCTCACTTAACGTCGTTCTTGACCAGAGGCTCAAGTGATGACACTGGGACCTAGTGTCTCTTTCTTTTGGCTTCATTTCCATTCTCAGATGGGCTTTGCTTACAAAGTCACAGAAGGCTAATCTGTTCAATTTCTCTCTCCCAGCAGTTGAATAAAATTCCTGGGCTTGTCTCTGGCCAAAACATGTCTGATTCCAAAGGAGTAGTTCGGAGTCTCTAATTAGGTCACCGGCTCCCAAACTCATCTGCACAATACAATCACCCAGGACATTTTTTAAAATTCCAAAGCACAGACCCACCCCCAGTCGATTAAATCACAATCCCTGGGGTCGATGCAGGTGTCACTCTTTTTTTAAGCTCTTCGGGTGATTCTAATGCAGAGACAAATTTAGAAACCCCTGGATTAGGCGATCATAAGAATATGAGTTTTTAGAATCTCCTTCTGATTTACTAAGAAAGTCAGGTTAGGTTAATTTCCTTAATGCCTACCTCAAAACCATTCTTCCTATGCTTTCCATCTCTGTGGTAGAACGTTCCTCTACTTGCCCAGCCTGGCATCAATCTGCATCCTCTATCAGCATTCTGTTCTCCCTTCTCTCGTCCTGCCTTGCCTGGCTCCAGGAATCATCCCTCGTCTCCTTTGTATCTTGAAGTTTATCTCTCTGCTGGCTTTTTCCTTGAGACCTCGAAAAACATGCTCAGATCTCTCCTATTCCATAATACCCTTCCCTATTCCCTGTGGCCCCACCCTTTACTCTAGGGGCTACTGCCCAGCTGGCCTCACCTCTGCTGTCCACCTTACAAGAGTGGTCTGCACTGACAGCCTTATCATCTGGCTGTGGACAGCACTATGCTGCTGAAACTGTTCTCTCAGAGGTCAGCAATGACCCACTTACAAAAGCAAATGCCTGATTCTTTCTCTCTCTTTCTCACTGAAGGCTGCTCTTTGTCCCCTTTATGAAATATTGTCCTTGCTTTGCTTTTTTGGATATTACGGCATCCAAACGCTCCTTCCCTCATTGTTTTTCTTTCTGCCACTTTTGTTAGCTTAAGAAAGCCTTGGAGAAAATGGATATGTGTCCCAAACACGTTTCGCAGGAAATATGTATCAGGAGACTTAAGAGTGAAAATGCACTAAGGCAACAATTTAGAACACAAAAGAAATTCTTTAAAGATGCTCAACACCACCATTTATCAGGGTGAATATTTGGAAACAAACTAGGGAGATATGCTAATTATGGTAATCCATATAATAGAATACAGTAAACTTTCCTACCACAATTGCGTGCCAACGTGCACAAACGGGTAAAATTTTAAGAAGAAAACGGAGGGGCAAAAGTATGTATTGCACATTCACTAAAACTTCAACTCTTATTAAAAAGCATGTAAGTTGTAAATCAACTTGACCCCTCCCCAAGGTTTCCATTGTAACACTGGCAACATATCTTCAGTGACATTAGATTTTACCTTATTTTGAAAGGAATTCAGTTTTGTTTTGAAAATCAAACAGAAAATTTCCTTGGTACAAATTTTAGTTATTGTGCTTTTTAATAATTGAGTTTGGATTATGAATAAGAAGTGTTTTCCCATTTTCTCAGTGCCCAAAAGCTTTGTCTTAACTTAGGTGGTCACCATTGACTAAGAAATATGAGATCATTTTGTTTTTATTGCTTTTATAATGGCAAGGTCAAAGTGTCTCTTTCCATTTGTAAGGCGAAGTAACATCCTTCAAGAAGCTAAATGTAATAAACATCTGGTTCAGGGGCGCCTGGGTGGCACAGCGGTTAAGCGTCTGCCTTCGGCTCAGGGCGTGATCCCGGCGTTGTGGGATCGAGCCCCACATCAGGCTCCTCCACTATGAGCCTGCTTCTTCCTCTCCCACTCCCCCTGCTTGTGTTCCCTCTCTCACTGGCTGTCTCTATCTCTGTCAAATAAATAAATAAAATCTTTAAAAAAAAATAAAAACAAACATCTGGTTCATGGCTTTTCTTTTGAATACATGTGGTATTGAAACTTTAATAAAGTAATTACAAAAGAAATTGTGCAAACCAATTTTCTTCTGTAGATTCATAAGGCATAGATGATTAATTTTTAGTTTAACATACAATTCTCATGTATGTGTACAAAATAGTGCCAGGAGACTTAATAAAAGAGAGAAAAAGTGAAAGAAGGATCTAAACATTGACTGCTCCCTTATAATCCTAGAAATTTTCAGAATACTATATCTTTTCTCAAATAGTGGGAGATTACCAGAAATATGTTTTCTGCCAGAATAAATGGAATTTACTAAGATAAAAACTTTTGAATAAATCAACTGCAAGAGTAAATTAAAATTAAATTATTTTGTTATTGCTAACATGAGCATAAACCATATGAAAGTCTTCACGTATGATTTTTAACTTATAGATGGAAAAACTGAGATTCAGTGAGGGAGTTCATTCTTGTTTCAGCCACACAGGTGAAAACAAGAAGAGCTGGGACAGGATCATGTATCTTCTTACTTCCAAGTCAATTCTATTTCCCCTACACTGTATGGAACGCTAAGGGATTAGAGATGCATTGCCTTAGTTGGTTCTAATAGTCTAGATGGACAGGTATACGGTTCCCATCCCCTCCTCCTACTCTAGAAAAATGTGGTGGCAAAAATGAAACATTGAATCTCATTTTCCCAAAATGCACAAGTTAACCCATAAGAATGACTATCCTAAATTGGTCTTCCTTTTCCCACCAACAAACCAGTTTTTCCTTCCTGATCGGCCACAATTATCTCAGAAGGGTATGGACTCCTTGGCGTTCACTGAGAGCCAAATAGTCCCTCAGTAGGACAGGTGCCTCCTGCAAGGGGATAAAGCGTTTCTAGTAAGCAATTCCTATGCAGAAGATGGGGGGAGGGGCGGGAGATAAACCTAAAACTATGAGAAGTCCAGCCAGTTTACAAAAGAAAAGGTTGAGACAGCTAGGAGTATTGTGGTCTAAGTCACTGTTCAATGTAAACGCTCCAGAGCACTGGACCAGGAGCACAGGAAGAATTCCATCACAGTCACCACTAGAAGCACCTGGGGGAGAACGCCAAGACACACCAGAGATCTGGTTGCAGAATTTTCCCTTTCAGATACAGTCTCTGTACTTGTGAGAGAACTATGTCTGTGCTCTAGCAACAGCTCAAACTCCCACAAAATAAGCAATTTTATTTTTTGAAACAACTTTTAAGTACAAGGGGTATTTTTAAAAGTTTATAGGCTGGAATGATAAACTAGCTTTGATAGGATGAGATGAAGTGGTAGAGGCAAAGGAGAAAGGATATGTTTTCAGGTGAGGTTTAGAAAGGGATGGAAAGTTAATGAGGTGGAGAGATACAGTCAAACTGTTCCAGATGGCAGGGTCTGACAGAGGAGGCCAGCGAGCGTTAGCCAAAGGAATGAGGAGAGGGAGACGGGAGAATGAGGGCCAGCAGAGAGAGGGCATTCTCAACCAAGATGGTAATCAATTCCGAGTCACGTCGCGGAGTGGATGAGGAGCCATTAGAGGAGAATGCTGGAGGAGCTGGGGGACCAGACACAGACAGATGGGCAAGTGCAGAGGGACCTAAGCAGAATATTTGAAGCTATCAGAAGAGGAGAAATCATGTCCAGAACACTGACATGAGCCTGGTGAGTTCCCTGGATTAAAAGAATGTAGCAGAAAGGGAAGTTAGGGTAAGAAGTATTTTTCCTCTTCCATCAAGACAAAAAATTAAATGTATTGTTGCAGTTGATTGAGATTGCATATGGGAAATGAATTTCTGAATAGGAAAAAAAATTAAACATTGGATGAGTGTCAAAGAATCTCAGAGTTTAGAGGGACTCAGAGGTCACTTGAATAATCCTTTGGAAGACTATCAGACACGTTGCCAGATTGTTCTTGTTGGGGAGAATTAAGAATGAGATTGCTGGCTGTCTAAGATAGTTGAGTTTCAGTTCTCTCAGGAGACAAGTCCCAGATTAATGTCTGACCTTCCCTTTCAAGCACGACGAGTCTGTGATTGGGGAAGTGTAAGGAGCAAAGACTGAAAGGAAGAGAATGCGGGTATGATCGGAACAAATCCCTTTAGTCCTGCTCAGTGTCAGTGGATAAAGTAATGCCCATGAATGCTCAGGCTGCAGAAAAGAAGAAAGGATACCGAGGTTGGGAGGAGACATCAGGAAGGAGAAAGAGGCAGAGATAAAGAAAAGGTGCACAGCAGGAAGCAGCTGGATGCCAGCCAAAAAGGTCTCGCTCGGATCGTCCATTGGGATGCAGGTCAACAGGGCTGCCTGTATAGTAAGCTAATGGGACAGGGGTAGAGACAGTAAATTCTAATTCTAGGCCACATGTGTGTGTTTGGGAAGAGAGAGGAAGGGAAGGCAGGTAGGAAATAAAATGACCCTGAGGCTAGCTCTGATTTTGGAATCTGTAGTAAAATGAAGGCAGAGAATTTTGGACACGAGTTTTGAGCCGGGAGAGAGAAGACAGGAAGACAAAGAGAATGGCAACAAAACACAAAAGGTGACCAGAGCCCCACTCCCTGTGGAATGTCAGTAAATATTTATTGGCTGATGTTGACTTCGGTAGACAGTGAAGCCTGTGAAAGGAAAACCCCATTGCCAGTGGGGCGTGAAAGTTCAGGTCTGTGCACCCCAAACAGTGGCCCCTGAGGAGGGAGTAGTCACACCCGTTATCACTACAGAACGAGACGCTGTGCACGTGAGGCCAAGCAGTCTCAAGGAGAGAGAAATGATGAAACCATGACAGGAGAGAACGCACAAAGGCTGTTGAAGCTGTGAAAACATACTCCCTTCTCAGAGAATATTCTCTTGAGGACTGTAGCCCCTGGCGGAGAAAGCGGGACTCTCAGAGGTAGCAGCTGTGGAGGTAGGCTCCAAGAAGCCTTGCTTTACTCACTCAAGAAAACTCCTTTGTCAGATGTGGCTAGAAAGCTGAGAAAATGTTCTTTTTGAATTTGGCTCCAAGGCCGGGTAATCAGCAGGCAGTCTCATTCTGAAGGAGAGGACAGGTGTCATGGCAGAACACAGCATCTCTTCTCCAGATTCCAATGCTAGGTGGAAAAGAATGCTTTGGACAGTGTTTGGTCTTTGAGTGGCTCAAAGTTCCTGTCCTAATGGTAGGGGCAGGTCTTTCAAGTTAAGGTTATTTGATTCTGGTTCTACCTTTGTAGGGGACCAAGAAGGCAAACAAATTGAAAGCTGCCTGAAGGCTTAATAAGAAAAAAAAAAGACTCGATTCCCAAATCTGAGAAGTGTTAAGTTCACCAAAAACATGCTCTGCGGTAATACTGTGGGCCATGCTTCTGTGTGGGATGATCCTTCAAAATTATTCTCACATAAAGAACTACTTATTTATTGTTAAAAATATATTGCTTAAAAAATGCTTGATACACCTATAAAAACCCCAGCCTAGGATTCCAGTGCATAAAATGGCAGTGCCCGGCACACATAGTAGGTCCTCAATAGCTATTTGTTAAATGGACAACAGAGAGATGGATGAAGAAGCTAAAAACCAAGCCAGCTACAAAGAGTGTAGGTATGTGTAGAAGATAGTTTTCCTCTAATTGCACCCTTTTCTCCTTAAGAGAATTAAAAAAAATATTGCAACTGCCATACTACTTGTGGGGGACATCAACCACAAATAGCAAGGTAGTTTCGGAAACACGAAGCTCATCTCCCCTCCCCCTGCCTAAGATCTGGATAAGGTTCTAGTCACCAGGGGTCTAGCAGAGAACTTGAAACGTTTGCTAAGAGCTCATGGATAATTGAGAAGTCCTACCCATTTCAACTATGCAAATCCCATTCATTTTACCAGACATCACTCTGAGCCTACTACCCTGGGCTAGCACCGCGCTAAGTATCTCGAGAAGGTGGATTGGCCACGGTCCTCAGGGAGTGTAAAAAATGCATGTGTTTTGGGGGTGGAGAGTGAGGATGTGGAAACTGTGTGGTGAGGAGGACGAGACAGCAAAGAAGGAAACGTCATCCCAGTGAAAATCCACACACATGAATCCTCCCCCCTCCACAAAAAACAAACAAACAAACAAACAAAAACCCAAAGAAGGAGCATTAGGATTGCGATTACTAATATTTCTTGGTTTTATTATAACAGTCTAAGAAAAACAGCACCACAGGTAGGGGTGGGGTTCAAAGAACTCAATGAACAACAGGTAGCATTGGAGGGCCTCGAACCTGGTTGGACAGAACTATAAGTGGACGGCAAGGTAAGGCATCGCACCACTCAGGCACGTCCCTGCCAACATTTTGACATCCAGTCAGACACACAGAGGAGTCAAATTATGGTAAACTGTTTCCATATATAGATTTTATTTTGGTCATCAATTGGCAGTCTTAAGCTAAGTAGCAGATAGAAAACAGCAGATATAAAGATTTTGGGTGGAAAAGGTGAAATGGCAACTACAAAGAAGGCATCAGGACTTTCTCCATTTTTCTCGATTTTTAGCAACTGCCTGAGTAAACATTTAAATCTCCTTTCACTGCAGGAGACCAATGCTTCCAGAAGACTCGGAAAACTGGTAAAAGTTAAAAAAAAATGTTTGTAATAACATTGCTTGGGTCCAGTCTCATTCTAGTATGTAGGACTGATGAAAGAATTTCTGATACACATGAGTAAAAATTATTGTTCCATGATTATAATGTAAGAAGAGCATCAACTTTGCAACATCGAGATAGGTAAATGCTAAAATCAGCTAAGAAAAGAACTTTTCAGAATAAGAGTCCTTTCTTTAAAAGTCTTAGCCAAAAGCAAAACATAAAGGATAGTCTTTTAATGGTGATTCATAAGCAGAAATTGTACATTTATACCAAATGCAGAGGATACAGTCAAAACAGAATTTACTACCCCATGCTAACAGCCTAATTTAAAATGGATAGTCTTTCCTATATTTTCCCCAAAGCACCTTTTAAAAGACTTGCTCTGCTATCCAAACAACTTGCAAATGCATTCGGTGAGTTGGGCTATAGTATTTATTCTCTTTCCTGTTATTGACTCAAGATCTATTTCTCACTATTTGCTTTGTGCTCATTCTTCTGCCAAATAAAATAGTAATTGCATTTTTAGCTGCACTGCTGGTGATCAAAGAACTCTGATATGTCAAGCTAAACTGATAGAAATAGCATCCATTAACATATTTATAGGTTCAGAGCTTCTAGAGCATAATTACACCCATTAATTACTTGACAGTACTCTACAGGCGAAAAAAGAAAGACATTTGCAGGTACACAAATGAGTAAAGTTTTGGTTTTTTTTTTTTAAATAATAAATTCTCTCTAAAGAAGATCCTATCTAAAGGAAAGAAGGCAAGAAGGCTCACGTATCTATATACGTAGCTAAGGCAGAATGTTTAAGAATTCACTAACTTTGGGACAGAATGCACACAAAGTAAAACGAGATGGCACAGAGGGATTTCGAAGAAAAGCATAATTTAAATTTTACAGAGAGATTTAATTAATATTTCAGAGTTCTAAGGGAGACAATCTCAAGCCAGTAGTTCTTGATGACAAGATACAGAGCCATGATTTTTACTTTCAAATAAACTTCTTCGAATATCACATAGGACCAAAGCATTGCAAATTACCTACATTTCTGAACATGCAATTCTAACACATAAAAAAAAAAATAAAGCTGTCCTTGGAGAAAGCTCCTGAGATGTTAGAAATTAATAGAATAAACAATGATTCTGTAGCTTCACCAGCTGTGCGAGTCCTGAAGCTGCCAGCTGCATTTAGTCCGTGTATCATGCAAAGGACGGTAACACACACTTGACTCCTCTTGACCAGTTAATCAGTATGCAAAATGACGGTTTCTCATAATAACTTCAGCACCGGACCCCAACACATTTTCTTTTCAGCAATGAACGAAATCGTTAAGAAAAGAAAAGAAAAGGGAAAAGAAAAGAAAAAAAACCACATATGCCAGGTTTCTTCCTAATTTCAGCATGAACACAACCAGGACGTAAGGACGAAAAGCAAAGCCGACTCTACCTGTACATATCTATCTATACATATTTCACCGAGTTCTTTGTTGCCTGACAATAAATTGTAAAGGCAGTCATATTTGAAAGTAAAAACCATTAAACTGTGTTTATAGGTTACTGCAACCGACTCGCAGAGTGCGTAACAAGGAAATCACGGTACCTTTAGTAAGTCGTCTCAGAATCTGACAACGGCATTTAAAAGAGACAGCTATCATTCTTGCTCACTGCCTTCTGTGGCAAAGTGTACTCAGGGCTCTGCTCTGGTGGCTGGCAGCAGCAGCATATGAATTCCTTGCGCACATACCAGGAGAAAGGTAGTCCCAGTGGGGAGTGACAAAGCTTAATTCCTCTTGGCTGATGCAGAGGTCCGGTACATGTCATCCGGCAAAGCTGTGTCATTCACTACTACTACCACCCCTGCCCGCCACAGCCTCCTCCCCCTGCACAATCACAATGGCTTAGAAAGTAAGGCTGTTTCGATAGCAACAAAGCACCAAATTGTGGAAAGCAGGGACAATGCTGGGAAGGAGCCGTTCCATAAATCTAATACTAAGCACTGAGCAATGCATTCAGTTTTAGGCAAAGGGCTATGTATTCCAGCCGTTTCAGCTCCCCCCACTTCCTTCTATCTCAGCGTCCAGTCCATGTGCTTTATGTGTCTCATTTAACTAGAAATGTTAGTGAAATGCTTGCACTCTTACTTTACAAAGAAATGCATATATCATATCCTGTGTTTCCTCAACAAGAATGGAAGGCAAAGGAGGGAGGCAGTTTATCTTTGGGATTCAGGACAAAATAGAAGTGAAACAGCCCTAGAACAGGGTCAGAAAGACCTATTTGGCACTTTGCAAATCTGTGAGGGCCAAGGCAGTCTAGGTTTGGAGATGAAATGCAAGAAGGGCTAAAGGAAAGGGTTCAGGCAAGGCAGACCATCAGGCAGATGGAGTCCCAGCCCCCTTAATTACCCTTTCCAAAAAAAAAAAAAAAAACTTGGCTGGAAAGCAACACAGTCAAGACTGGTATCTAAAGATACCAGGAATAAATGCAAACAAGGCCAAGTACTTCTATTTTTAATGTACTTTATTATCCTATTTCCCAAACAACCCTCCCCCAAACCATTCTTCTCGTTATGCAAATAAAACAGTCTTGCCACATTGCAGATATTTGGGAGTATCTGCTCCAGTGGAGTGAAGAGGAAATTAACAAACCCTTCACAATCCATTCACAAAATGACAAGAAGGCGGAGCACATTTCTTCATTTGCTTACGCCAGCCTACTCACCATATAGTCAATACAAACTAACATCTGGTATGGAATTTTCATCAAAATCCAAGAATCTCCCACAGGAGTTAATACAAACATTTAGAACCCCTCTAAAAAAATCACGGTTAGCCAGGAACTTAAAAAAAAATCAGCAATTAGTCAAAATGAAAAGATATATTACTGTCCACACTATTCGATTAATATTTCTAGGGCTAAGTGAATTATTCATACGGTCTTATTCTCTACTCTAAGGCTGTAAAAAAACCTTTCAAGCTGGTTTCTAAAATAACTTCCAATATTCCAAATTTAGTGATAGAGCTTTCTCCTCGTCATTCATAAATTCCATATTAAGTCAAACTATTTCAATCTGCTGATATTGAAATGCATGTGCTTTCTATTTGGGGGTCTAATAGAAAAACAATTTGTGTAAAAAGTAGCTGAAAATCGTAAGCATCTACTTTAAAGGTTTTTGAAAAGAACACAATTCTCTCACCAAAGAATGTCTAGCTAAAGCAGTCAGCTACCACTAATCAATAGGAAAGTACATTAAATGGATTGTATTGCAGAATCAAATTTTTATAACTGTTCCAATTAGCATAAATCTGTTTTTGCATTTCAACCCATCTCATTTTCATCTTTATTAGGTCATCCCTAGTAATCTTTTAGCCTCCTTGATATTTTTTTGCTTTAATAGAAATGTACCTTAGTGCTAGATAATTGGGTTATTAGCTAAAGTGAGATAAATATTTATAGTTAGCTCTTTAAAAGAGCTTTCCCTAAATTTAACATCTTTCTTTAAATCGAGGTACTCAGAATATGCAGTTGTCAAATAGCATTAGTAAAGTCTTGCTCGTGGAATATCACCGCTCCAGCCCATTTTATTAATGCCTATTCAAATAAAACTCAAAATCATACAGGAATCTCTTGCCCCCTGCTATTATGCTTACTCAGATCTAATTTGCTTCTTCCTTAAGGCTAAAGTGATCAAATATTTCCTCTTTTACTAGAATGCTCAATTCTTTTTTAAAAGTTCTGTCTTCTGGTCCTAAGAAAGATCCTCAGAACTACTAAAATATCTTATTTTTCTGGCAGTAGAAAAAGCCCCATCCTGGAGCCCTTTGAAAGGCTCCTGAAGGCTCAAATTAGGGGAAATTATTTTTTTTCTCCTTAGAAATTATGGCTGCCAATCCATACATATCCTATTAGCCAGCTCAGGCTCAGCTCCAGGAATCTTACAGAAATAGAACCATCTTGGAGTGACCCTTTTCTAGGAAATGAAGGAATCTTCCATGTGTTCCTACCTCCTTCCATTTTTGGCCTCTCTGGTCATCAGAGATTTCCCTAGGAGCCTTCTTACGCAAAGCCCTTCCTCCTCTCTTCACCTGATTCTAGCCTAGTCTACATCCTGGACTCTAATGCTGGCAGAACGACTTCCAGCAGGCAACCTTTCCTATCTCAAAATTTACTGGCCCACAGGACAAAGGTCCCAAGAAGGCAAGGCAAGTGGACCACAGTCTCCTAATGTAAGCTACCACTGGGCCGAGCGACCACCCACATTTCTCAGCCACCAGTTTAATGTAAGTATTTGTCTTTGGAACCCTACAATCAACTGTGTCAATTGCGGTGGCTCGGCAGCGGGGGTCTAGATAACCCAAACTTAACAGCATGCTCTTTGAGGGTCACCAAGTGGGAACTGTAGAGATATGAAGCAGGCAAAACGGTATAAAATATATATCTGATTAAGCTCCAAAGTGATCTGGAAAAGAGACAGGTGATGAAGCTTACTCTTTTTTTTTTTTTTTTTTAAATCTCAACATATGAAAACATGTGCTTGATGGATTCAGGGCTGATTATTCCCTTAAAATGATAAATCTTATTTCAGGGTTTCTTTAAAATATTAGTTTTCTGGGGCCTCTGGGTGGATCAGTCAGTTAAGCATCTGACTCCTGATTTTGGCTCACGTCATAATCTCAGGGTTGTGAGATCGAGGCCTACATTGGGCTCCGCGCTTAGTGGGGAATCTGCTTGAGATTCTCTCCCCCTCTCCCTCTGCCCTTCCCTGCCCCCTCACCCCATCCCTCTCTAAATAAATAAAATAAAAATAAAATAAAATAAACTAGTTTTCCTAAGTGTGTGTGTGTTTGAGTGTGTGTGTGTGTGTGTGTGTTTGTGTGTGTGTGTGTGTGTGTGTGTGCATGCATGTGTGCAAGCACGTTTACAAAGCACTTTCACACACAATGTATCATTAGAGTGACTCTGTTATGGAGTTCGGCTCCCGGTAAGGAACTTGATTCTCAGAGAGAACATTTTTCATCAAAGTAGCTCAGCTTGTAAATTGCAAAGAACAGGAAAGAATCCAAGGCTTCTCACCTGGGCTGAATATTCTTTCTACTCTTTACCTTTTCGCTATGTCCCTTTTCTACTGATAGAAAATGTAATCCTGATTAAAGGGGGAAAATCCAGCTAACAAAGAATGTTTCTATGCAGTTACATTTTAAAATAGGAGGCGAATCTAGAGTCTACCACTTCGAGCTCCCCTTCTCCCCTGCCCCCACCCATGCCCCTCTGAGGTGTATCCACAATCACGGTGACCCAAAGGACCCAGAATTGGTTAAGACCAATTCCTCCAGGTTCCAGACTATGATGAACCAAGTGTTTACCATAGGAGTCCATTCTACCTGGACAGCTTGTCCATTCTGACTGGGTGGGATTTTTGTTGTATTTGTTTTTAAATATTTTAGTATCCCTGCCTGTGCCAGTATGGTACAAATTTCATTATAGGATGGAGAATGGAAGTGTGGACCAAAAAAAAAAAAAAAAAAGATTCCAATATATGTATTATTTATTTTTAAGTAGGCTTCATGGGGCACCTGGGTGGCACAGCGGTTAAGCGTCTGCCTTCGGCTCAGGGCGTGATCCCGGCGTTATGGGATCGAGCCCCACATCGGGCTCCTCCGCTATGAGCCTGCTTCTTCCTCTCCCACTCCCCCTGCTTGTGTTCCCTCTCTCGCTGGCTGTCTCTATCTCTGTCAAATAAATAAATAAAATCTTAAAAAAAAAAAAGTAGGCTTCATGTCCAACATGGGGCTTGAACTCATGACTTTGAGATCAAGAGTCACATCTTCCACCGACTGAGCCAGCCAGGTGCCCCCCAATATCTTTTCCAAACTATTCCGCAGCACCATCAACAGGTGTGAACAACCCCCTCTGCCACACAGGTTATCTTATTCTGCTGATTTTTCTCATCTCCTTGATTCTTCTCTATTGTACTCTTTCTTCTGTGTAAGATCTCCATCCCCCAAAATAAACACTGCCGTTTGCATTCTTCGGATTCTTAATAAATCATAAGCCACAAGTTTTCTGCCATATACCTCTACCTGGGAAATTCATTTATTTTTAAGATTTTATTTATTTATTGGGGGGGGGAGAGCATGAGCAGGGGGAGGGGTAGAGGGAAAGGGACAAGCAGACTCCCTCCTGAGGAGGGAGCCCATCGCAGGGCTACAGTCCCAGAACCCTGGCATCATGACCTGAGCCGAAGGCAGATGCTTAACCAAATGAGCCACCCACTATTTTTAAATTCATTAAAACAGAACAAAAAACCACAATGGCGTCAACTCCACAAATACCTATCTTGTAGCATTAGAATCAATTTGATTAAAGTACTAACATAATGTGCGCCTTCTTCATGTCCGCTGATTTTGTGAATCCGTTACAAAATACACTTGACAGATCCCATTTGTTTGAGTATTTGGCTATTACCTTTCTTTTTCTTTGAATGCAATTGTTTCCAAATGTTTCGCATGGTTCGGTCATTATTCCGATAGCACGGGACATCTTGAATTGGCTAGTACTGAATCGGTATACTGATGTCCCCCCTCACACTTGGTAACTGTTAGGCATCTCCCAGGTCTTGACGGTATTTTCCAACACGGTGTTCTGGGCCGTTTCAGAATGTGACCAGTACCTCCTTTTCGACTACTTAGGGACAATCTCGTTGATTCATCCTTAGCTTATTACAATCAGTTGTCTTTAGTTTCCTTTTCAAAGATGTTGAAAGTAACTATGATCCTCCCACATGTTCTAATTCTTGTGACCTCGGCCTGCCGCTGAATTCATGAGCGTGTTGGCGTGAGACCGAACACTCGGATCGGGCTCCGCACGGAACCTGTCCATGCCCAGCTGCAGGGGAGGACTGCCGAGGAGCAGGAAAAGCAAGACCTCGTTTGCGGAGAGTTCTAAGGGTGTGGAGACTTGGTGTAATTGCCCGAGACAGGATTTATTAGGCATTTTTTACAAATATTTTATGAGAAAACATTTGTGTAGAAGTAATGATGCCCTTTAGGAAGTGTCATTAGGACATACTCTGGCAAATCTGGGGTGATTAAAAAGCACTTAGTGGCTCTGAGCCTCTGGTGTGCCGTGCTATCGGAGGGAGGGTGTAATGCACACTCCGTGGGGTATTTGCTTTTCTAGTCAGGGCTCTGACGCTCTTCATGGGGCCAAGGCAGGAAGATTGCCTCCACATGAGAAGCCCAGGAAAGCTCCCACGAAGGTAAGAACCTTAGGAATTTGTCAGCTAAAAGCATCTGGTGGGAAATATGAAAGAATGGAATATGTAGAAAATGAGAAACACAGTACACGAGGAAACCTGCCAGGAATCAGCCCCATAAAGGACCAGGTAAAACTGACTATTTACTGAGGCCCCATGGAGAGAGAAGATGGTGTAGTGGCCAAAAGCCCAGGCTTTAGAATCAAACTGATGGGCTCTGAATCCTGCTTTTCCCACTAAGGGGCTGTGCGACTTTGAGCAAATTAGTGAACCTCTCTGTTCTTCATTTGTAAAATGGTGAAAATCATTTCTCAGCTTGTTTTAATAATTCACTGAATTATTTGTGTAGAGTGCCTAGAACAGAGAATAGTAAAGAGTTTCATTAATCACTATCTATTTAGTAGGGAATACAATCATACCATCTGGCATTTGGTTACAGAGCCCAGACTCTTGAGGTAAGGCAAGGACTAACAACTAAAATGATCCGTTTTCTATGAAGTCTTCCATGATTGTAATGGCATGAAATAATCTCCCCTCAACTCCTGAAATGTTTCCTGCCCTCATGTAGCTTCCTGTCCTGTTCCCGAATGATGGCATTGCCCCAAGTACGGTGAGAGCACCTTACCCCCCTCCGCACGCAGCATTGTAGCTACGCCAGGCTCCAGCAGTCACCTCTCTGCTTTGACTCCCAAATCTTGGTCTACGTCTCAGTGTTGCTCTCATTCCAAACCACGTTCCCTAATCCTCGATTCCCAGATCTGTGTCGCCTCCCATGGCCATCTCCGATTAGCCAGGAACCCAGTTTAGTCCCTCCCATTGTCCCCAACAAGGTACTTTTTCCTCCTGCACGAACTCACTGACATCAACACCGTCTTCGCCAGCAGTCCGTTCCTTTCAAGCCCACATTTAAAACCCCTCTCAACACTTTCCCATTCCGACCACCAGCATCTAGTTGAAAGCTGAGTAGTTGCTGTACACAGGAGTTTTCTCTTACAAACATTTATTGACTGTTCTGTTCTAGGCCCTGGGGCACTGGGCCCTACACTGGGTATGCCAGCTGGCTCATCCCGCAATTAGTGGCCAATACTTTAAAAAATTTTTACTGATATCTGAGTAGACCTTTGGGGACAGCATTACTCTTTAAATTTTGCAGTACTAGGCAAAACTAGAGTTTTTTTAAGGGCAAAATTAAAGGGTACTTTATATAAATAATCTCATGCATTAGGACAACAGATAGCCCAGGATATGTCAGACACTTTGACTAATAATTTGCAGCCCACCTGGTAAGTATGTTATTTGAAGAATGAAGAAAAGTGGACTGTCATACAAAAAAAACTTCTGCACAGCAAAGGAAACCATCAAGAGAATGAGAAGGCAACCTACTGAATGGGAGAAAATATTTGCAAATCATATATCTGATAAGGGGCTAATACCCGAAATATATAAAGAACTCAAACAACTCAATAACAACAACAACAAAAAAAAACAAAAACAAAAAAAGAACAACTCCCCCAACCCCCCCCAAAAAACTAACTAAAAATGGGTAGAGGATCTGAATAGACATTTGCAAAGAAGATACACAGATGCCGAACAGGCACATGACAACATCACCAATTATCAGGAAAATGACAACCAAATCTACAATGAGTTATCATCTCACACCTGTCAGGACAGCTATTCTAAAAAAAGGCAAGAAATAACAAGTGTTGGTGAGGACATGGAGAAAAAGTGTACCCTTACACACTGTTGGTGGGAATGCAAACTGGGGCAGCCACTATGGAAAACAGTATGAAGTTCCTCAAAAAATTAAAACTAGAACTACCATATGATCCAGCAATTCCACTTTTGGGTATTTATCCAAAAAAAATCTCAAAACCACTGATTCAAAAAATAAATTTGGACCTCCAGGTTCAAGCAGCATTATTTACAATGGCCAAGAGAAGAACACAGCCTAAGTTTGTGTCAATGGATGGAGATATATATGTATATATATAGTATTATATACATATAATCATATCATGAACATTATTCAACCATAAAAAGACTGAAATCTTACTATTTGTGACAACATGGACGGATTCTGAGGGTATTATGCTAAATGAAGTGTCCGACAGAGAAAGACACATACTGTATGATCTTACCTATATGTGGAATCTAAAAAAACAAACCCAAGCTCATAAATATAGAAAAAGTTTGGTGGGTAGCCAGAGGCAAGAGAAGGGGAGTGAGCAAAATGGGTGAAGGGGGTCAACAGGTACAAACTTCCAGTTAGAAATTAAGTAAGTCCTGGGCATACAATATACAGCATAGTGACTATGGTACTGCATACGTGAAAATTGCTAAGAGAGTAAATCTTTTTTTTTTTTTGGTACAAACTTTTTTTTCTAGGAGAATACATCTTAAAAATTCTCATCACACACACACAAATTCTGTTAACTATGTATGGTGACTGACGTTAACGAGAATTACTGGTATGAGTATGGTGATGATTTTGCAATATATACACATATCAAATCATTATACTGTGTATGTGAAACTAATACAATGTTATATGTCAATGATACCTCAATTTTTAAAAAAAGGAAATCCAGTAGGAGAGGCTCCATATTAAAAGGACTAAGTGTAGGAGCAGGGACTAAAGCTGACGCAAAGGACTGTTAAATTTTCCACACCTCCGGGATGCGTGCAGGGGTTTCTGTGCTACTAAGAAGGCAAGAAACAAAACTAATTCAAAAGCCTGGCCGTAAGGAGAGGTGGTGTGTGCACGGAAACGGGATGAGATCAAGGGCAGAAACAGGATTTCTCAAAGAGTTTTGGATGAAGTGCTCCTACCTCCATACCAACCTATTACAACCTATTGATTTTTTTTTTTTTTAAGATTTTACTTATTTATTTGACAGAGAGGGAGCCAGAGAGAGAGGGAACACAAGCAGGGGGAGTGGGACAGGAAGAAGCAGGCTCCCAGCAGAGGAGCCTGATGTGGGGCTCGATCCCAGAACGCCGGGATCACGCCCTGAGCCGAAGGCAGACGCGTAACGACTGAGCCACCCAGGCGCCCCAACCTATTGATTTATTTTTTCCCAGATCACCAAACACTACCTAACACACTATTTTAATTATTTGTTTCTTGTCTGCCTTCTGCCACCTGGAGCTTTTTTTTTTTTTTTTCCTTTTTCCAAATTTGAGATTTCTTGGTCTGTGTTCATTGCCTAGGACTGCACCTAGCATATGGCCAATACTCAATAAAATTTTGGGTGGATAAATAAATTGGGCATGGGGATTCCCTTCTAGTGGACTTCTTTTATAAGCAATACTGTTTCTAAAGCTCTTCCACAAAAGATGAAGTTAACAGCTGCAGGCGGGGGTGGGGGGAGCTCTGCCACTTTAAGAGCAAATGCTTCCAAATAACAATATGTTTCTTGAAGACTACCTGTTTGTGGAGGGGGAAAAAAAGAGAGAGAGAGAGAGAGAGAGAAAGGTGCCATGTACCTTTCTTTCTAGAACACACCTCAGATTTATTCCTGGTGCTTCTGACAAGATGATTCATAAGGACCCTGTGGTTCTCCAAATATGAAGAAACACACAACACAGCTAGTTTTTCACTGAAGTCAGAGGCAGCAAGAGCAACAAAGAAAAATCCAAAGGAAAAGATGCTAAAATTAAGAAGAATTCTCTCTGGCTTGGCAGAGAAAAAAGAAAGTAGCGATGCAACTCATCCTGATAGTGGATTCTGGTCTAAGGCCCATAATTGTGGGCTGTCAAGGATATAATGTATCTCTGAAACTTTCTAAATCCAGTAGCGCATAGCTAAATAACTTTGTGATTCCATCTTCAACGGGGCTTTGTACTATAACAGCTAACCTGCAAACTAACCTTGTTGCTGTTTTAGTTGCTGTTTTGACAGTTTTCATTTTGTTGATACAGGAGTTACACTTCCCACGGTAAGAACCCGTGCGTTAAAAGACAAACTACACCTGCAAACCACCTCAGTGCTAAGACAATCTACTCATTCAAATAACACTGAACCACCGATATTTTAAGATATCCTATAGACACGTAACATCTAAAAGAATTCGAATGCAATGAGGGAAAAAGAAGTCTTGATATTATCATATTTGATACAATGAAATGGACAAACGCCTTCACCCCTCCAAGCCACCTGTAATGCAATTGGAGGACCAGTGCCACCATCCGCTATAATATTTTGATCAAATGACACTGAAATGATGGTGGAAAGTATGAGAAAGGAAAATTACATATGGGAGATAGGACGGCAGGAAGGAAAGATGTCCTAAGAACACAGAAGTCTCAGGTTAAAGTTTGGATGTGGTGCAGATTGGCTGTTCGATGTCGGGTAAGAGCTCCTGAGCACCTCCCTTATGCTGACCACCACCACGGGCCCTGCAAGCACAAAGGTAAAAAAGATCACACTCTTGTTGCTGAAAAAGTACACTTGTGGGAGAAATTTTGGCGCAGAACACTATAGACTCTACATCAGAATTCCAAACAGCAAACTACAGAACCACTTTCCATAAAAGGACATACAGCTTTATAAACTGCTTACGTCTGTGCAGCGTCAAGGCTCACCTCCTCTTTGAAGAAGAATAACACTTTAATTGTCTTTTGAGGACCCACTGCAGTCCATGTGGTGTGGGTGGGGTGGGCACCCCCCCAATCATCCCTCCAGGGCATTAGGTGTGACCAAGTGAGCAAATGGTCCACTTAATCACAGGGATTGGTCCAGAAAGAGGCAGTCGTACAAGCCTGCCTGATGAGATGCAATCCCAGGATTTTTGTTAGAACTTCTGCAAAGGAAATATTCTTCCAGCAAGAATTAGGTGAGAAGCCGGGAACTGCCATCTTACCACCACTTTGGGAGAAATGACCCTTGACCCATGCCAAGACAGAGGAAAATAGTCAAGCGATGGAAAGTGATGGATTCCTGAAGATATTTTTCGAATATCTAGATCCATCCATTCCTGAAGCCATAATAGACCAGATTTTTTGGTTATATTTGTCAATATTGTTCCCCCGTTTGCTAATCCAGCTTGAGTTGGGTTTCTGTCACTTGGGATCAGAAGAGTCTTGGTTACTACTCTCTCTCTTTTCTTTTTAAAGATTATTTCTTTTAGGCACGGGAGGAGGGCAGAGGGAGAGAATCTCAAGCAGACTCTTCACTGAGTGCAGAGCCCGACACAGGGCTTGATCTCAGACCCTGAGATCATGACCTGAGCCGAAACCAAGAGTCAGATGCTCAACCGACCTCGCCACCCAAGCGCCCCGATTGGCTACCGCTAAGCTTCAGATTCTTGATCTGTAAAACAAGGTTGTCTCTCTAAAATCCCCTACAGTTCTGCCATTCTATTATAATACTGATATTATATCAGCATTATACTGCAAATGAGAAAAGAAGAAGGCACTTTGTTGATTTTAAAGTGCTCTACAAGGAATAGGAGGGTTTATGAAAATAATAATATTCAACTTCAAATAGCTATATATGTGTGTATAATGTGCAAATGTGTGTGTGTGTGCCCTGAAAAAAAGAGGAGGCTCCAGAGTGCAAACCATTTGTAATAATCCAGTTATATAAGTACAGACTCCGAAAACAAGGAAGAAAAAGGTCTGGCTCCTTCTGTGCTTCCTTCATAGGAAAATCCCCATTTTATCAAATCTCAAAGGTTTCTACTAACCATTACCTAAGCTGTGTTCCTAAGCTCATTACCACACCCCAGAAGGGCTCTTTTCACTCAGTTAGGAAAAAAATAGTACCCATTATTTTTCACTTTTTTCCCGATAAAAATAACATTAAGGGCTCCTTGGAGATATTTTGCAAACACTTTCGATCACTGATCACTGATTCTGACGGGGGAAAAAACAATGTCAAGGTGTTTCTTTTATTTTCCTCTAAAAGAGGACCAACCGTCTAATTAATGCCTAGAGGAGGAAAAGGCTTGATAAAGACGGAAGGAGAAGAGAAACGAGGAATAGAAGAAGACAAGTTGGTGTACAGGGATATTCTACGTTGGGTCTCTTTCTCTCATCAGGCATCTTCTTAAGAACCAGGTAGGTGAGCCCCTGACATCCAGCAAGAGCCAAATGGGGGTTTTGGACTCTGGCTGTGCAATGGGGTAGATAGCTACTAGAGGGCAGCAAAGAATCAGAAGTGGGAGGTGCAGGGTGCAGGTAGGTTGCGGGACAGACAGGGGACTGGGAAACTAAGTCTGGCTTCCCATCGCGAGACAGGAGAACTAACTAGCACAGAGCCCCCAGGAGTTGTTACACAGCTCATGGCCCATCTGGGTGCACAGCAATGCAAGGACTCCCCTGAGAATCCACGATAGGGTCCCCGGTAGAGACGTACCAGGAAACCAGGAGTGTAGGGGAAAGCCAAGAGGGAGCCAAAATCAAGAAAAGGTAGGCAGGAGGTTAGAGGGACCTGAGTTCTGACTAGAATTCAGGGAACCCATGAGGCCTGTGGGTTATCATGACTGTTGTCATGTTTTCCATCATCATCGTCATTGCCCGCGGCAGCAATGGCATGGCTATCATTTATGTGGAGCTCTCTAGGTGCTGGGCATGGTCTAGCCTCGACATACATTTATTTTCTCAGTGAATCCTCACAAAAAGCCTATGCGGGAGAAACTATTATCACACCCATTTGGCAGCTGAGGGAGTTCCTTCTCCTATTTGCCCACGGTACTTTGGAGCAATGAGCATAAATTTGCATGGTCAACTCTCCAGGGGACAGAAAGCTTCCGGAGGACACAGGCAGTCTTTGCATTTTGAGGGTCTCAGGGCCTAAGACTTGGAGAACGGTAGGTTCTTACTGAGTTTCTTTTTCTTGAATGAAAGAAAGCAAGAACGAAGGGGGCACAAGAGGAAAGGACTAGGAGAACAAGGGTGTCCTATTTCTAAGTGTATTGACAGTATATGTGGGGATGTAAAAGGCTGGGGACTAATCCCACAAGCGCTGCACCTCTCAGACTCATGTGTCCAGAAGGCAGCCCTAAAGGAGGGACCTGAGCTCCAGGTGGTGGGGTCCTGCCACAGCTTTCCCTTGCAGGAGGTCCTTACTACTCCTGGATTTTTCTTCCTTAGGACTTTTCTTGTAGAAGAGAAGCTGAACATATAGACATTTTGGGAAGCATTATATTAACCACAGCTGGCAGTAGGCACTGCGTGTGTCTGGCATAAGCATTCTGGAATAGGCTGGGGCTTTCTGGGGTGAGGTCACCTGAGGGGTCCAGATGCTTCTGGGGGATGTTGGCTAAGCGAGCTCCACTAAGCAGTGTCAGGCCTCGGGCCTCTGTCTCCATTTCCGAATCCTCTCTGGGTTCCCAGAGGTTCCCCTCGATCTTCTACTTCTCCCTGAGCATCCATCTTGGATGCAGGATCCCAGTCTCTTGGGAGTTTTCTTAGAAAGTTTTAGAAACTCCTTGCCTTCGGAATATAGAGCAGAAGTACCTCAAGGGCCAGCAGATTCCAAATATACGCAGACCACTTTGGTCACAGAGAGCTCTAAAAAATATCCTGAGGGACACTGGGAAGCCCGCTTCATATAGGAGGCAGAGGGGGGAAGCTTCTGTGGGGCTGCTCCCAAATCCTTGCTGCCCTAAGCCTGTTTAATATCTATTAGATACGGATTTTTAAGGCAGTGTTATTCAATATAATACGGGCTACAAATGCAAGACCATATGTAATTTACTGTTTTCTAGGACCCACACTAAAAAATGTAAAAAAAATCCAGATAAAATTAATGAGCTATTCATTAATAATTTATTTTATCTAATATATCTATATTATCATTTATCATGTGACCGATGTAAAAAATTATCATCAAATTATCAAACATTTTTTCCTCATCCTAAGTCCTTGAAATCTGGTATTTTATACTTGTAACACATCTCAATTTGGAAAAGCTGTATTTCAAGGGCTCACTATGCACACTGAGCTACCATATTGAACGGCACAGGCCTAGGACGCTCTATAACAATTATGAAAAGAACTCTCGCCATGATGCAGCATTTTGTTGTGGGACAAATTCTGCTTCCTGTGCTACCCTTTACTTCCTGTTCTGATAAATGACACATCATCCATCCAGTTTCCT
The DNA here is from genome assembly GCF_023065955.2 of Ursus arctos. Taxonomy (NCBI): domain Eukaryota; kingdom Metazoa; phylum Chordata; class Mammalia; order Carnivora; family Ursidae; genus Ursus; species Ursus arctos. The sequence goes on along the minus strand of NW_026622886.1, from coordinate 41,783,160 downwards.
CCAGTCCAGACACCTGGGTGTCATTCTGGCCTCCCCCTTCATTCCCATACCCAACTACCCACTAGGTCCTTCACCTCCCAGTGGCTACTACTTTGCTTTAAAACCACATCCTATCTTGCATTATTCTTACCATTAATATTGCATCAATCTTCTCTATGCTCATCTTATACCCCTTTGAGTCATCTTTCTGACTTATGCTTTTTAAAAAAAATGGTTGATTATCCCTGTCTGAAACCCTTTCGATCTCTGTGGTAATGCGGTGGTCCCTACCTGCTTCTCCAGTCTCACCACTCCTGTTTGTAAAGATCCAGTCTTACAGAATGACAAGGAACACCCAGAACACACCAGCCTACTCCAAAATCCATGCTTTCACTTGTTGTACCACCCTTGCCTGGGATTCTATGAAATGTTCTTACTACTTACCTCTTAATCTCTTCTAGTGGGCTGTGAGCTCCCTGTGGAAGAGATGGGTCTTGTTTGCCCTTGACTCTGTAACACTGACCATGTAACTGGAACACTGAAGGAACCTGATGCATGAATGGATGAATTAAGAGTAAAATTCAAAAGACCTTAGTTTGAGATGTGACTTCATCAATTTCTAGCTACAGAGCCTCAGAGAAGTCTAACCTCTCAAAACGTCAGATTCCTCCCCTACAAAATGTGAGTTGTTATACTTGCCCTGCCCACCTCATGGGCTTGTAAAATTGTTACATAAATTATTATATAAAATTTACAAAATATTTACAAAATTTATATATACTAATGTTTAAAATATACGGTTACACACACACACACACACACAATGGCAAATCTCTCAAGCCATTCCCTTCCTCCCCAAAATCCCCCCAAAAAGGCTCAGATTTTACAATAAAATTAATCAAGAAGCATTAACAATCTGAAACATTTACCTGTTACAGATCATTTGCTTCAGGTCAAGAGATTTCTCAATATAGTTTTCAGCTGTAAACTGTGAATTACAAGCCAATGAGAAGTTTTCAGGTACAGAATTTAGTCTACATGAAAATACGAATTAAAGCAGGAGATGGAGGTAGCTAGCTTTACATGCACGCCAAAAACTAAACGGATTCGTTCAATGACACGTAACGCCTTGTGATAACCGTGTTTTGGATACTGTTAGAGATACGAGAAGGAAGAGATGGGCACCTGCTTTGAGGAGCTTCAGCTCTAGTTGACAAAGTACCCAACTAAATGAATCATGAAATAGGTCTTAGCAGTATAGGCACTGTAGTCATTCAGAGTGAAAAAAATGTGACTGGGAGATCAGGGCTTTTAGGCAGCCTTCATGGAAGAAGCAAGCCTTGGAAGAAAGAGCAAGACTTGGATTTGTGGTAAGAATAAAACACATCACGTTCTGTGTCAAAAATGCGAAAGAGTGGAGTCTGTACACATTTAAGTGATTTCAGCCCTTTGGGTCCCTCTCTCCTCCTTCACTCTCTCTTTACACACACACACACACACACACACACACACACACACACACACACACATTATGCCATATTTTATATAATGATATTCTCTATATTTTCATATTCCACAAGAGTTCTCAGTTCTTGGTTGATTCTCATTAGATGAGCCTTTTGCCATGTTGAAAATGATTCTATGTTTGCATATGACTCAGCACCTATATTTTGGCTAGCTGTTCTATCTGCTCAACCCAAGAAATACAAGGATTGGTCAAGGAAAATTCTGACTTTATGAGATTTTGATTCACCTAACTTTAGAATTACCCTCCACATGCTAAACTCCCGTGCTACTAAATTCACAGACTTTCTAAAGCAATTCTGATGTCATTTCTCATAGTAAGAATGTTCTTTAAGCAATAAATCTTTAGTCATTTATATCCATGGTCCTCACTAAGGACAATAGCATGAACTGAGAAACATTACATTTGTGCAAATTCTGTGATGTATGTTTGGGCCAATAAGGAAAACTATGAAATGGACACACTAGAATTTTCTTCCATAGTACCAGAAAAAAAGTCAAAACGTTTACTTAAAAATAAAACAGAGAAAAGCTTACTTTCAAGTTTTAAGGGTTATTAAAAAGTACATATATTTTTATTTATTTTATTTTTTTAGAGAGAGTGTGAGCGTGGTGGGCAGGGGCAGAGGGAGAGGGAGAGAATCTTAAGCAGGCTCCATGCCCAGCGCAGAGCCTCACTCTATCTAACAGCCCTGGGATCATGACCTGAGCCGAAACCAAGAGTCAAGATGCCTAACTGACCTAGCCACCCAGGCGCCCCTAAAAAGTGCATATACTTTTTAAAAGGTAGTTAGCTCCATCAACTTTTATCTTTCTCATTGTATAGATCTTTAAATGTTTTTAAATGGTTGGCTGTATTATCAAGGCTGGAATTCTACAATGCTCCCAGAATGCCCTTGGTCACTCATTCTTCCATATTTTTGGTTGTGAGTCCCAGTGGTCAATAAAAAAGTTCTTTTTACAGGCAATTTTTATTCCAAAGCTACCTTTCATTTGGCTTCATATCTAATGTTTTATTTTCAGGACTGACATTGAAACTAGTCCCCAGGAAGAGAGGTCTTCCACAAATCTTCTCTGCACTGGTGCAGGGAGGGAGATACAGGGCTTAATTGATCAAAAGGGAGTCACGGAAGGATGAAATATTTTGCAGAGGCATATGCAAATGGAAATGCACCAACTGCTAAGACCCACTGCTTACAGGAAGCATCATAAACTGAGTGAGCTGATGGAAATGCAAAGCTGTAAAGTAACAGCCAAATCTACTTTTCTTTTTTCAAATGAAGGGCATCTTCTAAATAGGCAATTAGAGTACCATTTGATAGAACTCGTGGCCTAAGACAGCTCTGGAGAAAATTCACACCCTGTCCTTTCCTCTCTCCTTCTCTCAGTTTTTCATTATCAATCTCTCAGCGGGGTTTAGATTTCAGCATTGGCACCAGTAGACAGAATTGGAAACGAGCGCATTCTGCAAATCACTGCATGCTTCCATGTTGTAATTCCATCCTCGTCCATCGGACACAGATTTCCTGTTGCTGCTACACTTAAAGTCAATTCTCTGTCATTACAACTGCAATTTTTCACTTATTTCAGGAGTTTATTTTGTGCAAACCTTTGGGAAGCCTCCCTCATTCGAGGTGGCTCAGATGGAAAAGGAATTTGAATGGAGAACGAAGCGGTCACTTTATCGGCACTGTCATTTTATTCTAATACCAACCCTTAGACTGCTGTGATGATGTTGGGGCCAAACTTGTTAAGAGATGAGGCCATCTATCCCCATTATTTGGAAATCTCATCCAGCAAAGGATTTATGATCTGCTCATTTCAGAGGAGATTAAAAAAAAAAAACAACAACCCAAGATTGAAAAAAGCATGTCTGGTGATGCATGAAAATGAGATGGATTCCCCCAGAGACCTGGGGCTAACTACACTCGGTAGTCAGCCGCATTGCCATGCCCATGTGGACAGGGTTTGTCGGAGGCCACTAAGCGCCACAGCTAAGAGGTATTGGAAGAGTGGTCGGCACCCAGAGCACCACAAAACAGTCTGAACAGCACAGTGGCTGAGAGCGCAGGCTCTGGAAACAAACCTCCTGGGCTTGCATATAGGATATGGGCTAAGGCAAGTGACTAAACAGCTCTGTGCCTCAGTTTCCCCAGCTCTTTATAGATTGTTACAAGGATTCAATGAGTTAAGACTTGTGCCTAGAGGGGCGCCTGGGTGGCTCAGTTGTTAAGCGTCGGCCTTCGGCTCAGGGAGTGATCCCAGAGTCCTGAGATCGAGGCCCGCATCGGGCTCCCTGCTCTGCTGGGAGCCTGCTTCTTCCTCTCCCACTCCCCCTGCTTGTGTTCCTTCTCTCGCCTGTGGTCTCTCTGTCAAATAAATAAATAAAATCTTAAAAAAAAAAAAAAAAGACTTGTGCCTAGAAACCCCTAGAACAGTGCCTGATGCACTGGAAGTGCTACCTAAATGCTTATAAAACCAGTAGTAACCTATCTCACAGGGTTGTTGGGATGCTCAAAGGAGCTACCATAAATAAAGTACTCAGAATAGTACATGGTACGGACTAGGACACTCCTGGAGTGTCAGCCATGGCTATGATGAATGTTGTTATTGCAATAATAACATTAGTTAGTAGTGATGGTAGTACTAGGATTCCCTGACATGGCATGTGTCGCCATCCCAAGACAGCCAGGTCTTGAGCTTATCAGTCACAGGCTGATGTCTTAACTCAGGTTGTCAAACTAGCAGCTCAAAGTCACATAGGGACTAGAGGTACATCCTTTTTGCCTGAGCTGTTTAAAATGTTAACTAGTTGCACATTCTAGAAATTTCTGCAGTACATTTAAAATTATGGATTTGCGGGTTCTTTGGAACACTCCAGCGGTCATGCCACTCTCGGCCTGCATTCCTGGATGGCAACTCTCAGCAGTGGCTGGGCAACGGCTGCCTGTTTAGGTATTAGGGGCATAGCTTAGGCAGCTCCCCCCACTCCCCACCAGGTTTAGTCCATTCACTATGCTATCTGCCCAGTTCTTGGCAGCACTCGTGTTTGCGGTCCCTACCTTCCCCAGAATCTATTCTAGGCCTCCGTGGGTGATATGCCCTCAGACAGAATGTGTTTTTAATGGCCCTGACCCCACTGAAACTCCGATGAGTGTTAGAGAAACTCTCCCCAGTCAAACACACACAAATTCATATGCTTACAACATATGATAATCCAGGGGTACTATGGACCCCCTGAAGCCCACTCATGCAGAAATTATTCCCAGATTGAAGGGTTTATTCACGAACAGGAAAATTCCATTAATCTTCATGCCCAAGTACTTAGGTGACTATTTTATGTCACAATGTTGCAAGGACAAGGACACAGTTAAAATAAGGTAATCGTGCAGGTGCACAAACTGCAGGACACGGCAACATACTCGAAGGGACAAATGTGGTGGCTGATTTGGTGTCAGTGAAATTTTACAACTTTAAAATAAAAATATCATATGGACTTGCTATCTCATTTCACTTCCTAGGCACTTCTTGACTTCTTCCCCTTTCCTGCACATCTCACAGCCAGGGTCAGCTCTCCCCAGGATGGTCCCACAGCGAGCAGGAGAAAAAGGCAGCCCTTTCTCAAGAGATTTTACCGCCATCTGCTGGCGGAAACATGCCATACTAAGCGTGTATGGTCCTCAATGTCTAGGAGAATGGCACCCGCCTAGACAAGAGGTCCTTGAGTAGTATGAGCTGCACAAGAGTTTCCAGCATGACTTGGTTTGTATCCCTGACATGGGCTGACCCTTACTACGAAAGACTGTTATCCAGATGAGGCAACAGAGAGCAGTCCTTGCAAACTTCGTTGTTTTGAGCTTTTAGAAACTTCCTATTTGAACTACCCTTAGACTTAACGGAAAGCTGCAAAAATAGAACAGTTTCCACATATCCCTTACCCAGACTCCTCCAAGGAGTTTTGTTTTCGTAGCCCTAAAAACCACGGTTTCAATCATGATTCTGACCAGATCTTGGCAGATGGGGACCGTGCCAGCACACAGAAAATGCTTGATATGTATTTTACGTCGTTGCTACCATCTGCTAGCATAGTTCTCCTTAACTGTAAAGGAAAATAATAAAAATACAGAGTGTAAGGACTATATTAAGTTATATGTAAATTATTAAGCACAATGCTTGACATAGAGTATTAATTTTTGCTGATATTGGTGGTGATATTAAAGGTTGTTATTTCTGTGGTTTAATGTCTCTCTCAACCAGTTAGCTAGTATACTGTCACCCCAGTTCCTAGTAGTCACTCCTAATGAGGTGCCTCCGTATCCCAGGAGGTAGATGACAGTGGCCAAGTCCAAGATGAGCACACTAGGCATCCCAGAAGCTAAGGGCAGAAGCAGCTCCAGGATGAGGGTATGACTAATGGGGACCTTCTATTTTTGTATATTTTCTGAGAACTGACAGCTCTCTGGAGCACTGAAGTCTTCCCTGTTGTTGTTGTTGTTTTAATTTCATAAAAGAAAATCAACTCTTTTTTAAAATAAGGGAGAAAAGCTTTCCACTCTCACTTCCAAATCATCTGTCCCTAACCAAGTCGTAAGGACCATTGGCTCCCCTTGCAGTGAGGTGTGTTAGATTTTCAACGGGAGAAATGAGCAGTTTAAAAGGTCTTGGTTCCTAGAACAGGCTCTGACTTTTCAGCATGGAGAAGGTGGGCAGGGCACGTGTGAGGAGGAGCCTTGCTCTTAGAAGTGGAGACACTGCTCAAAGCACTCTTAAACTGCTGACACAGCATGCAATGTAAGCTTTTTCTTGACAGCATCTGTTTATATAAATTCTAACCAGGTGGCAAACTCTTCCCCTCTGCTCTCGGCAACAGTGTGGAGGACAGAGAACACCTGTTCTAAAAATGGACTGATTAGCCTGAGGTTGGCATACACAGCACAGGCTTGGGGCCACACGTGGGGAGGAGATCCTGCCACCTTGTCAGCGGTTGGCTCTGCTTCTCCACTTGGCTCTAGTCCATGTCCACTGCTGATGGGACTGATCCATGGGCATACATCTGAAAGACCTTGCTAGGCATGTGGGAGGTTATTCTATCCAAAACTGCTCCTATGTGCAGTTACTAGTCAAAAGCAAATGTCTCCAGCATAGGGTAGGGTGCTGGAGGTAGAGAATCTACCTTGTCTTTAAGGATGATCCTTGTCTTTAAGGAGCTTCTTGGGCATTAATGACTACAGTAGAATGGAATGGAAATACCACAAAATGAATGCCTTTTCTGGAATGTAATTTACATTTGCAGGATCACTTTAAACAAGTAACAATAATCCAACTGGATATAGGTTATATTAGTACTATTCACAGAATACTGTAGAAGCAAAAAGGAGGGAACAAAATAGTGAGGTGAATGGATAAGTGAGGGAGTGAGGAAAGTGTGGGTAAGTTTTTCAGAAGAGATGGCACCGAAGCTCGATCTTGAAGGGAGAAGCAGAAGCTTGCCCGTGGACGAGAAGGCAAATATTCCAGGCAGGACAAACAGCATGCAGCATGGGGCGGATGGAAACAAAGCTTGAAAGAAACTGAAAGAACTAAGTGAAGAGAAAAGCAAATTACAATTTAGCTAATGAATTTTGGGGAAGCTAATCATGAGTAAAGTTACTATTATTTCAAAACACCATTTCCTTATGAGGACAGCACATCACCGCCCTCCCCATATATGGGGCTGTGTTCAAATATAGGGTTCTTCCATGCTCAGGAATGGTCCCTCCACCCAGGGGGCAGACAGAAATACAAGGGAACCCATTCAGCTTTCTAAAGCTACAGACAGCTCTAGCTTTCCATGCTCCTTGTCATTTTTAAAATTTGTTTTCTGATGAGTAAGATGCAAGCCTAAAGTCGAATACTTATCTAAACATTATTATGGATGAAGTAATAAAGAAGAATTTCTACCAGTTCTTTATTCCCAATAGCCATTAAGGTCAGAGGATAAAAATAACATAATTAAGACAAATGTACAATATACTCAATATGAAAATGACATTTAAAAATAATTTTCGTTATAAAAATTTAGATCTGGGGGGATGTTAAGCAGCCTGCCCCAACAGAACACGGCAGATGCTCAAGAAATACTTGTTAAATAAATAATTGAATAATTATTCTACTTCAGTGGTTTAGAAACTGTGCCTCCTGGAGGTGGCCCTGGGTTCTGTAAACCCCAAAGTAATTTCTGTAGAGCAATAAAGGTTTAAGCAGCTATGTAGACAAGTTTGACCTGGCACCTGACACACAATGGTGCTTTAGGAATACTTGGCAATGAACAAATGAAGGACTAAGCAAATACATTGACAAATAGAAGGATGGAGTTTTTTGAACATCACCAATCGTGAAATAAGAGTAAAATCCAAATGAAGAAGATGTAGACTGAGTCTCATTCTCTGCTGACCTGCTTCAAACTTCACCTTTGCCATATCTTACTCTCCTTGGATCAGGAAAAGCATAAAAATGACCGTTTCCTCACTTCAGAGGGATGTGGGAAAGATAAATATGCTACTGTGACACTATTGGCATTAATTTCATTATTATGAGCGTCTTGTGAAAACACACCTCTCGTACCTTTAAACAAACCATTTTTGATGACATCTCAGATACCTTCATTTAGAAGAGGGACTGGGCTATGGGGCCATAGGGAAAATTGCCAACAAAACAAACCCACCTGGTCCTCAGCCCTGGACTCACCCAGGACTCAGTTGTGGGGCAATCAGAAATTTAAGCCCTTGCTTTTGGCTGTGGGGCGAAGCGCGGGTTAGTGCACACAGTCAGCCTGCGCTGAGCTGGTGGGAGGCAACTGATAAGACAAATGCATCTTTCTCTGCCCAAGGAAAGCCCTGATTTTGAACTAAATTCCAGGAAAGTAAATGTGAAGAAGATGAAAAACAGTGGATTTGAAGGTATTTTAAATGTTGCTGGGGTTTTTTAAAATTTTAATTTATAGGTAGGACTGACCCTATTCAAGCTACATTTCTCATGTCAACACTGCAGACGAATTGATCTAATCAGCAGATGCAAATTAAGACCCCTTCGGTCAAGGGAAATGGAATAAAAATAAAAGCCTATTGATCTTCTCATTATTGATCTGGCCCATATATCTAGATTCATCTGGATCCTAGAACTAGAAAACATCTTCAGTACCCAGAATTAAATAGAGAAAAGAATATCAAAAGCAATGGTTTCCGCAATATTTAAAATAACCAGAGATTAGAAGCTGGGGAAAGAATGAAACTCATCACTACACAAAACTCATTGATACATGCCATCAGTTATGCAGGCTCGTGAGATCTGTCCCAAAATTCTTCTCAATCACCGTGCTGTCAATACACACGTGGACTTGAATATGCCCTGGAAAGTTTCAACAAATCAAAAATGTAACAGGACTGAGCAAACATAATTACGATCACAATTAATTGCAAGTGATTTAGAACGAAAATTTTACTTGTCTACCACATCATATTCTTCATGAGAATGCCCGATATTTTAAAAACACAGGTCATTACTGAACAGCAAGGACTGTACTCGTGCTATATTTTCAACACAAGACGTCAAACCTTGAAAATCCCATGATTCTCTCAATTCCACATGTGCAAAGCAGAACTTAACAATTCTCCCCAAGATGGTTCCATCTCAACTCTCTCCTTCCTGTCAGTTTGTCAGTCTTCTAGTCTCCTAGCCTAGAAATTTAAGCATAAACATTTTCTCTTCTCTTGTTTCCAGCCTCTGGAACTTTGCCATCACTAGAATCACAGAAGGAAAATAGGCAGATTTGTATCAGGAGGGAATGCATTTAACTTCTGAGTCTTTGCTTCCTGATTTGTTCAGGGAAGATGATAATCATTGCCCTCCTAACTCCCCAACCCGCTAGTTGACTCCAGGACAGTCCTCCACCCTCTCCCTTCCAGGGGTTTAGTAGGAGCCTGCTGAACTGATCTGGCTTCTTAGGAAGTCCAAGACAGGCTCAATAAATGCCAACTGTTGTCGTCGTCGTCATCATCATCATCATCATCCATTGTTTGCTCTCCATTTTCACCACAGTCAGTCCTAGTGCAGGCCCACTGCACACTGGGTTGCCATATGCATTCAACAAGCACTCCATGACTATATCCACCTGGCGCCATGAGTACTGGGTGCTGTGCAAAGATAAGATAAGCTACAGTCCTTAGTCTTACAAAGATAAATCTAGTTAGTGTCCAAGATAGACACATACAGATGATTAAAGGGCAAAAATGCATCAAGTTAGTTCTGATGGGCCCTGAGTGGCTCAATAGCTAACACTTCTTTTGCCCTTTTCGAGGTCAGACGTGGGAGAGATGCCCAATAGAGTCAGGCAGGTGGAAAGCAAAGCATCACCGTTGTCACTAGTAAACCCAACACTGGAAAGTGGCTTAATGTGAGAATCCAAAGGGTTGACTAGCACATTGTGAGTCAGACTGACACGGTCAATGTCACAAACATCGCCAAAGAACCACAGCCCCCTGCAGGAGGCCTGTGCCTTGAAGAATGTAAAGGCATGAGGAAGTCAAGGAGCACTGGTCCCAAACAGAGGGGAGAGGGAGGAGTTTAAGACAGCATGCTCGATTTCCTACCCAAACTAAGCTGATCCATCCGTCTGCCCCCGTGAGGAAGCAAGCCGGGGGAGAGTCACACGGCAAGGGGGCAGAAACTTCCCACCTCCTGCCCGAGAAATATTAGAGACATGCACAGAATATTGCAGGGGCAGTGGAAGTGAGAACATCATCCAGGCTGTGTGGGGCTCAGAGGAAACCACAGCAAGACTCCTGGCGGAGTTTGTAAGAATAAGCAGGAGATAGGGAAAAGAGGGGAGAAGGGAGAAAGAGCCTCCAGCAGAGGAAAGAGCCTCAGTGAAGGCATGGACCCGCAAGCCTGATGGCTGCTGAGACAACAAGCAGTTTGCTGTTGCTGGAGCTCCAAGTTCAGCCTGGGAGTGGCACGGCATGAGGCTGGGGAGGTAGGCGGGAAAGGGCAGGGCTCTGGAGGGCTCAGCGTGGCGTGTTACGGGGAGTGGACTTCATCACGGGTGATAGGAGCTGTTGAAGGCTTTCCATCAAGGCATGACATGGTCAGATTTGTGTGTTTTAGGCAAACTACTCTGGTGATTGTTGAGGATGGACTGGCGGAGGAAAAAATCTCAGTTCATTGCGAAGGTAATCAAATACTTCTAGGAGCCTGAAGTGAGATGATGCTGTCAGGATCCAAGAGGAGAAGACGAATTTGAGAACTATCTTGGAAGCATGACTGATGGAACTTAGGAAATACTTTGCTGCTGCCTGAGTCCTCCTGCCTCCAAGCCACCCTTTTCCAACCCATTCTGAATCTTTCACAGGTCGTGTAAGATCCCGCCACGGGCCAGGCACTGTACTACGTGACTGGCCTTTGTGATCATCCTCAGATTACCCCCATGTACGTATCAATAGCTCCTGTTTAGCAGTCGAGGAAACAGAGATTCAGAGGTAATAAGACCCAAAGAGTATGGAATTCACAGCTAGGCAGTCTAACTCTAAAATGAGTGCAATGAACCAAAATGACTCTCCTTCTTTCGACACACATTCATACTGTCCCACACTACTGCTGATATTCCCCAATGTCCTCCACGTACCAAAGTGCTCTCCTTGGTCTCCTCTGCCTTGCCCCATCCCATCCTCCCTTTTCATAGCTGCCTCATGCCATTCCCTACTCTGATGCTTTTCCACTGAGGACTCCTTGAGCTACCTACTTTAAATTATTCACCAACACACATTTTATTTTGTGAATAGGAAATAATATGCACAAGGTGAGAAATTCAAACAATCTAATTAGAACACAATAAAAAGTAAGTCCTCTACCAAATCCTTTCTCCCGAAGCAACGACTGTTATCAACTTAAAGAATACTTCTGAAAAGATATGTAAGACCAACAGAACCATAAATAGATACATGCTCTTCAGGCTGCCCACAGGAACGTTTCTCCAACTCCTGTCCTCACTGCTGTCTTCCTCCCATGGACGCCTCCTATTTATCCATAAAGCAGTGTCCCAGACTTCAGCACACAATTAACCTCAAGTTGTTTCCTAAGTATTAGTCTTGTCTCCTTGAGGGCAATAGCGGTTACACACCCATCAGAATGTTAGACACACAGTAGTTGTTCAATAAATACCTGCTGATTAATTAAACCTCCTTGAATTAACTTCACGCTAGCTTAAATGGTGTATTTCATGCAAACCTTTAACAGAACCCATTCACAAGCTTTTTACATGGTTACTTCTGCAATAGCTATCTACTTAATTGGTCATCAATCTCTTCTTAGAACTCCAACTGTACAAGTAGCCAGGAAAAAAACATTAGTATGGATGCTGACATTAGAGTGAATGCAGTCATTTAAAAATCTAAATCTCAAGACATTTAAGTATCATAGAGCTGGTCATGCAACACAAATTCCAGTTCCACTCTGAGAAGTCTGGGCTGTAAATGCCGGGGAAAGGGAAGCACAGTTTCCCCCTGCAGTCCCCAACCGGGGTGTTATTTCTGCCATTTCTACCCATTTACACGAGGCTGAATTTTAAATTTTGGATGGTGGCTCTATTACATTCACGATATTGCATTAAAAGGAGACCACCAGGCTCATTTAATTTACTCTTCAAGGGAATGCATCTCAGATAATCTGTCAAAGAAAGACCAATTGCTTCTTTTCACTGTGATTCAATGATGTTTTCATTTAATAATGCTCTCAAACTACACTTTCCTCCCCTAATTTGGGATCTCTTATGCTAAATTCACGTCTTTTGTTCTCTTGACAGTTTCCAGTCATGGTTTAGATTCTGCTTTCAGGGGAGTAATTTTTGATCCTTATTTTTAATGACAGCAAAAATTCTATGAACGGGTTCATGTGGATGGCTTGCTCTGTACATTTCACAAGCCCAAAGAAAATTACATTTCAGAGAAGGTACATATCCAATTACTAGGAAATGAGTTACAACAAAGTGGCCATACGAGGCAGTGTAATAAAGACAACCTCAATTAAAAGTCACCATAGCAAAGCAAAAGAGAGAGACACAATGTAATGCACATTAATAGCTAATTCAGAAGCTAAATACAGAGTAGGTGGTGGAAGCATGAAGTTTCCTTCACGGGCAAGTTAACGACTCATCCTATTTAACAAGAGGTAGAGTGGAAAAGGGTGAGGGTCTCTTCTGCGATCAGCAGGAAGCAGTAGTTAGAATTCAAGGAATAAAACAACTCTCAGTAAGCTTGTGAAAAGTTATTTCAGACAATTCTTGTGAACTTCAATCATGAAGTGCCAGTGAACACAGGCACACACTCAGATCCGAATTTCGCTCCCATAAATATTATTGTGCCATAAACCGTGCTGGTGCAAGACGCAGGTCCCACCTTCATGGAACCTTCGGGGAGAGGACCCCTAATGACACTGCAGTGGTGTGACTTCCAGGGTAGAGAGGGCAATAGTGCTGGAAGCTCCGTGGAAGAGACCTTACAGTCTGGGGTGGTGGGAAAGGAGAGGGGAGGAAGCTGGGAGAAAGAGGAGCAGGTGAGGTTTCTGGGCATGAGCAAAAATACGGAAACTTGACAGAGACTGGTCTTCCTGGAGTCTGACTGCAATTCAGTGAGGCTGAAGCTTGCAGGCTGAGGGAGTGTGTGTGCATGTGTGTGCACCTCTGAGAGTGTGGGTGTGCACACAGCGGGGAGCATAGAGCCGAGGTGAACAGTAGTGGATGTCCATGGTCTTGCCAGATCCTTAAATCCTTCGAAGAATCGGAACTTTACCCTGAGAGTCAGGAACTGCAGAAGGGCTTCAAGGCAGCACAATGGCGGGATCGTATTTGCTAGAAAGACAATCGGGTGGCACCAGCTTGGTGGACGGATGGGAGAAGGCAGAGGAAGAGGAAGCAGGATCTGCTGGGAGGCTGCGGCAATAAGCCCCGTGGTGGGTGAGGAGGCCCTGAACGAGCACGGGCCAGGACGGGGTAGCCAGAAAGTGAGCAATGGAGGAATATTAATGATAGAGGACCAACAGGATGAGTGATGGACGGATGTGAGGAGAGAGGGAGAGAGAAGCGCCCAGGATCTCAAGTCCGGGCTCCTGCTGGAGGAGGGAGCCGCTCACGGGAGAGGAGATAAACCAGGAGGAGCACATGAAGCGACACGACACGCATGCAAAGTGAAGAGTATCGCCTTTAAAGAAGAATGGCCTGGGTGCTTTTATGGCTATCAGACACTAGAGTATATCACAAATCTACAATAATTAGAGCCATTTTCAGGGAGAGAGGAAATGAGGAGTTATTGTTTCACAGGTACAGAGTTTCTACTTAGGACAATGAAAAAGATCTGGAAGAGGACAGTGGTGATGGCTGCACAATATCGTGAATGTACTTAAGGTGTTGAAACAGACACCTAAAAATGGTTAGAGGGGTCAGAAAACTCAAACACCATATAACAAAGGTCTGAGGAGCACACATGTGTCGATGAAAGGAACAGACAGCTCTAAAGCAGAGCCCAGCGCAGAGAAGGCTCCAGATGACAAGGGAAGCTACATCCACACCCAAGCAGTAGAGGGTGAAACTAGCAAACTCCTCTGAAAAATGCAATTTAGGTACACTGCACAAACATCAAAATAAACTCCAGTTTGATAAGCATAGCATGTAAATAAAGAGCATAAAATATCTAGAAAAACATTTTATGTGAATATCTGATCTGTGGATAGGGAAGAACACTCAAAGCCATAAAAGCAATGGAAGAAAGAAACTATAAAGAAATGTGTACTATAAGAAGGAATTATAAAGAAAAATATCAACAAATTCTCATTTAAAAAAAACTTAATATTAAAAGAATTAAAAGATAAGTCAGGATTATAAAGAATTTGACAAGAACACAAAAAAGTTAATATTTTTCCATGAAGAACACATAGAAATGAATCAAAAGGTCACTGAGATCCAAATAAAAAGATGGACAAAAGATACGAAGAAACAGTACAGTAAGGGACGAATTCAAATGTCTAACGGATGAAAAACTCTTCAGCACCGCAAATAATCACAGAACTGTAAAACTGAATAATGAGATGGGACTCCCATCTATGAAATTAAGAGTTCTGCAATGCTCCTAAGCACTCGGTAGTGCACGTACGTGCCTCGGTACCCCAGGCAGGAGGTCAGTTGAGTACCACTTTTCCAGAGAGCTCCCTGATGACCTGCAGCAAGAGCCTTAAAAATATCCCTTTCCCTTGATCCAGTAATCACCTTGTTGGGATCACACTGGAAGAAATATTTGGAAATACAGCCACGATTTTTGCACAGCATCATAATCTCTCTTTTTTTTTTCCTACTTAAAAATAAAGGACGTGTCGCTAATCTTTTTGTTTGTAACACTTTCCCCCATTACTCCTCTAGATAATTCCTTCTTTTCCTTCAGGTCTCCTTGGCCCCTGACCACACTGCTATCCCTGCCTTGGCATCCTGCAGCCCCCTTTATGACACTCGTTACGCTGATATTGTTTTCTTCCCCTCTTTGGATGTCTTGTCTAGAAGATAAGCTCCATGAAGGTCTTCTTCTCTGGTGTATATCCATCACCCAAAGAGAGCCCGAAATACAAAAGTGCTTACTGAATGAATGCATGAATGAGTGATTGCTGAGAAAGAGGACTGTGATCATTTTTTCCTTTTTTTCTCTTAAGATTCCACAATTGTCTTATGTGACTTTTCAATTCAGACTGACTACAATCAAAGCTATTTAAAACAGCATCCTTTCTTTCAGTTCACCTAGTACATTATAAGTCAACATAAGTAAATTGTGAAATACCACATAGGATTTAAAACCAATAAAACCATCTGCTTCCTACTTGTGCTTAATTTTTCAGTAGGGGAAAAATGAAAACACACAGAACCACCTTGCAGCTTCAGAGCTGGCTCCCCATGAATTCAGCTGTTCAAGTTGTGTCCACCCGTGACCTTTGCTCCGTCCCTAACGTCCACATGTTCTTAGAAATGTCCAACATTAGAACCTTTACACCGTAGCCTCCAGGCTGTAGCTGCTGCTCTCAGAGTTTCCTGGCTGTGCCACTTAGATTATGAGATCTAAGCAATTATTTATCACTACTGCAGAAGTACACACTTCCTTTGACAGGTTAAAACACACCACGTAAATAAGCAATGTGGATAAAAAACGTGCTTATACTCTGCCTCTAAAGTCTGATTAAAAATAGTAAACACTATCTTTCTTCTCTGAGCAGCAGCGATAGGCCTTGTGATTTTACTGCCTGAACCAACCACCGATGTAAAAAAAGTTCTGAATGCACTGGGTCTATTTAGAGGCTCTGATAATGTCCTTAATGACCCTCTCTGAGCACTAATAACTTCTTTTAAAAAGAGAGGGCTTTTTTGACATTGGCAGGAAAAATGGTGGCATCTTCCTTCCTCTACCTTCTTCCTGTTTATTTCTTCTTTACAAAGTTGAAACCTGATGAATGTCCCCATAATTCACTCTAAAAATACCTTTCAGTGCCCCGTAATGCTAATTATTGAAAACCCATGCATTTTTGCTAAAACAGTGCTCTATCGGTTTTAACATGTTACATATTAATGTTATACTACAGAATATTACGATAAGCGAAATTAGTCCATCATACCATACGATTTCACTCATATGTGGAATTTAAGAAACAAGGTAAATGATCATAGGGAAGAAAAGAGAGAGGCAAATCAAGAAACAGACTCTTAACTAGAGAGAACAAACTGATGGTCACCAGAGGGAAGATGGGTAGGGGAAGGGTGAAATAGGTGATGGGGAAAAGGGGGGCACTTGTGATGACCACTGGGTGATGTACGAAGTGCTGAATCACTAAATTGTACACCTGAAACTCATATTACATTGTATGTTAAGTAACTGGAATTTAAATAAAAACTAAAAAAAGTGCTAGTGTCATTAAAGATAACTTTGAAACAGTCTACTATGCTAGGGTTTGTCTTTTTGTTTTTTGTTTTTTTAAATAAGACAAGACTATTCTAAGTATGTGTAATACTGAATGTTAACTGAGGGTCCATCTTGCCTGAGAGGTTATTAACATTTTGTTCTAAAAGAGAGAGAAACAATGTATTTGCATAACAGTCCCTATCCCAAGAATGCTGTTAATAGTCTAAAAGGGCATATTTTCAAGTTCCCTTACTATTGTCTTTTGAATATTTAAAGTGAACTGGCCCATGAAGTCTCTGAAGCCAGCAGCAGCCCTGGGATGTGTCCTGGCACAGAGAGCACGAGCAGCACACGCGCCCCGTGGGAAGAAGGTAACGGCAGGGTTCATAACGCTCTTTTACATCAATACTTGATAAACAAAATTAAACATAGCTTCCCCAGAGAATTGAGTGTGGCAAGTTAAAGGTAATTTTAAAAAGAAAAATGAGAAGGGAACAATCTCACCCCTGGCTAAAATTTTATTTGTTTGCATGTTGGGTATTCACAATGAAAGGGGTGTCTTTTAAGATTCATTCAAGGTGATGCTGCCAGTCTACAACGCCAGAGCTCATTTGTTAGTTCAGTTTTTTTTTTTTTAAGATTTTATTTATTTATTCGACAGAGATAAAGACAGCCAGAGAGAGAGGGAGCACAAGCAGGGGGAGTGGGAGAGGAAGAAGCAGGCTCATAGTGGAGGAGCCTGATGTGGGGCTCGATCCCATAACGCCGGGATCACGCCCTGAGCCGAAGGCAGACGCTTAACTGCTGTGCCACCCAGGCACCCCAGTTTTAAATTCTTTTAGGAAGCTTTAATTTGTAATGCTTATTTTCTTAGTTCAAGATCAAGGAGATCGATGTCAATCCTGTGTTTCCAAGTGATGGTCAAATAAATTATTTTAAAAAGAGAATAAAAAATAAAATCCACCCCTCAGTGATTCTCTCACTGAGTAAAGTTCTCAGCCTTCTCTTTCTCCTCAAAACTAAGCAAACAATAGCAATCACAATTTAAAAAGTATGCCAGGGAGAACAGCAGCCTCTGGTTGGGGTGGGGGGGAGGTGTCAACCACACCGAAGGGGCAAGAGATGGAGAAAGTGGGCACTCGTCCATATTTAATGGCGCTCCCCTTGTGCAATCCTTTGGAAAGGATAGACTCTTGACACTGGATCAGGGATGTGTCCCTAGACCTTCCTGATCACCAGATTTGCCAATGAAACTGCTGCATACACTTCGCCACCAATGCAGCAGAGTAAAAGAAACTCATCTTGAGGAGGGCTCCGACATGATAAGGCTGAAAGGAGAGTAGCCAAGGAGCAGTGAGAAAAAGGCAGAGCTGATGGCTCTTCTCACTGACGGGATTATGTAAGTAGATGCTCCCTGGGGGCAGCCTGTGCTCACCACACACGGTCCACGACCCGTGTCTCAGGGAAATGATGAGAACATACTTATTCATCTTAAGATCCTATTTTTAGTTTTAAAAGTTTTAAAGTTCCTTTGATAATGATAAACCATAGGTTCAAAAGATATAATGCGATATAATTATACTTTAGGGCTATAATATTTTTACTTCTTTAGAATTAAGAGAAATTCATCTTTTTACAGTTCTTAAATATAAACACACGTCTTAGGTGTTCAAGTAAGACTACTATCCTTTTTGTACTTTGCATTAAAAGAGAATTAAAACAATATGTCAGGTAGAAGAAAGAAGATAGAGACGAATGTTTACAGAAATGAAAAAACAAATTTGTGGTCTGTCCACCATGAAAATACATGAAGTTAAATTATATTTATGTTTAGATTATATATATATATATACTTAAAAACACATGCTTATACATTTTAAAATCCACAAATTAAAGTCTATACTCTTTTTCTTTGAATGTCATAAACTACATTTAGTTGTAGTTGATGCCCTCTGCTGGCTAAAAACGATACTTTTTGTGAAAACACTTTTGTCAAGATTTTGACACATGAAAGAAACAAGATTTGTAGACTCTGACAACTAATAACATTACCATGCGACATGATTTTTATAACCAGAGGGAAATTAATATAAAAGAAAGATAACAAACCATCATGAATTAGAACAGAATGAAAAATAAGAAAAAAGTTCCCAGGGTATTTACTAAAGGGAAATACTAAAAAAAAAATAAATTAAAAAAAAAAGCATTTTGAAACAAATTTTAGAGCTTATCCAAATATTTGGTAATCATATCGAAGGACAAATAACTTTTTTAAATGAACAAAAAAGAAAACACCTCAGAATCTGGTCAGCTCTGTGAGAAAGATATTCTTTGCTGAGTTTTTTATCAGTGACTTGCAAGATTTTTCAAGTATATTTATAAAATTGTCGGTAATTCAGAAGGAGGAGGACACACTCAGGTACTGTTGGTAAACGGACTAGGACTCAACATGATCTTTACAAGGTGGCTTGACTTACTTATGTGAATTGACTTACTTATCTACAGTCCCTGAACCAAATGCACCGAAAATGGAAAGTTGCTGATTTTGCTCTTTTGATGGCAAAAATTGGACCTGAGTTAACAAGAGATTAGAAAAATCCTTATTAGCCCCACTTAGTGTGAATATCCATCCTTTCCACTGCAGAAGCATTAGTGTGCTTGATAACCAGAAGCTGTTCCAGGATAATCCTGGGCAGTGGGCCTATTTTGTAACCTACAGGTTATCCAGGGGCCACCGCATGACCTCCTAAAGGCTGATAGTTCAAAAACAAAGCTGCTTCATGGATTTCTGATAAGAGATTGTGAATATGTAACAAAACGAAACTAAAAGGGGCAAATGCCAGGATGCACATAGAACCCAAAGTTCAACAGCACGCAGGCAGGAGAGGCACTTAAGCAGCATGTTTAATAAAAGGAAATGGGCTAGTGTATAGTGGGCGGCTAGTTTTTGAATACCTACCATTTACTCAGCCCTTTGTTAGTCATTTTATATAAATTATTTCTAATTTTACAACACTTGTGTAAAGTACAAATATTACTCTCATTTTACAGATAAGAAAACGGAGGCGAAGGGTGGCCCAATGATGTACGCCCAGACCACAGCCGTCATGGGGCAGACCCAGGAACTGACTCCAGTTCTTCCTGACTTCCTGACTCCAATCCTGCTGGGATTGGAGTGGGTGTGGAATCTAGAGACACAACAGCTATCCTCAAACATTAGACTTTTACGTGGAAAAAAATAATTTTTTTTTTTCTAATGGGAGCCATAGGGATTCAGATTTTGGCTCAAGATAAGGGAGGCATTTTGTAATTTTCAGAGACTGTGAGCTTCCCAAGGGCAGGGGTATTGGTCTGCGTTGTTCACTAATGCACCGAAGTGATTAGAACACAGCCTGTTACATAGTCTTTACTCAATAAATATCTGTGGAATGATTGGATGAGCTGAAAGAAACGAGGAGTCATGAGTCTGTTAGCAGCAGCGGTGGCCTTCCAAGGGCAGCTACGGCTTCCACTAGTTACTTGCCTACCTTCCAGGCAGTGTTGTCTAACTCTCTTCTTTGTCCACCACCACCAGGGGAAGCTCGTTAGACCAAGGATTCTTTTATCCTCAGTCCCTAGGCCAGCGCTAGCTCAGAACACATGCTCAAGAAAGGCTGGCTGAGCTGACACTATGTAATGAATGATAGATCATGGATACCCAGACTTGCTATATAACACATTGTATTTGAATAAAAAAATCTTGCTTTAGAACATGCACATAATACCATTTCTTTACGTACAACAGAAGGGCTAACACCTGACACCACACTATAAATAAAGTTGAGCCCTAAGATTTTACCTCTTGGTCTAGAAATATAAATTTGGATAATCAGAAATGACAGCATCACCATCTAAAGATGACACTGGTCATATGATACAGAGTACTAATTCTAACAGTTAGAACCAGATATGGCTCCTTCAGTATGAGAGGAAAATCCAATAACCCCCACACAAACATGATTCCTCTGCGTAGACAACGGCTATATTGCAGAGTTCATGTACACAACTTTCTAGGGTGTTTTTGTATAAAATTGTAATTTTAGAATAGTTTTAGATTTTCAAAAAAATAATGAAGACAGTACAGAGAGTTCCCATATACTCCACACCCACTTTCCCCCTTTAACAACATCTCACATTAGTGTGGTACGTTTGTCACCATTAGTGCTTAAAGATTGAAACATTATTCTTAACTAAAGTGTGTGTTTTATTCCGAGTTCTGTAGTTTTTACCCACTGTCCTTTTACTGTTCCAGGACCTAAACCAAGATAACATACTGCATTTAGTAGTCATGTCTCCTCAGCCTTCTCCTGGCTGCGACAGTTTCTCTGACTTTCCTTGGTTTTGATCAACTTGACAGTTTTGAGGAGTACTGGACGGGTATTTTATAGAATGTCCCTCGATTGGAATTAATCTGATGTTTTTCTCACAATGAGATTGGGGCGATAGATTACTGGAAGCTCGAAGCCTATTGTATCAGCATATCACGTGAAGGATGTCCTGGCAACATGACTCATCCCTGCTGGTCGTCATTTCACTGAGGTGTTATTTGTCAGGTTTCTCTCCTGCGAACTTATTCTTTACCTCCCTTCCATACTGTGGTCTTTGGAAGGCAGTCACTCTGTGTAGACCACACTTAAGGAGTGCGGAGTTATGTTCCGCCTCTCTAGAGTGTTTTTAAAAGTAAAAAAGAGTAGAATTATGTCTTAAGAGAGAAAAGAAATAATCAGATAAACAAAATACACTCTATTCTTTGGGAGACCATAAACCAGCTGTGGAAACTCTTGGAATATTAAATAGTCTCTTAAAGAAAGAAGTGGAGCTTCACTGTCTAAGACTTCTCCAGCTGAGCAGTACTCTACGAATTCTCCTTTTCATGCAAAACACATACGTCAGCCATTATGCTCTTCCCATCTTCTGCAAAGATAATAAGAATTATCTTATTCTTGAAGGAAGTTAACATTTATTTGTGAAAACATATGACCATGGTATGTGGGGGTGGTATTTCCAAACCCGATCAGTTGGCTTCCAAACCTTTATATGAACTTCCTCACATCCATAAACAAGATGCAGAGAAACAAATGCACTTACCTTGAAAATTTACTGTTGCTATAACCCCTGGGTTAATGACCCCAAACACAGAGAAGAAATTTAACCCAGTCCCTCTGTCATATACTTTGCAAGGCCTTATGATTAAAGACAATCTTAACATAAATAATGCACGATCAATAACACAGTACACCAAATTGTATTTAAAATATTCATGCAATTCTTTTAAAAAATAAAACCACAAATTGCAATTCAGAGCAAGACTTCTGAAGAGGAAGGGAACAATATATGAATAAGTCTGAATATCTCTGAAATGAATCTATCGAAGAATCTTCCGTAGGTTTCTACCTTTCTGGATCAATGCAGCATGTTTTATGACAGTAGTACAAAGCACAGGAGTTTCTGCAAATACTAGATAATACGGTGTGTTTAGCTCAGATATGGTACATTCGTCTTCAAGTAATCTGTTGTGACTTTATAGAGGATATCTTTTCCTTCATTCTTCCAACACAGTGATATAATTTACTAGACCAATATAGAAATAGCTTTGGGTATTGATTTAGGGCTCAGATGGATAACCTGCTTTGGAGCGTGTTTGCTCTGATTCCTGCTTTAAGGAAAAACATTTTCAAAATGTTTGGTTAAAAATGTATTTAATAGGAAAATAACGAGAACACAGGATTTTAATAAAGGCTATTCTTAAAAGCTTCCATTTAGAAATGAAAAGTAAACGGTCTAAAAATGGATTTAAAATTGATGCAGCTCAGTTGTCATTAAATATATGTGTCTGGGATATATTATTTTGTAAATGTTTATGCAAAAAAACCTAGAGATTGCTATGAATTTATGAGCATAATTAAATCATCAAGAAAGTTTTCTGAGAATGGTAAATTTTATCTCACTGTAGTTCAACAAAAGGTCTTGACATCAAGAAAATTAAATTTTGCCTAACTCTTAAAATATATTGATAAAACAAAATTCACTGTACCCTTAGATATTAAAAAGGCTAAAATATGACAGGTATAACACATATTTATATTCACATATTTATATTCATTTATATTTATATAGAGATTTTTCTTAGCAGAATAACTGAGTTCACACTGATCCCAACCTTGGTAAATTCATACATCTTACAAACTGAACAACTATAAAGCCAAGGGCACGAATACACAAATAATGGATAAACTAAAAATCCACCTACCAAAAATATCCTTTCGGAACTCAGAATTGGCCTGTTTGGGTCTGCCACAATGAGTTATATGTGAGAATGCATGATTAATAGCATTACTAGTTTATAGGCTGAGTTTGAGAACACCCAAACCGTTACTTGTCAAGTTGTATAGAATACCGAGTCATACATCCTTGATGGGTAAATCAAACCTCGCCCACTAGTTGGCATGAACAAAAAGAATCTCAAGTGGTTTTGAACTAGTATCATTTTTAAAAATAAATATTCATGTAAAACTACTGTATCTGTGAAAAATCGGTTGAATTCAGTTATCTCACAATTGTACTTTACTTTTTATGTTAGTGACAAGTTTTTTTTTTAAATAATAAGTTTTATGTTTTTTGATTTTGAGAGAGGGACAGCATGAGTGGGTGGGGGAAGGGCAGAGGGAAAGGGAGAATCAAGCAGGCTCTACACTCAGCATGGAGCCCCACACAGGGCTCGATCTCATGACCCTAAGATCATGACCTGAACCAAGATCAAGAGTCCGATGCTTAACTGACTGAGCCACCCAGGCGCCCCAGTAATAAGTTTTTTTGTTGTTCATTGTTTTTTATTTTTAGAGAGGGTGCATTTAAGCCGTGAAATCTAATACCATTAAATTTAATAGATTAAATTCCTCTGGGATGTCTTTCAATTTTGAACTTGAATTTTGAGGGAACTTAAGATGTCAGTGCATCTTACATATATAGCTCGATTATACTTCACGATTATACAGGCATGAACAAATAGAGCCGAGCACAGGCAAAAGGACAGTACGGTGATTGAGAAATGCAGTGAGTAATAACATGTTTTTACAGACATTGAGTTCAAATTACAGTTTCACCCCTTGTTATTATGTGAGCTGAGTTAAATCGCTTAACTCCTAAAACACAGTTTATCATCTGTAAAATATTTGTCTGATACAGTCCTTAGGATTAAGTGAGATGATAATGTATGACAAGTCTTTGACCACGTACTTGGCACCCATTCTGCAGTCCTACCACTTAGCACCATGGAGTTACCAGCGTAACTCAGTTTTGCTTGTTTGTCTTCACCTCTACATTGAGTGCTCCCTGAGGGCATGCCGCCTTCTTCATCTGTATATATTCCTAGGACTCTATCGGCAGATTAGTAAGTACAAAACATGGTGGCTAAAGCATGATGGGTGATCACTGGATATCCAAACAGTCGAAAGTACTTTCATAGACCTCTTCTATTATCTTTATGTTAAGCTTTTGAGGCAGAAAAGACAGAAAATGAAGCAGGAGGCTTTATTTTATATTTATTACATAAATTTACTTACATAAATATATCTTTATTATATATCCTGTTTTTCTTCCATTGAATAACCTAACAACCTTCTATCAGAACTTTCCTTCCCTAATTTCTGTCTTTATCACAGTCAACTATTTATTTATTTATTTATTTATTTATTTATTTATTTATTTAATTTTTAGAGAGGGAGGGAGAGAAAGAGAGAGAGAGAGGGAGGGAGGGGGCAGGAGCAGAGGGAGAGGGAGAGAGGAAATCCTAAGTAGGATCCCTGGGGCTTGATCTCACAACTCTGAGATCACCGTCTGAGCCGAAATCAAGAGCGGGTGCTTAACCAACTTAGCCACCCAGGTGCCCCTAAAGGTCAACCCTTTTACTTTCTCAAAATGGGATTCGGCATTAGTAAACTCATCTACTCACAGTCGAAGCAGAAAGTAGCTAAGAAATTGAGCAGGAATTATTTCTTATGATTCAAATGTCTAGCAAGTGGTCTCATTCCTCAAAACACATTCATTGATAACCTACCATATACCAGTAGTGTGCTAGGTACTGAGGATATAGTAATAAGTAAAACACTCTCTACTCGTGGAATTTAAAATTTAAGAATGACCACACTAAGCAACTCTGGAAGACAGTACAGAGGTTCCTCAAAAAGTTAAAAATAGAGCTACTCTATGACCCAGCGATTGCACTACTAGGTATTTATCCAAAGGTACAAACATAGTGATTCGAAGGGGCACTTGCATTCCAATGTTTATAGCAGCAATGTCCCCAATAGGCAAACTATGGAAAGAGCCCAGATGTCCATCAACAGATGAATGGATAAAGAAGATGTGGTACATGTATACAATGGAATATTACTCAGCCATCAAAACAAATGAGGTCTTACCATTTGCAGTGATGTGGATGGAACTAGAGGGTATTATGCTAAGTGAATTAAGTCAATCAGAGAAAGACAATTATCATATGATTTCACTCATGTGGACTTTAAGAAATAAAACAGAGGATCATAGGATCAAGGGAAGGAAAAATAAGATGAAAACAGAGAGGGAGACAAA
This sequence comes from Ursus arctos, assembly GCF_023065955.2. Lineage (NCBI taxonomy): Eukaryota > Metazoa > Chordata > Mammalia > Carnivora > Ursidae > Ursus > Ursus arctos. The sequence goes on along the minus strand of NW_026622886.1, from coordinate 41,758,072 downwards.
TCATAAGAGACTCTCAACTCTAGGAAACAAACTTAAGGTTGCTGGAGGGGAGGTGGGTGGGAGGATGGGGTAACTGGGTGATGGGCATTAAGGAGGGTGCTTGATGGAATGAGCACTGGGTGTTACATGCAACAGATGAATCACTAAATTCTACCTCTGAAACTAATAGTATACTATATGTTAATTAAATTGAATTTAAGTAAAAATAAAAATTAAAAAAAAAATAATGACCGCCCTAAGATGGACTGTACTTTGCCTGAAAGTCACCTGAGAATACTTGTCAAAAACATAGGTTCTTGGATTTTCCCTCAGAGCAATGGAACTGGAATTTCTGGATGTCAGGCCCAGAAGCCAGCAGGCTTATCTCCTGAAACCCCCATTCTCAGAGCATTTCCCAGGCTCTGCTGCTTGTCTGAACTATCTTGGATTTATCATTACCCTCCCTACTCACCCTTCAAATTCTACTCCAAAGCTACTTCCCGTAGGAACCTCGCCTGATGATCCCTGTCTCCCATAGAGTTAATTGTAGAGTTACTTCCTTCTTTCTCTCTTTGTTTACCTTGCACTCATTCCTATCAATGATAGACTTATATACTGTTGTGTGACTTACTGGTGTATGTCTGCTTCCCTTATGGGTCTAGGGGCTCTGTCAACAGAAACTAGGTGCCGTTCACCTCTGTATCTCAGTCCCTAGCACCGAGCCTGTATATGGTGGACGGCCAGGAAAAATTTGCTAAATTATAAATGGAAAAATTTTAAAAGCTCCCTGATAGATAAAGTTGAGAATGTCCTTAGTCAGAGATACGTAGGGGTAAAAAATTCATTTAAATTTCACCCTGTTGCCAGTTCAGTGACCCAACGCAGTCAAATTCCCCGAATTGCAGGATTGTTTTGACAAGACATCGAATTCTATTATTATTTTTAAATTTCCTACAAGATGTGTTCAGCTGTAATTTTTAAGTTCAGGACTTAGAATTCTAAAGCAATGTGAAAAAAAAAAATCTTTGTTTTAGTCTCTAAATCTACCCATCAGTTCAGTTTGGTCTGATATATTTAATGAAGATTTTTTTTTAGATCCAATTCATAAAAAGGATTTGGTGATTTGAGATGTGAAATATTTGAAGCAAATGTTTTCTATTTTCTATCCACACTGTATTTCACTGAAAATAATAGCTTAACTCTTTAAAATACTATGAATATAGGAGACTATAACAATGAAGGGAAATACAGAAGCACAGAAGATCAGTAAAGAATATGAACTGGCTTAATCATCAATTTTATCGTGAAATGTCTCCTCTAAGTCTTTCATCTTCTATTCTGTTACTGTAAAGGTTTGTATCAGGATCTATCAAAAATAAATATATCACATAATCTCAATTTGTATGTAATTACACTAAATCTCCTCAAAGGAGATCAGCATAAAATTTTTATTCCTTTTATAGTTTTGAGCTATCAAAAATAATTATTAACTAATCACTGTATTTTCATGCATGGTTTACAATGAACATTTCTTTATTCAGTATACTACCAGAAACTGTATGTTATTTGATAAGCATTTGTTAACATGACTTCTTCAAAAGTGTTACCCGTTCTATACACTTAGTAAATGGTGTCCCCAATCTTCCAGGTGACCAATCCAGAAAATGGGGAGTCAGCCTAGATTCTTCCCTCATTATCCATCCAATCCATCCATTCACACAACCATCCATCCATCCATCCATCGGGCAAACCAAGATCCCGTAGACTGTATTCCACACCTGTCTCTTACAAACCCTCCTCTTTCCTGTGCCCACTTCCGCCGCCCTAGCGTAGCCCTTCAATTCTGTTTGCCCTCCTCCCTCCTCAGGTGTAATCGGTGATCCTTCTAACTTCCCAGCTGAATAGCTTTCAACGATTTTCTATCGCCAAGGGCGTAACACTCTGAAATCTCAAGCAAGGCACACAGGGTCTTTCATGATCTGCCTCCCAGGCCAAATACAAATGTGGCCCTCAGACAATACCTGCTATACTGTTTATACTTTCTGGAACTTGTCATGTGGTCTGGCTCCTCCTTAGACTTTGCTCATGCTATCCCTGTCCCTAGAACCTTCTGCTTACTTATTGGACCCACAAACTCCCATTTCGACCTGAGCTTAGGCACCATTCCTCCATAGACACCTTCTGATTATCATTTGATTTTTGTTTGGTTGGTTGTTTTCTTGTGTGTCTCCCCTCTGGGTTAAACACCTTGTGAACAGGAGTTCTTTTGTTCAACTTTGTTGCCTTCGTGACCAGAGGAGTGCCTGGCATCAGCAAAAGAGCCAGTAAGTATGTTCAACAGTGAACAGTCGAATAAACGAATAGTTGTCTACTTCGCCTACGCCAAGACTGGTCCTGCTCAGAGCCGTGCCAGAAACAATGAAAACACTAAAACATGGCATAAGTGGGGACACGGGCAGAATAATTAAGATACACAAATTGCTGCTGCCCCCCTCTCCCACTTCTCATTGTCTCTCTCCTTCTCTCTTGTCTTCACTGATTCTGCTGTGGGAACTGTGACGAAAACACTTTTGATCTAGAAGTTTAAGGAGGAGAGAAATGGTGACTATTTGGAAAAACCTCAGAGAGTTTGCCTGGAGAGGATGTTTTAATGTGGCTCAGTCGGTCTCCAGGTGCCCCTGGACCAGAGAAGCCCTGCTCAGCTGACATGAAGATTCACTTGCTCATCTGTAACCCTCTCATTGAACATGCTTCTGAGGCTTCTTTATACCTGTTCTGTCCTAAGGAGGAGTTGCTGCAGCTGATGCATAAAGTCAGTTTCCTCATCTAAAAACTGATCACCACCTCCCCTTTTTCTCTGTTATGAAGTTCCAACATGATGAAGTGAAACTTCGAGAAGTATAAAAAAAAAATCAAATAAATTTCACTTTCTATTTTCGGCATATGCAAATTTATTTAGTTTGGATTTTTTCCCTAGTCAGGGTCAACTGCCTTGTGGAAACAGGCATTTTCGATTAGGAGAGAAAGGATTCACACTGTTTTGATTCTTGGTTCCCTGGCCTGGCTGTTCATTGGAGGCTCCTGGGGATGTACAGACAGCCAGGCCCACCTCTGAGCTGGGAAGTCGGGGGCTCCAGGGGAGAGACCTGGAATCTGCACGTGGGTTAAAGCTCCCTCAAGGACCCCAGTAATCACCTGGGTGGAAAACCACTGTTTTAGGTTTACATCTTTTAAGAAGGTATTCCTCAGGGTGGAATCATGTGTTAAGAAGACAGACATGTGGGCCCTGGATGGACTAATTAAACTCTAGATGCTACTCATGCCCCCCTGACTTCTGGCCTCTGTCATCATGGGAGCTTGGCGGGAGCGATGCCCCAGGTGAGAAGCATTTCAGAGCGGAAGAAAAGCGACAGCCTCAGAAGCTCTACGGTCCCAACTCTCAAGATAGGAAACTCGGGCTCTATTTTAATAGTCTCCCCTCCTGACCTTCTCCAACCGAGGCAAGAGATGGATAAAACTGCTGAGAACCTGATTACTATTTATCTAACTCTGTTTTTATGACAGAATCTGTTCCAAGTTCCCAAAATCTCGGTCACAAGTGATCTTTAGAGACACAACATATTCTTAGATCAGAAGCTGTCTCTTACCCTAGAAAGAAAAGTTACAGAACACACAAATTTATAATAGCCTGTTCTCATTACTAGACAACTTATGACAAAAATTTATTTTACTTACATTTTGTAGACAGAAGGCAGCATGCACAAGCCAAGTATACAAGCTTGAGCTTATGTGCCAATTTTACAGAAAATGCTTTTTAAGCATCTTTGTGTAATGGTCCTTTTAAACTTCAAACTACTGCTTAGTCATTTACAGTGGGCTGGCATTTTTGCTCACTATAAAAAAAAAAAAAAAAGAAAAAAACCACACCAAAACGACCCGGGAAGGTGTTTATTTCTTTGGCTCAGAAAATGTATGCATGTGATGTCACCACGGCTTGGAAAGGGGATACACACAGATGTGGTAACAAGCACTGTGCCAGAAAACTCAGTAGTTAAAGATGATAACTGATCTTGTCATGCTCTGTCATTATGCAAATCCAATAAATGTATTGTCCAAGTGATTTATATTAGTGCAGTTGAAAGACAATTAAAAATGTAATCTTCAGCAGATCATTTTAAAACTGACTTTCTACGACTGCCTATGCCTTATAATGGTGATGCATATTGAACAGTAATTGTATTGGTCTTTTTTTTTTTTTTTTGAGCATAAATGATATTGCACTTAAGTCCAATGTACCCAGTTGACAAAATTAAGTTAGCAGACTTTAAAAGTCTCTTTCCCAATTTCATGTTTTGGTTAACAGCTATTTTTGGACTAGATAACATGTCTGTATTTCTCTTGTGTAGGAGATAGCTGGTGGATGACACCCTGGGTCCTGGGAAGATGTTTCTAGAGGTTGCAGTGCTAGTAGGGTCATCACAACACAGTTTCCATGGAGATCTGTCTCTGACATCATATTTCAGTGATCACGCTTCAATTTTCTTCAAACCCCTGATGAGTTTCCAGATGTAGATTCTTCCAGCTACCATTCACACAATGGCTAGTCAGTCCGCCCAGGCTGCAGCGATATCCTTCGTTAATGCCAAAGGATCCCCACCACTCCTAATGCCCTGCTGATTCTGAGCTGCCGCGATTTACCAACACTGTAGAAATATGAGGGAGGTTCGTCTAAGATGGTTGCCAAGAATTTTTTCCAATTTGTTGAGCCTCAGAGCCCACTCTAATTCTCTCATGTTACAGATAGGAAACAGAGAGCTCTGTGGTTAATATTCAGTGTAATCTTTCTAACAATTTGGAAAAAAATCTTGAAATAATTGGAATTAAAATTGAAATTTACCTAAGCTATTTTTCTAAAAGAAGGAATTTCGAGCTGTATTTCTTGGAGTGATAGGTATTTTCATGATTAGATAAGTTTTTAGAAACGGTAGGATAAATAAAGTAAAGCAGATTTCCTTCCTACAAAAATTTTCACTAATGTTCTTGGTGAATCTATAGGAAGAGTGTTCCCTAAACATTTTTTTCCCTCTTTTCTCACAGAACACCCTTAATATCTAGGAATCTGCAGAATAAATTTGGTAGACACTATTATGGAGGCATAGAGGGACTATGTATTTTATCGACCTCTTAGGAAAATTTTGAGGTTGAAAAGAGGTGCCATTACTGTTTATGCTGTGAAAACAGGCATAAACTGTGACTGTCCTGGATGGCTGTATGGTCACCACATAGAGCCATAAAACAAAGCAAAACAAAACATTTTGAGGGCTAACAATAATAGAAAGGCAGGCATAATACTGATCCCCAACTTGACTGCTTTAACATATAAAAGGATGAGTATTATTCTGTGTTCCTAGAAGACAATAATAATATCAACAACAATAATATGAGGGAGAAATTGCATGGGGGAAGATTTTTACACAATATAAAAAAGAAATTTCTAGCAATTTGATCTGTCCAAAAAGGGAATGGCATTTGTTAGGAAGATGTGGCTCCTTCCTCCCTCGCAAGAGGTATTCAGAGGCTAGCTGTTGACCAGTGAGGGATGCCAGATGAGCTAGGAGTACATGACTTCTAAGAGCCAGCTCATATTTTTATGATTCTATGATTTCACTAATTGGAACTTATTACAAAGCCCTGAGACATTACTGCAATTCAATTCAAGTAAATGTGATTGTTTCAAGGGAGAACTCAAAATGTCTTATAATCCAACTTTTTCCAATTAACCAAAGGCACATGAAGAATACACTACTGAACAAATGAAACATCATCAAACTTGAGTAACTTAGCTTCACCCAACTTAAACCACACTGAACACCGCCATGAGCCTTTGGTCTCAAAGAGGTCTTTGTATTTATGTAAAAATTAGTGCCCTGGAAATTCCCAGGGGCAGTGCTGTTAAAACTAAAGAACTGGGAGGTTCAGGCTGAGATACAATTTATAGATGAAAAAATGTAGATAGTAAGGAAACTTGTAGGTCATTCTAACTTGGTTTATTCATTTCCTCATAAGAACCTAGGCCCAGGGATATAAAATATATTGCCCCAAATCACACAATAAGTTAGAAGCAGAGTGAAAGTCATAATCTAGGTATGAATTCTGAGTAGGCCATGTATAGAAGGTAAAAATTATTTTAACTTTTCTCACACAAGAAAATAGCATAGATTAACAAATTAAGATAAGTTTTCAGGCATTGTGAGGTGCTGAGTTCCCTAATTCTATCAAAAGAGGTAGTTATATATATGGTTTCTGAAATAAACCCCTAATCCTTCCAGTTCCCAGAAAAAGAAATTCAAAATAAGGATAAAACAGAAGGAATCTTTTCAGCTTTAATTCCTTATTAATATAATGATGTAATATACAGTAGTATATATTATACAGTAATATATAATTTATTTATATTGTTATAATAAATGACGTATTATTTAATATATACTAGTATATAATATTGGTATATAATATATACATATACATAACATATACTGTATATTAATACATACTAGTATATATATCCATAGAGAAAGACTAGTATACTAGTACATACACACTATATACTGATATACAGTAATACAGGCTCGAAATTTCCCATTCTACTGGTGGGAAGGTAAATGACATGCCCAAAGTCAAACAGCTAAAGTGGGAAGAACCAGAATTTCAACTCCAGTCATACCCCTTGAAGACAAGTTCAGTAGTATTTCTATTGTTTCCTGCCCCCATGGTAATTTTTGTTTTGCTAAAGCTATTTTTTGATTTTTCATTGTACTACAGCATCTTAATCAAATGACAAAGGAAAACAGAACAGAAACTCTACCTTTAGAGGACCCATGTGCCCTCAGGCCTTTGCTCACCCTAAATCAAGCCACTGGAAGCACAGATCCTTGGGCGGCTTTCAATAAGCATCTTTTGGAAAACAAAGGAACAAATGAACATAATCGGTTGGATTCCTATACGTGGGGATCCTCCATCAAAGAGGAGTGTCTCATTTTCTTCTTGGCTTGACAGTGAAAACAAGGCATTGTGTACACACACCTGGCTTCACCATGCAGCTTCCTAAGCTATGATAACACCCCACAACTGCAATGTGTCTGTGCAAAACAGTCTGAGACGCTTCATACCACCACCTCCCCTAAAAGGGGGGGATGGGAGAAACAGAAAATTAGAAATGATCTGAGGTAGCCTCAACACGAAGAATCCAGGCACAATGACCCAACAGGGGGTGGGGGGGTCATTTTTCTTTTCTTTTCTTTTCTTTTTTTAAGATTTTAATTATTTATTTGACAGAGAGAGACAGCCAGCGAGAGAGGGAACACAAGCAGGGGGAGTGGGAGAGGAAGAAGCAGGCTCCCAGGGGAGCGGGGAGCCCAATGTGGGGCTCGATCCCAGGACCGTGGGATCACACCCTGGGCCGAAGGCAGACGCTTAACGACTGAGCCACCCAGGCACCCCAAGGGGGGTCATTTTTCAAAACACACATGTGATGACTAAAACACAGTGGTTCAATGACATGAGCATTTCTTTCATTAGATCACTGGGTTATGGATTAAGCAATGAAGTGGTAGGGAAAAAAAAGACGGGTTAGTTAGGAGAGAAAAACAAAGTGACACACAGAATGGTGCTTTATAGAAATGGTGGGGGTAGGAAAGCATCGAGCTCTCAGGCTGCAACAGCTTGACATTCCTCTAGTCCAAAACCAGAGGCTGGGAGTTGAATTAGTACACAGTGACTTTGAGTTAGGAGACGCTGGGCAATCACACTTGAGTAGCAAGAGAAGATGGGTTGTACGCAGCTCTGTTAGGCTGGTAATACCTTTTTAAGGAGCTTGCTCTGGTTCTTCTGCAGTAGGAAGTTTCTGACATATCTGAACAGAGCGCTGGCAGTCATTTCTGGACACCTATCAGCACTCTTAGCAAGCTGCCTCTATGCTACTCTCATGAAAGAGGAGCAGACGGGGTGCCCCTGTTACCCCGAGGAATAGAATACTAGCGTGACCTTTTCTCAGAGCCTGGGCAGAAGGCTTAGAGGTGCTGAGCTGCACTGAGCATTATGCGTGTGTTTTCCGTAACTGAGGTAGAGGAAATTCACAGCTCCTTATCTCTCAATTATCCAACATCACACTTGCCATGTAAGCATAGAACATCTCAGTGCAAAGATAGCCAGCCTTTGGCTCTGTTTACCTTAAAAACTGATCTCTTGATTCACTCAGGGGCCTTTGGTCATCGGAAGTCTAAAATGGACTCAAGACAATGCCGACAACAGGTAGCCTCGCTGTGATTGGTGACTAAGTGGTGTTCTGTATCCTAGAACCTTTCCTTTAGAAGCTATTTCTTGTACTGGATGGATAAATAAAGCTACTGCTACCCTGGGATTCTCACCTCACTATTTGCTCCTCCAAAGAAAACTCTGGGGATACAGAGAACCTTTGACTGCAGAAGTGGAAGGGACGTTGTCAAAGCAGAGTGTGTCTAAGAGCTGACCCTGTGTCAGAAATGCTGTGTGGAAATGTCTGTTCATGGCCAATGGACACATGAAAAACTTCTCAACATCACTCGGCATCAGGGAAATACAAATCAAAACTACAATGAGATACTACCTCATACTGGTCAGAATGGCTAAAATTAACAACTCTGGAAATGACAGATGTTGGCGAGGATGCAGAGAAAGGGGAACACTTCCACACCACTGGTGGGAATGCAAGCTGGTGCAGCCACTCTGGAAAATGGTATGGAGGTTCCTCAAAAAGTTAAAAATAGAGCTACCCTATGACCCAGCAATTGCACTACTAGATATTTACCCCAAAGATACAAATGTAATTATCTAAAGGGGCACATGCACCCCACTGTTTATAGCAGCAATGTCCACAATAGCCAAACCATGGAAAGAGCCCAGATGTCCATCGACAGATGAATGTGTAAAGAAGATGTGGTATATATATACAATGGAATACTACTCAGCCATCAAAAAGAATGAAATCTCACCATTTGCAATGACATGGATGGAATTAGAGGGTATTACACTTAGTGAAATAAGTCAATCAGAGAAAGACAATTATCAGAAGATTTCACTCATATGTGGAATTTAAGAAACAAAACATGGATCATAGGGGAAGGGAGGGAAAAATAAAACAAGATGAAATCAGAGAGGGAGACAAACCATACGAGACTCTTAACTAGGGGAGCCTGGGTGGCTCAGTCGGTTAAGCGTCTGCCTTTACATCAGGCTCCCTGCTTATCGGGGAGTCTGCTTCTCCCTCTCCCTCTGCCTCTTCCCTGGCTTCTGTGTGCTTTCTCTTTCTATCTGTCTCTCTCTCTCAAATAAATAAATACAGTCTTTTTAAAAAAGACTCTTAACTACAGGAAACAAACTGAGGGTTGCTGGAGGAGAGGCGGGTCAGGGGGATGGGGTAACTGGGTGATGGGCATTAAGGAGGGCACTTGATGGAATCTGCACCGGGTATCATATGCAACTGATGAATCACTAAACTACCTCTGAAACTAATAATACAGTATATGTTAATTAATTGAATTTAAATAAAAAATTAAAAATTAAAAAAAAAAAGAAGTGCTCTGTGACGGCAGGCATGTCTAGCCCCTGACTAAAGAACTTTTCCCCACGTAGCCCACCTTATTTCTCTTCATTACCCAAATGAAAACCTTGCCACTTAGGGATTCTTTTTAAAATAAGAGAATCTTGTGAAGTACATTTTAAAAAGTAAAATACATGAACATTACATAATGTAAAGGCAAACTAACAAAAAGATTTTTAAACCTCATCCAGAGCTAATCTTGGTATTAACTTTACAGTTTTTTTCTATTATGTATATATAAACATATATTTTAGATTGTATATATGCACACATAAAATAGATATGTATATGTATTGCTTTTACAAATGAGATGTTTTTCCCTTGGTATACTATGAAGATCTTTAAAAGTCACTAAATTGGGTGTAAGTGTGAAAATTCATAGACTCATAGACTATAAGAGCTGGAAAAGATGTAAGACACCATCTATTCAAACTCTGACTACAATCCCACACTAAAAATACATTTTATATTGCAATTCAGTACACACATTCACATTTGTTATATATACACACACACCAGAAACAAGAGTTTCACGTAACAACACTTATCCTTACTGTAAGAAGCATTTTACTAATTTCTATTTTCCTTTCATTATATTTTAAAAGTGCCACTGTTAATACCAAACACTGGCAAGGATGTGGAACAGCAGGAACTCTCCCTCATCGCTGGTGGAATGAAAACGGTACAGCCACTTTGGAAGACAGTTTGGCGGGTTCTCACAAAACTACACTTACATACGATCCAGTTACTTAACTAGATCCAGCACTCCCTGGTATTTACCCAAAGGAGTAAAAACTTATGGCCACACAAAAATCTGCACTCCGATGTTCACAGCAGCTTTATTCATAATGCCAAAACTTGGAAGGAACTAAGATACCTTTCAGTAGGTGACTAGATTAAGTAAACCATGGTACATTCAGATAGTGGGATATTATTCAGCACTAAAAAGAAAAAAGGGTAGTCAGCCATGAAGAAACATGGATGAACCTTAAGTGCATGTTACTAAGAGAAAGAAGCCAGCTTGAAAAGGCTACGCGCTGTATGAGTCCAACTATAACATTCTGGAAAAGGCAAAGCTATGGAGACAGTAAAAAGATCAGCGGTTGCTAGGGGCTGGGTGGGAGAGATAAAAAAGCAGAGCACAGAGGACTTTTAGGGTCGTAAAAGCATTCTGTATGATATTATAATGACGGATTCATGTCATTGTACATTTGTGCATAGAACGTAACCACCAAAAGTGAACCCTAACGTAGACGATGGACTTTGGATGAGTATGACGTGTCACCAAAGGGTCATCAACTGTAACAAATGTTCTACTCTGGTGCAGGATGTTGATAGTGGGGGAGGCTGTGCATGTGTGGGGGAAGGGAGTATACGGGATGTCTCTGCACCTTCCTCTTAATTTCGCTGGGAACCGAAAACTGCTGTAAAAAAATAAAGCCTCAGGAAAAAAATAATGCCGGTGGAGATCTTCTGTGGATTTATAACTCACTACTGGGTTGGGATCCAACCCGGTATATAACTCACTACTGGGTTGGGATAGAAAAAAACTCTTCTAACAAAACCTCTTCTTTGAAGAAGAAAACTGGGGCTCAGAGAAAGTACATGATTTCTGAAGATCACACAGTGAGTAGCATTGTTAAAATCAGGATCAGATCTGGTAGACAGAGGAGTGCGTGTGTGCATGTGTGTGTGTGTGTGCGCATGTGTGTGTGTGTGTGTGTGTGTGTGTGTGTGGTACACAGAGTACCCCAAGATATATAGGCAAATGCTCAACATTTTCCATGGGAAAAATAAAAATCAATACATTAGCTAATTTTTGACTTGTGAGTTAACTTCCTTACACGGTTTTATAATTTTCCAAGGCCAGCAGGTCCAGTCACCTGAATACAGATGAAGCTTGACAGGTACAAGCCAGTAGTTCAGGAGAAGTTTAAGCCACAGCACTGTAGCGTGTATAAGATTATCACTCTGTGTGTTGGCAGAAGTTCTGGACTTTATGAACTTCGGTTACTTTCTTTAACTGTAAAATGGAAATGACTACCCTACCCGTCTGAAAGAATGTAGGATAGAACTCCAAAAAGCTTGATTTCTTTGTTTGCCAATTGCAGTGCAGGCTGAGGGAGAGCTGGGGCTGGTAACTCCACGACCCTGGCTGCTTCAGTCTTGTGGTCCCAACATCTCCACCTGTGCCTTCCAGGCCAGTTGAGCAGGAGAAGAAGAACCAGAGGGTGCCCTGATGGCTCTTAAATGCAATGGCCCAGCAACAGGACAGTAATATCACAGCTCGTTGTCTAGAGCCAGTGACTGGCCCTAACTACAAGCAAAGGGATCCAGAAAATGTGGAGGAATGTAAGTATATTCCATGAGCAGTAAATGTCTCTCCTTCTTCAGGGACTGATACCAAAACTCTTAGAAACCCACCAACGATAATGAGCTATATTAGGGCACATTCTTCAGCTTCGAGAGTATAAAACTGTAGCATCCGACCTATCATCATGATTAGTGTTTCTGTTTTTCAAACCGTGATCTGGGGGCATGAACAATAAATTGTTAAAAGCTTAAGCACCTCTTATAATTGGCCCGACCTCTAACAACCAATGAAGCAGCCTGTCATGGAGCTATAATATTTTATGTCCACCAAAGCCCCAAACTATATTACAATCATATATAGAAACTACACTCTGTTGAGCAGGGTATTTTTAGCGCAGTTCTCAAAGCATCATTGAGCTGGAAGAATTTGAGGCAGTAAAGTTGGCCACTATCTTCATTTTGTCCATTAAGTACAATCAGCCGGATCCTAAACGGAAGTGACACCCGTTATCAGAAGCAAAAGCAAGTTTCCTCAAGAGACCGGATGTGCCTTTCAGGATATGGGCTGACAGCTCTGGCACTTAGAACTGAACCACACAGTTTGGTTAACTTGCCAACGCATTTATACTGTAATACTATGAAATGTAAACATCTCTCTAAAGACGATGGATATAAAGAATTCTCTAACCTACAGCTTAAGCCTCCCAAAGTACATAAACTCCGTTTGCCTTTTTGGACTTCACCCCATCTAGACTTAGAAGTCAGAATTAGATGATTCTATACTTGTGTGTGTGTGTGTGTGTGCGCGCGCATGTGTGTATGCAAATGTGTGGGTGGTGGGCATCAAGAGAAAGCATACATTCACTCACGATGGTATGTGCTAGAATGAAGTATTGCTTCAGATATGTCAGTCCCCTGTAACAGGATTATAGATTTGCACCCTCGCCATGTCACTTTGCAATGCTTGTCAAAGGAACAGGCAGAGTAGATACCCCCGCCTCACAACCTCTGGCCAATGGAATCTGACAGAAGGGACAGAACGATAGTTCTGAGGAGATGTCCCAAGAGACTCAGTCTTCTTGCTCTTCCACCACCTGCCAGGAGAAGACTACGATGGGTAGCTGTCAGGTGTAGAATGAGAGACACATGGGGCAGATCTGAACCCAGTCCACATGAGGCAAAGCGGACCCAGCCATCCCATAGACCCAGGAGAGAAAACAGATAAATGGAGGTTGTTGTAAGCACTGAGATTTGGGGTTGTCTACTACGCTGTATTAATGGAGAAAAACCTAACTGATACAAATGAGGAAAACACAGAAACAGAACCTTTTTCTTAAGTAATTTATTTCCAAAATTACTTCTATGAATTCCCATCTTGAGACACAGAGACCTCCTGAAAGAAGGTAGAAAAAGAATAGAAAGAAATGCCATGGAAACTAAGGATAGTTGTCCTATGAGGATCTATAAAATAAAATGTAGAAGCTGAAATAGATTAAATGGGTATAGATATATGCATATAAATTCTTAGGAGCTGGGGCGCCTGGGTGGCTCAGTCCGTTAAGTGTCTGCCTTCGGCTCAGGTCATGATCCCACGGTCCTGGGATCAAGTCTTACATCGGGCTCCCTGCTCGGCAGGGACTTTGCTTCTCCCTCTCCCTCTGTTCCTTCCCGTTGCCTGTGCTCTTCTTTTCTTTTCCTCTCTCTCTAAAATAAATAAATAAAATCTTTAAAAAAATAAATTCTTAGGAGCTGCTGATATATTTAGAGAAAACTGGAAAAATTACAACAAAATCATAATAAAGAGAAGGATTTTTAGCTTGCACAAGCACATGGGCAGGAAAAATCTCAACTCTTTAAACAGTGTTGTCCTTGATGATGAGAAATCCTGACCTACGTTAAGTTTTCCTTTTTTTTTTTTTTAAGATTTTATTTATTTGACAAAGAGAGACAGCCAGTGAGAGAGGGAACACAAGCGGGGGGAGTGGGAGAGGAAGAAGCAGGCTCATAGCGGAGAAGCCTGATGTGGGGCTCGATCCCATAACGCCGGGATCACGCCCTGAGCTGGAGGCAGACGCTTAACGACTGCGCCACCCAGGCGCCCCTAAGTTAAGTTTTCAAATTCAGAAAGGCTAATTAACACTTAACAGATTTTATAGAAGACACAAGGCGCTTGAGAAAGAAAATCATATCAGAGACACTGCCAAGACCAAAGTTCCACCTTGAAGGTGAGTATTTTATGACAAGGAAACGGAAGAAGATAATTCAGATTTTAACGTATTACAAATTCTACTACCTACAAAAATTTCTTTACGTTACTTTTAATTTTTAGGAATAGGTCTGGCTAGGAGTTTCAGCTAATCTAAACTAATAGTGGCTTAAAGCTAGGATTTCTTCTCTCATAAAAAATATTCCAGGGCAATCCATACAGGGTTGAAATGGCTCATTATTATGCCACAGGCCCAGGACCTTCCTATTTGGCTGTTCCATATTCTTAGCACACAGGTCCCCCTTTTAGCTCTAAGATGGTTTCCTGATCTCCAGCCATCACACCCATATTCGGGAAGCAGAACAGAGAAAGAGATAAAGGAAGTTATGCGCCTTTTTTTTAGGTTGCTTCCCAGACATCCCATGTGACATTTTAGCTTTTATTCTATTACCTAGAACTTAGATTCACAGGTAGCTTTAAAGGAATGCACCCAGGTGAGAAAAACAGGGGTTCTATTATTAAAGAAAAAGGGAGTAATGGATATAGAAGATGTGTAGCCTCTGCTACAATTTTTTATTGTGTTGAGAGTGTAACATACAAGCAAGAAACAAGCAGTCCTTCAACAGCCTGCCCTAAATCACTATGGCAAGCAAGACAAGAAACTTACAGAGAAAAAACAATAGCATTTCACTTCAAGAACGAAAGAAAACGCTAACAACATTAACACAGAATCCCAGCATACATACAACTAAGGTGAAATCTATAAATGTTCCTTCCTTCCTTCCTTCCTTCCTTCCTTCCTTCCTTCCGTGGTGCTGCTGATTAAAATCCTAAATTCAGTAATCTTTAACATCATTCAAAACACCTTACCAGTCGGATCAAAAAGGGTTGGTGGGTTATGTGGATCAAGGAAGCTTGTTTTAGACAAAACATGTTCGTCCTCATCACTAGCATTAATGGCCTAATTTGGTGAAAAGAGGTACACTGTCTTTTTCCTTCTGATATTTAACTTTATCTCAAAGGTTTGGTTAATATTAAGATAAACCATGTTGACATTATTCTTCTCCTGCATATATAATATGTATTTTGAATGTGCATAATTATTTATATATATTATACACATGTTTTTCCAATTCAAATTATATGGCTTATCAATGACAATGTAAATAGTGAGCACACAGCGAACGCTTGTGATGTGCCAGGCACCATACTATGCGCCTGACATTATCATTTCGTTTGATTCCTTTATCAAAAATAAACCTAGAAGAAGAGACTATTATATCTTCCAAATTACAGAACAGAAACTCAAAATGGGTAATTAGCTCATGGTCACACATTACTCAGTGATGGAAGATGAAACCAGGATACAAATTTAAGTCCCTCTGAGAAGACTCATGCTTAACCACTGCTTTATTGCAGGACTCATATTAAGGAAAATGGCACATATTTTGGAGATAACTAGCTAATTACATATTTGCCTTTATTTGTATACTTCCTCTTTGTCTTATCATCATCTTATAGGTAAATGAATATTCAGAAAATTCTGTCTCTGATTCATCACAAAACCAGTGTCCAGCAGAGTGACTTATATATAACAGCCACTTGATAGTTGTGGAATAACTGAATGAAATATGAAATTATTACACTTATTAGTAGTTCTTTTTCATCTATTTTCTAATACGTATAAACCATATTAGTGGGTTCTGTTTTTACCATAACACTTCAAAAGTCACAAACATTTCCCATATCACGCACAATTCCACCACTCTGAATTTTTGTTATAAAATATCTTCTCTCACTAATGGCTAGTAGTAGTAGTTTTAGAATATTGCAAATAATTGCACAAGTAGTCTTCATGTAAATATCTTAGTATTAGAGCTATGTGGGGGCGCCTGGGTGGCTCAGTCAGTTAAGTGTCTGCCTTCGGCTCAGGTCATAGGCTCGTGTTGGGCTCCCTGCTCAGTGGGGAGTCTGCTTCTTCGGCTGCCCTTCCCCCTACTCATGATCTCTCTCTCTTTCTCAAATAAATAAAATCTTAAAAAAAAAAAGTCACTAATGAATCCCTTCCATAAACCTTGCACACGGGTTCTGACCAAGGAGAAGAGGTCTCCTCCTCTCTGTGCAGTCACATCACTGTGCCTCCTCCCTCTGCACCTCACTCCTTTCTCCTTGGTTTATGCTACCCACCCTTCTCTTTCAAGGCACATGAGGTCTACCCACATTCCTGCATTATGTCCCTCAATCCTTGAAGATTTTTGCATTGTCATCTTGTCTCATTGCATCGTCTTGTCACCATTGGAAAAGACAACATCCAACATCAGGCTCCCTGTTCAGCAGGGAGTCTGCATCTCCCTCTCCCTTTCCCCCCTGCTCATGTTCTCTCTCTCTCAAATAAATAGATACAATCTCAAAAAAATATTAGACCTATGTGTATACAGTTTACTGAAGCATTCTGGAGCAGGAACAAAGACTGCGAAGTGCATTATTTATTGCTTATGATTATAATTTCTTTTACTAAATTAAGATCAACAGCAATCTCCTGATTTTACAACACTTATATAATTATCCATCCAAAGAAAAGTCTCAAATTTCAAAAACCTATGAGAATTACACATCCTTTTCCCAAAAGCAGGTTACCCAAAGAAGACACAAATTGTAACCTAAAATATGCCTATTCTTAACAACAAGGCCCAGACCCTAAATGGATGCTAGCCCAAGAACAAGATGCCAGGACAGTCATCAACAAGAAAAAACTCACTTCATTTGTAGTTTTTCCCATGCCCACTGTGCATGGGGGAAAGGTGCCAGAAGACAGCACTGAGCCGGTATGCAGAGGAAGTGGCTTCTTATTTCAAATTTTCAAAAAATGTATATGTAACTTCCATTTCTCTATGTCACTTGGGTTGTGTCAAAATATGGTATTTTGTACTCTTGGGAATAAAAAGCACTAAGTAGGTGTGGAAAGCATAATTATTAATGATAATATTCAAGTTGGTTTTATCTCCTTTGCTGGTTAAATAATAAAGAGAGACTGTAAGCCCACTCTCCTTGCTCTGGGGTCATTAAGAGCCCATGAGATCTTCTATACGCATGCTGTTTTTACCCCGAGCAAAACAAAATCAAATTTAATGGTCTTAAATGTGGAAAGTAAAAACAAACAAGAAAAAAAAAAAACAAAAAAGCAAAAGAAAATGAACAGAACAACCCAAAATGTCAAGGCAGTTATGAAGAGAACCCAGAGGGTTAATCTTTAAAATGACAAATCAAAGGATTTTTTGTTAGTAGATAACTGGCAAGAAGTAAATACTTTTCTGCTGAGTATTCATACAGAAGCAACGTTTCAAAACAAAATCCAACTAAAATAGAAAAGAAGTCTAGCACTCACAAGAAGGGATGTGAGAAATATCGTGTTCACATGTTTGTGTGTTATTAAAATATAGAGCTATCAGGGCGCCTGGGTGGCTCAGTCCGTTGAGCGTCTGCCTTCGGCTCAGGTCATGATCCCAGGGTCCTGGGATCGAGCCCCGCATCAGGTTCCTGGGATCGAGCCCCACATCAGGTTCCCTGCTCAGTGGGGACGCTGCTTCTCCCTCTGCCTGCCTCTCCCCCCGCTTGTGCTCTCTCTCTCTGTTAAATAAATAAATAAAATCTTTAAAAAAATAAATAAAATATAAAGCTGACTCATGCATTAGAGTTATGTCAAATGCTCTTGGAAACTGGAAAAATGGGAACAACTGTGCCTGATGGGTGGGGCACTACGCATGCAATGTGTGAGCAAAAATTTGGAATGTCTGAGTAGCAACATATCTTCAGGCATGCCTGCAGCTTAGGTCCAACACTGGTATATACTGGAGTTCCCTGAAATTCTTTGGACAGTTCCCACTGGCATCTTTGGGGAGACACCATTCGATATTTTCTCTGCTGGTGGATTTCATTATTTTAAGGAGAACCATTGAATTGCCCAAGAAGAAAAGAATAAATTCTACAGATTAAAGCAAAATAGAATGAAATAGAATATAAAGACAAAAGAGATCTCTATTATAATTGTCATTCAAAAGATTAAAAATGAGAAACATTTTTGGATTATCATTAAGCTAGTATTATAACACACTGGACTCAGAGACTTCAAATTACTCATGTCATAAAAATTATCTTAGCCATTCGGAATTTAACATGCCTTACATTTAGTTTTAGGGACTGTGGGATGACGGTACCACATAAAATCACTTGTGCAGTGTTTTGGATAAAAGGTTCACTGTTAAGTTGTATATTGTCCAATCAGACTTGTTTATGTCCATTTACAAAGTACGTGCCTCACGTAATCACTGGAATTCCAAATAAATTTGAAGACATGACTACTTAAAAATTCATCCGCATGAACAAAGAGTGATAGAGGACTACTTTGCGTCAGATACTACGGTAGACAAGAAAATAATTAGATCATAATAAAGAAATAAAAACAAAATGGGGAGTTCCACAACAACGTCAATGTACTTAATGACACTGAAATATACACTTAAAAATAGTTAAATTGGCAAATTTTACGTTATATGCTTTCTGTATATTTTACCATGATTTTAAAAAAACGTCTTGAGAGAATTATTCATGTCAGTGTATATCAAGTGGTCTATGGTAGGCTAGTAACAGAGGCGGGGCCTATTCATATTAGGGCATGAAATGTGTTGAGGATCCGATTTTTTTTTTTAAAGGTTTTATTTATTTATTCGACAGAGATAGAGACAGCCAGCGAGAGAGGGAACACAAGCAGGGGGAGTGGGAGAGGAAGAAGCAGGCTCATAGCGGAGGAGCCTGATGTGGGGCTCGATCCCATAACGCCGGGACCACGCCCTGAGCCGAAGGCAGATGCTTAACGGCTGTGCTACCCAGGCGCCCCAGGATCCGACTTTTAACTTTTTAAAAATATGTACTGGATTTTAGGTTCAAAAGAAACTCGCTTTAATTCAAAGACTTGAGAAATGTAATACAGATGAGAATTAAACATTCTTTTTATCTGGGACCCAAAGCGTCATATCCAAATGGTCCACTACCAGATAATTTAAAATGCTAAAGTAGAATGAAATGATACTTAAAAAAATAGAATTTTGATGATTCAGAAAATTAAGGACGGTGCTGATATTAAATTTTATTGTGATAAAGAGTAATTTTTCTATCAGCAGAAAAATATTCCTTATTATTTATATGCTGAATAAATAAGTATTTTCTGTGGATAAACAACTCAACATGGAAAGAGGGGAATCTACTGTTTATGTTTGTTTTTATACATTGCCAGTTGTGGCAAAGACTGCTAACTGCCAAACCAATATCCCTTCTCTCCTTTTTCCTTAATAAGGAACACTGCTTTTTTTGGAGAGAAGGCTGATACACTATATATTTTCCAAGGGACTACATTCTGGTTAATAAGATGTGGGTGGAAGTTTTTGGATGGGACTTCCGGGGGAAACTCCTTAAAAAAGAAGACTGACACCTTAAGAAAGAGGGGTGTGACCCTTTCCCTTTTCCTTCGTCCTCCCTGGGGTTTCAGTGCGATGAATGAAGATCTGGCAGCCGCGGCATCATCATATGTGGATGGACCAACCTCTAAAATTCTCATCCAGGAGAAAAAGAATCAACTAATCTTTTAAAACCACTATCTCTGGGTCTTTATAACTAGCAACCGTATACAATTTCTAATGAATCTATCAGGTAATAGGACTAAAATGTATATGACATCCCACTGAAAGAGGAGAGCCCTTTTCAAATTTCAACCACAATGTCTTGTAGGATTTTTAACCTCACTGCATGAGATGTATACATTTTATTCCAGGAGAAATCAAAGGAGAAAGAGTAGCTCCTTTTATGACATTTCTGAGTTGAGTATGTTGCAAGGCAGGGCAGCACCCCTGCAGGGCATTGTTCTAAACACAGATGCTTACTGCTGTTCACCAGGAGAGAGCTGGTTTCTACGTAAGCTGCAAGGAGGCGAGGCACAAAGGAAGCCTGTGGCCCACACAGCAAAAACAGCAGGAATCAAAGTTGCTTGCTTTGTAAATCCTGAGATCTGAATAGTATATATGCTAGGCTCTCAGAGGTCTAGTAAAATAAAATTCCTATTTTAATTACAGCAGCAGACTTAAAGTGCTATCATTAAGGTGGTGTCAGCAATTACTTTTTTACAACCTTATTTTCCAGAGAATAATAAAAATGTGTTTGGGACTGATACCTTGGCCTGAAAGGTGGCATTCAGCTCTCTACCTACATGCCTTTTCTTGCTTCTGACAAATTGGAAGAGAGCCAGAGCTGTGCTTTGTGGAAATTGTGGAAGAGAAAATTCTAAACGAACAGACCTCCAAATTACTTTGCCTTTGATTGTCTGAAACTCAGGTCTGTGAACTGTCAGGGGTGATCACTGCTGTCATGTTTCAGGATGAGAAAGGTGGTTTCTACGGTAACAAAGGCTCAAAATGATTAGTGCTTAAAAATTAAAATCACCTCTCTGAACTGTACTTTAAAGTGGGAAACCAGAGTCATGATATAGAAGTGTTAATTTTCTTGGCGCATAGATGGAAGGATCTGCAAGGAACAAAATAAGCAAGAGATTTAAAGAGATCAACTCAGATGACTGTGAGAATAAGATTTTCTTTCACATATGGAACTCTCCAATGATGGATGAGAATAGACTCCTAAGTTTGTGACTAGTGGAAAGAAAGTTGTAAAAACAAGAGCAAAAAGGCAATATTAGAAGATTCCTTATGAGAAAGAAGCATCACTGAAAGAATTAAGGCTCAAAGAAGAGTCAAATCTCTGTATGAGATTGATAGTGTATAAAAGCTAGATATGATGTCAAGCTTCAGTTATAATAACACATATAATTAATAACTAACATGTATTGAGCATTAACTACGGACAGGCCTCTTGATCACATTTTAACATGTATGAACTCTTTTAACACGAATGGCAATCCTATGGGGTACGTACTTTCATTATTCCCATTTCACAGATGTGGAAACTGATGGAAAGAAGCGTGATGGGCCGGAAGAGGCAGAGACTCCTGTGTTCTTCTTGGGACTATTTAAAGGAGCATGACTTGCCCTGAGTGGTGTGCAAATCTATTGAGTAGTCAGCTTTACAATAACGGACTTCGTGGCTTTATGAAAGAAGGATAAGCAGGTTTTAAGATACTCACCCAGAAATTAAAACCTTGTGTTGGTAATGATGAACTGATAATAGGAACTTTCCAAGGCACAGTGAAAAGACTGGGAAGGAGACCAAACTCTGAAGTAAAGAAAAGCTATGGGAACAAAGTCCCTAAAAGAGACCACAGAGGCAATAAAAAAAACCTCCAGCTGCCCAGCGGCAGTGGTGACAGTAGAGCCTGGCAGGCTAACAAGCCCAGAGTCCAGACATGAATTTCTGACTCACTCCATAGTGCCTGGAGTCATCCTAAGACTCCTTTATGACAAAAGGGAAAGTCTGATCAAGCTTGGGAGAAAGATAAAACGTTTGAGTGGCAGAAGGAGAAAAAGGGAAAAAAAAAAAAAAAGGAACAGAAGTGACAGGGGTGGAGAAAACCTAAGAACAAAGGTGGTGGGAAGGGTGAAAGGAAGGTGTCAGGGGAAGGAAACCATCAAGAAGCTGCCTGAGAAAATAGGCCAAGCAAGGAAGGCAGAAGAAAGAGAGCAGCCATCGAACCTAAGTGGCAGGACTTCCAGATACAAAAGCTGCCATTACGAAGACAAATCTTTTCATAATCCTGTTTCTTATCAATTTCAGCATGAATCCATCCTCCAGGGAATATACTTCAGCACCAAGCAGTAAGTACAGGCTTCCCCCTCCACTCCTTGCTTACCAGTAAGCAAAGATGGCCCTTAGGATATGACACGGTTAAATGAGAAGAGGAATCTTGAGACAGACATGCGATGCGGCATCCAGGAAAAGGACAGAGAAGGTGAACATATATTCTAAGCATTTGAATTGATACTTATCTGCTGCTAAAAATCCCTGGGGGGGGGGGAGCTATATGAAAAATGCAAAGAGATCTGGGAAAGAGGTTTGTTAGGCAGATGTACTGGGGTCATAAAGATGCATTGACATGAGATCAGATTCACTATGGCATTTTCGGGGAAAGAAGTCTTCACATCGAATACACATCAGTGCACTCCTTGGCATTTGGTTGCTTTCCAAGTCTTGTTGTTGTTGTTAAAACACTTACATCCTAGCATTCGTGGAGCCTTGCCAAGTGACAACTCTTCATCAGGAATTTTCAGGTATAGCTGCAAAGCAGCAAGGAAGACGAATCTTGGAAAAGTTGACCATGATCATGCGTGCATCTCATCAGTTAAATAAAGCACAGAGCTAAACAGTGGTCAGTTTCCTTCCCTTTGGTACCAGAAGGTTACTAAGTCATTACCCTAAGTGCACGAGGTCCTCGCCTGCTTAGCTTGCAGTTCACTGTGACTGACTGAGTTTTTTTTTCCCCCTGGGTTCTGCAAATCGTCCTCTATTTCACCTCTAGCGATTCCCAGGATACTCTCTGTCTGTTTCTTTTATACACCCTCACCTCATAAAATCACCTCATTACTCCTTATCTCTAGTCTTTCCAGCATAATTTCTATCTCCCTCTTCCTTTCCCTTCAACCTAGTATCCCTTTTGAGGTTATTGTTAAAAGCTAACAATACTGCCACATCTCTTTGTTCTGTCTTGGACCTATTTCTTTACTCTTTTGTCCATCCTTTCACCAATACTTAATCATCACCCAGCACGTGTCAGGGGCCATGTTAGGCATTCAGGACACCACAAAGGACAAGGCAGACTGATTTGATGTCCTCATGATGTTTAAATTCTAGTGGAGAAGGCAGACAACAAACAGGTGATGATTTCATACAGTTGGGATGGTGTACTACATACAAAAGAGAAGGGCGGAGTGCAAAGACGGCACCTAACAATGGGAGCTGACCAGCTTCAGGAAGGAGAAGGGAAGGGTTTTCGGGGAAATCCATCTCTGGTGCGCAGGGCCCCTTGACATCAAAATCTCACAGCAGAGACAAGTACAGGTGTTTGAGCACTGGAAAGAAGTAGAGAGACAGAATGAGAGGGAGCAGAGCAAGGAAAGAGCTGGTGAGGCAGGCAGGGGTGAGAACAGGAGAGCCTTGCAAGTTCAAGACTTGATTTTTTTTTTTTTTAATTCCAAGAGCAAGCCATTGGAGGATTTTAAACACGAATGAAAGGAAAGGTCCACTGTATATTTTGAGAAAGACCATTCCTGTGACATGAAGAAGATGGATCAGAATTAGGAAGAGGGGACGTATGGAGACCATTAGGAAGCTGTGGTGGTAAGTCCAGGGGAGAGATAACGGGTGCTAGCAGTGGGAATGAGTGGAAATGGGCGGGAGTAAGTTATATTATGGGAATAAAGATGACTAATAAATGCTTTTGATGTTTCTCCTATTGCAATAATATGAAGGTGTTAAATTGTTAAGATGGAAGCTTACTCTCCCATGTTGCCTTCTCCACTCCTGCTAGAAACCCATCCTGCCCAATTTCTCCTTTATTTATTCAGTGTTCTTCTCTCCTTTATTTTGTTTAGAAGTTCCTCAGGAACTTTGATCCTTGACCAAAAGAGCCTTAGATATTTGTTCACAGATTGACATGTTTAGTAAATAGTAAGTCCGAATATGTCCTCGTGACTACAAACACAGGCTCTACAATTTGCTTGGGTCTCGATAAATTTCTGAGCTAAAAGGCTCATGATATTGAAGTCATCGAAGAAACACATCGTCGACTTGTAAAACCCGCCAAAAGGAAAACTAAGATTAGTAAGTAGATAATAACAATAATTATTAACATCTACTGAGTACTTAGAAATATGTCAGGTGTTCTAGGTTGATTATCTAATTTAAACCTCACAGAAATTATAAGGTGGGTCATGTAATGTATCTCCATTGTACATACCAAGGCTCAGAAAAGCAAAGTAATTTGCACAAAGAAACAGCAAATGGTGGGGCCAGTAGTCTGACTCTGCCACTTATTTACCTAGCTAATCACAAGAAGACACTTGATCTTCTAAAGGAATCACAGGTTCCAAGTCCCACATACCAGGGAAGGGTATTACAGAGATTCTGCACAGTCTCAGTGGTACCCACATTTGTCAAACTGACTGTTGGGATTATTGTAACTTGACTACTTCTCTGTATTGGTTCTCTTCCTGGGTCAGGGGTCACTGAATAGTCCCTAATTTCCACCTCTGGTCTATAAACCCAGGCCTATATCACGTTCTGGAATCGAGGCAAGAAAGATTTACAGAACAATATTGGATCAGTTTTGTTGATCCAGCATCAAGCCAATCTTACTACAAGTCTGCTGAGTCTCAGTCCTCAGAAACTAGTCTTACCTGTTATGGGAGCCCCATCTTCCTCACACATGAATTCTTGTGACTGATTCTTTCCTGAGCCTCTATCCTAGTAGAAATCCCAGTATTTCTATGACTGAGATCCTCTCCTCTGCAGTCCTGAGTCCTGGCATGTTATCTAGGCTCTTAGAACAGATGCCCCGGATGTGAATTGAGTAGATAAACACTGCCATGTCAAGAGAATCAGTGGCTGGGCATGGTCTGGCAATCAGATGTTCTTGTTACGATGTCACTCATGTTGGACCCCAATGATGAATATGTTTGTGGCCATAATCTCTGATGTGTGTTCTGCTTTCTCTTCCTATCCCCACCACCACCCTATAACAGGAAAGACCTAATCCCAGGCCACTGTCTCTCACTTTAGTCACCTGAGTTTAATTCGATCATCCCTAGCCCTGTCAGTGCATACAAAACATAAGGGATACAAATGACCATGTCAGGATCCACGTAAGATTCCTGACTTCAACAAAGGGATGTCAGGACTGTAGTCACCCAGCTTCTCTCCCAGAAGCTGAACTGGGGCCAGCAAAAATTTCTGGCTCCTGGCCCAGAACATAGAAGGGTTGAAACTTGAGTTCTAATGCCAAGAGTGCTTTTAACTCATTAAAGATGTTGGAAAAATCACTTAGCTTTCTGTTGATTCATCCCATTAGAAGAATACAGAGCCAAAATATGGGGAGGTAAATTGAGGACTCTATTTTCACAATCAAAGTTATACCTATAAGACCCATTAATATTTATTGAGCACTAATGTGCCAGAGATTGTGCTAAATGCTTTGGATAATTATCTCATTTAATTCTCACAACAATACAATGACTAGCTATTATAATTATCTTGCTGCTACATGAGCAAAATTAAGCTTGGAGAGATGAAGTAACTTGCCTGAGATCAAGAACTGGCACATGATGAGCTCAGGAGCCAGCCAGAGCCATCATTCCCAACCTGGTGGAAGGGCTCCTATATTCTCTTAGCATAGCCAGATGCATTAAAGACACAGATACGGACACATATGTTTTAAATGTATGCAAATTTAAATTCCAAAGCTAGAAATGTAAAGAAATTTGCTTTTTAAAAAGCCCAAATTTGACCAAGGTTTCTTGAATCTGTAAGGAAAAGGTTTGGTGATGAAGAATGATGCTCAGAAAAACAGCCTCCCCTCTTTTGTTAAACTGTTCATGGTTCTCTTTTTTTAAAGAAGATGCAACACCTATTCCTCTAATAGGAATAAAAGAGGATTATTCTGAATCAATTTATTCTCTTAGGTGCTTTTTGTGTAGTATATCTATCAATAATGAAAATTTGACAAGACTTTTTACTTAAGAAGTACTTAAAAATCCTTTGTTTCACAAGAGTGTCTCCAGAGCCTGTCTATAAAAATAGTTCTCTATGTTGTTCATGTTCTTTATTCACATCTACTTCTTATTTTAAAAAATAAAATTTTCAAAACAAATAAAACAACTACCTAAAAAATTAACAAATTCACAGGAAAATGTGAGGAGAAAGTAAAAATCAATCACACAAGAAATTAACCATGGTTAAAATGCCAAAGATACAAGATAGTCATACTAATAGTGCAGGGCTAGACCCCCACTGTCCTATAGAAATGTGAGCCACATACGTAATTTTAAATATTCTGTAGTCATATTTATAAAAATTTAAAGGTGAGTGAAACTCATCTTAATAACATTTTATTTAATCCAATATCAAAAAGTTATCATTTCAACATGCAATCAGTCTAAAAGTCATTGATAAGATATTTTGTATCTTATTAGAGATTATTAAAATTACATATATCATATAATACACATAGCACATATATTATATATATGCTAAGACTTGAATCTGGTATGTATTTTTCACTTAGATCACATCTCGATTTGGACCAATCACATTTTGGGTACTGTTATAGCCCCATGTGGCTAGTGGCTATGGTATCAGACAGCAAAGAGCTAGACTATCACCAAGCTGAATATTCTTCCAGTTTCTAAAACATCATGGCTTCCTATCTTCAGAGAATAGCTAGCTCCCGCCTCATCCTTTTCTTTTCTGGCACTTTTCCCTTTCATTGCTTCCCATCCTCTCTATCAATTCTTTACTAAACTCACACTAGAAAAAACGATTTTCTGTCAACAGATCACAATACAGAAGAAATTATACGCCATTGTACTTTTCCCTCTGCTTTATACAGTACCTAGGTTATTTCCCTGCTCTTGTATTATTTTATTTTCAGATATCTTGCCTTTGATTTATAAGGGCTGCCAGTTTTTTACAGGTTTACTACTGAAAACTCCAGAAAGAGTTTCTTCTATGAGAGGGGTGACTTTTCTGATATTAACTGTGTCCATTTGCATTTTTTTTCTGGAAACTTCCTCAACTCATCTTTTCTTTCAAAGAAGTTGGGATGTTTGTTACAAATGAACTGCTAATGAAATAGTTTCCGTGGGGCACTTGGGTAGCATCTGACTTTGGCTCAGGTCCTGGGATTGAGCCTCAAGTCGGTTCCCTGCTCAGTGGGGAGCCTGCTTCTCCCTCTCCCCTTGCCCCTCCCCCTGCTCCTTCTCTCTCACTCACTCTCTCAAATAAATAAATAAAATCTTAAAAAAAAAAAGAAAAGAAAAGAAATAGTTTCCGAAGAAAACCTGCAGCGTGGGGTGGGGGGGGGGGAAGGTGGGAGTTACAGAACAACAGAAAGAGACCGAGAAGAGTCCAAGTAAAAAACAGACACCAGACAGACACGTTTGCTTACAATCAACAAGGTGCTGGTATGATGTTGCCTAAAGGAGCTACGCTGCCCAGAGGGGGTCCCGACCAGACCACCAGCCCCTCTGCAAGGAGAATCTGTTATTATGGGAAGGTGATTAGAGAGTCAAGAAATAACAACCGTAGCATTTCCAAGATCATACTGAAGAAAGGTTAACTGCAAACGAGGTGACAAACAGAGTTACACTATTTGGATAAAACGGATCTGTGGTCATGTCTGGTGTTTCACTTGATACACATCTGACCCACAAAAATACAACAACATTACATTGTAAGTGCGAGATGGCATGGGAAATGGAAAACAGTAACACTGGAAGAAATGGCTGCTTTCCCTCAGATGGTAAGAGGAGGAGACTGCAAGCTGAGAGAAGAGAAGGGCAAGGGAAACATGACATAAAAATAAGAACAGAATGTCAGCCCAGGTTATTATCTATCCATATTTTGACAATTAAAAATAATAGTTAATTCAAGGCGGTTTGGGACTAGCAGAAGTAGGCGGTAAAACAGTCAACTTAAGAATTAAAACCAGGTTGTGAAAAGAACAGTAGACACCTTTCTGTGGACGGAACAGTTAATGTCTAGGTGACAAGCTTTTCAACTTACCCCTGTGTTAGCAGACTTCCCCGATTAGACTTTGCAAATAAATAGGCCAATAAGCGATGTCAACTTCTCCAGGCAAACAAGCAGCCCTTGAAAACACACCGTATGAAAAAGAGGAATGAGAAAGAGATCTGGTCTGAAGCCAGATCGCAGGGACTGCATTTAGCCACCTAATATGCACCCTTGGGCTCAGCAGGTACTCATTAAATATCTGTCAAAAATATTTTTGGGCAATGGCCACAGCTGCAGGTTACTGCTAGGTATATTTCTATCCCCAAACATGTTGGGGTAGGAAAAAATGTTGAGAACCACAGGCTTAGTGTCAACTTCCCCCAAGGTGGAAGAGTGAAGAGTCAATAGCAACAGGGGTCCTGCAATTATCTGAGCTGGTCGAGTGACCAAAACCAGAACAAAACAAAAAACCTTTGTCAGAGTAGGGCTCAGAGTAGAAGAACTCTATCAAAAGCCAACGTATGACTGACACAAGTAGATCTGAGGATCAGAAACCATGGGACCTGGAGAAGCCAATGCAGCAGCCAGTACAGAGCAGTGGCCATGCTGTCCACGGGGCAAGTGGAGTAAATGATACCCATAATATACACTTCATGTAAATCAGGCACTTGACCTTTACCAGGACTTAGAGGGATCCTGTCCTAGAATGTCTAGGATGTTGTGCAAGCTCCCCCACCCCACAGCACGGCATAACAAGGCGGGGAAAGAAAGTTAACACTCTGTAATAAAACCAGACAGAGGAAATCGTGGTAAAATTAGTGTGTTAACAAATTAATCCATCTTCTATTCAAAATCATCAGTTCCCAGTGGATTACCACAAGAGCCACGAGTATGGAAAGACTGAATCACTGTGGAGGGCCTTTTCTCCCTTACATGTTTAAGTGGAAGGAGGTAAATTATCATTACCAGTAGTTTCTTTACCTTCCAGGAAAAAAAATATAGACACTATAGCTGTGTAGGCTTTCTTGCTCTTACCTATGATAATAGCTATTTCTTTCTCAGGTGCCTTTAGTGCTTTTCCGTTGCTTTCTACATCATAATTAAAATATTATCTTCATTTCATACACATGCTCCTTAGAGACCCACCTAGGTCCTTCTTGCTCTTCCAGGTGCGGCAGTGGAAAGTTCCCGAAGTAAACAGCATTGTAAAGTAATATACAAACAAATGCATAAAACATTAAAAATGAAATAAATTAAACCTTGCTTAGTTCCATTCTTACCTCATGTCCCACTTTCCCCTTCATTCCTCACCAATGCATTTATCAAGATGGTCCTCTATTTCTGAAAAAAAAAAAAAGTGGTCCATTCCTACTGTAAGAATAGCCCTTGCCTTCCTCTTCACTCCTTCTCCAGTCATTTAATTCTTTCTGCAGTACAGAGCTTACCCCTTCTTGGGAAATGGCGCCTGAAAGACAGTAAAGAGCATGGGGCCCCATCTGCGCTAGACAGAATTGCTTTGTTGAATTTCTGGTTCCCATGCTGCTAGACCGCTCTGTAGATTCTTGCTGTCGTATTTGTCTTCTTGGTTCAGGGCCGTACTATACATTCTGACCTCCAAGCCTGGCGTGGATGAGAGTCCCTGATTGGGAAGCAGTCTGCCCTGGATGGTTAACCTCATTGCAGACCTCCATGCTGACGCTGCCTCGCAGCCCCTTCTCCTTCCCCTCCCAGGAGAGGCCTGGCCCCCCTAGCCTAAGCATCTCCTGTTTCTGCCTCAGCACCTCCTTCTGTGTAGACAACTCAGGACCACCCAGACGCTGATACTATCTAAGGGTTATTTCCCCTCATCCTTGAGTAACACGTCCATCATAATTTAGTTTCATACACAGAAATCCTACCCAATTAGATTATAAACAGTTCTATTAGTGCTGCTGACAATTACTAAATTCATAGTACCGTATGGCTATATATCACCAGCAGGAGATTAATGAATTGGGCTTCCAGTTCTAACACAGTCATTTTGGTCCTTTATAAAAGGCAAAAGTAGGAAGCACTGCATTGCAGGGACCACTTGAATGTCAGGGACAAAGCATTCCATGCACCACCTGACAGCTGTATCTGAAGGGATCACTCCATCACATGAGGTTCCTAGATAGTGAGGACCATCAAAAGCTTCTATTGCTCCCAGGTGGCCAAGCTACCAAATTACCTCTACAGGAAATCTGACCAGCACATCTATATAAGCTAGTCTGTAAGAAGGATTGCAGCGTTACACAATCAGCATTCAGGAATAGTCAGTAAAACCCAGCAGAAAATATACAAATGGCTTCCAGATGATTTATATAGAGAACACAAAGACCTCATTGGTTTGGCCAAGGCTGTAGATAAATCAAAGCGGAGGAAAGGCAAGTTATGTGGGGGTAAAGGATCAGTTAGGAATCATACAGAGTGCTTGAGAAGGAAAAACAGGCTGGTCGATAAATGCATTCATTCGACGTTTATTTTGTACCCAGTTAGGTCCCAGGTATTTCACTAGGAATTACAGAAATAAAAATGAACAAGCCAGTATTTTTCTTCTTAAGAAGCTCACATTCCAGTGCTGAGACAAACACGTGAAGTGTTGTAATAGATGGTGAGTGCTGTCACACGATAATGCGAAGTCCTTACAGAGCAGAGCAGGACTTAGCGCTCGGAGCAAGTGGTAGCAACCTTCAAACGGATCTTAAAAAGCAGTAAGACTTGTCATGCTGAGGTACGGGGACATTTCAAAGTGCCAGCAAGGTTGAAAACACCAAAGGAAGGAGGTAAAGATAATAAAGTGCACTGGAAAGGGCCAGTTCGGAGCAGGACACAGAGGCATCCCAGAAGCCTAAGAGGAGAGATGGTCAATGATCACGGTGCAGGCAGCAGTGTCAGAAGCAGCAGCGCTGGGCCACTGGGATCCTGGGCTCCGGGAGCCAACCACACCCAGGGACGGGGGGTACTTCGCCGCTGTAGAGTAAACCGAACGCTTAAAATTGAAGAAGGGCACATTTATTCACCTGAAGGGAGTTCTCAAATGTATGAGCTGAGACTGTCTCACAAAATAACCATCATACCAAGGACCAGTCCAGCCAGAAGAAAAGACAGATCCCTCACTGGCAGGATTTGCTGGCCGTCGCGTGTCCCAAATTTACAACAAAGATAAAAGGGATGGAAACATCAGCAATCTTCTTGCTTGAAAAACAAATAATGCTGTTGAGAGTAGAGCTTAGGAGAGAAAGGGATCTCTGTAAAAAGAGCTAGAAGAAAATTTAGAAATGGACAAACATCCCCAAAGTCACTTATTTCCATCTCTTTGATGGATACATTGGGTATTCTGTAGCCTTGCCAGAAGGTGGTTCTCGGACCAGCAGCAGCACCCGGAAGCCTGGTAAGGGATGCGGAATCTTGGGCTGCACCCCAGATCTGTAGAGTCAGAATCCGGAGTTTATTAAGATCCCGGTTGTACACTGATGTTTGAGAAGCACTGTTCTATAGAACCGGGGGAACTGTCCATGCTACGAAGAGGGCAGGGCAGCTACTGCTAAGGCCCTGGGGGGGGGGGGGGGGAGAACCGCCCCCCTCCACCGCTGGGCCTCAGCGCCCTCTTGTGGCTCTCTCAATTTGAACTCCTGCAGGGCTGTCCGCTGTTTCCCTGGACCGCCTCTGAACACCTGCATTACCTATATGCCTACACCACTGGGGCTGAGCTTAATTAGGTACTAAAGAAAACAGAACGTGATTATCTTCTTAAAGTAATATCTCACTAAGGTGTAAAAGGCTGACAGGATTAACATCCTCTGCAAGTATTGACATTTTAAGGGTACTTGTTAATCCAAATGGATTTCTAATTGGTAGTCTACGGGAAAGAGTTATTCTTGAGCTAGGAAGGCTTCCAGGTATGTATTGTTCCTGCCTCCTGCAGACTACTGCTGGCGGAACAATAAATTATTAGAATTCACTTAGGGGCCAAATAGAGTTACAGTAAATTAAACTATGCTCATCTGAGTTATGGAAATGGTGGTGACGATAGGCTAAGCAGACTAACTGAGATGAAATTATTTATTATGGGGCAGGGTGCTGCTGTTGGCACCGCTGGAGTCTGAGTGCCAGGGGAGGCATCCCCGCTCTGCTGTGTGTCTCCATGTCGTAAGGCAAGAACAGGAAGCGGCCCCATCAATGCTCAGAACTGGGCAGCCACAATCTAGGGTGTCAACTATTTCTGTGAACAGTCTGAGAAAGCCAAGCAATCTGGATGCTACAGTCCACTCATCAAGGGAAGGAAACCACAGGTCCTGCAGAAAAGTGAGCTTACGTATAACCTCACCCCTGGGAGAAGAAGGCAGGCCCTCCCCCTCTGTCCTAGCTGGCTTATTGTCCAGTCAACCCAGACTCAACTGGGTCAACCCAGGTCTGACACTCCCTGTGCAACTCTAAGGACAGTTAGCTGCTTATGAAAAACAACTTTAAATAAGTCTGTAAATCATGTCCGAGTGCCCAGATACCTACAGACGGTAAAGGGAATACAATTCCTAAAATCAGTCTTAAATGATATATACTAACAGCAATGGAGGTTCATAGAATAAGCAAAAGACTTGTGAAATAGGGGTTACGTCACCTGACTACAGATATCAAAGAGACTTTAAAATAAATTCTTTACGTGTGATCATTAAAAGAGCATAGGCAATGAACTTGTAATTCATCTAAAGTAATCGGAAGATTGATTTTAACCAATAAAGCCTAAAATATTCTAAGGTTGCTATAACTTTATTCTCTTTCATCTTCAGATATTTATTACAGTAGTCTGCTTCTGGGGGGATAGCATTAATTAAAAGAGGTTTTAAGTTAAAATAGAAATACTACCTAGGTGAGAAATTAAGAAGGAATTATAGATACAGCTGTGGAACCCTCCAGAATTCTTGTTCTTTGACTTTAAGGTAGGAACGTTGGAATGGTTGCCCCCAACAGCACTATGCATTCTATCTCTCATGGAACAGTTTTACCTCTATCAGCTCTGGCAGTGATGGAGACCAAAACGAGAACTGGACGATGAAAGATTAAGAAAACTAACGCACGTAGAGGAGTAAGGTAAGTGAGGAACTAGTTGAGGTGTGAGTATCTATGGAAGCACAGAAATATGAACAGAAAAGTAAACTGCATGACTGGCAAACTATTCTCTCCCCCCATATCCTGCGTGCTGCACCCATCCTAACCCCCACCCTAGTCCACACACTTCGTAAATAAAGGTAAAGGAATATGCAGGATCATCGTCCGTAAGAGCAGGGTGGAGCCCATGCAGCAAGGACCGAGTGCTCGGTTTAGCGTACTTTAACTCTAACCGGGCTCAGAAGTCCCCTCCTCCCTGAGGTCTTCTCCCCCCACAGGAGCAGGAGTTCGGAGCTATCCTTGGTATTCACGACTGGCTCGTTGGCAGACGCACCACAAAGAAGCATTGAGTTATGTCAGAATATAGATTTGGAGTGGTGCTTTCATTAACCCCAATGAGAAACGATTCAGTTTGTTTAGTTAAAGTGAATAGATTTAGATTTCTTACCAAATTGACCTCACTTACAGACTTGGCAAATTTGCTTTTAAGTTTCACATATAATCCAAAAGTGCTGACACCGTGTGTCACCGGTGTAAAGTTTACACCATGATCCAGTGGTGGGAAGTGAAATCTAAAGTGACTTAAGTGACTCTGCTGCAATTTCACATAAAAGCAAAGCACAGGGGCGCCTGGGTGGCACAGCGGTTAAGTGTCTGCCTTCGGCTCAGGGCATGATCCCGGCGTGATGGGATCGAGCCCCACATCAGGCTCCTCCGCTAGGAGCCTGCTTCTTCCTCTCCCACTCCCCCTGCCTGTGTTCCCTATCTCACTGGCTGTCTCTGTCTCTGTCGAATAAAATAAAATAAAATCTTAAAAAAAAAAAAAAGCAAAGCACAGAGCCATAATGAGCAGCAATCACATAAGCATGTCACGAATCCAAAAGAGCAATGCAACAGGTGCAGAGAGAGAGAGAACACTAGACTATCGTTCTCATGGGCAGGTCCTCAAGTTTTCAACAAACCACTAATGAACACTAGTGGAAATATCTCAACATAGAGGAAATATTTATCCATATGATAACCATAACAAAGTCTGATATTAGAATTTATTATGGTTAGAAGCTTCCATTTAAGAGACAACAAGACCTTGACTCTAAGGACCATGGCACAGCATGAACAAAGGGAACTGGCTGGAACGCAGAATATTTTCATCAAACACCTGCATAGTCCTTCATCTGAGAGCTCCCCTGATCTACTACTTCAGGGAGACTAAATTCGCATGTCTCCTGAAATGTTTTTCAGTTTGAAACAAAATGATATTGAGTTTTTTATGTATAGTAAATTAAACCAAATATGTTCTGATATAAGACTAGAGTACCCCCAAAATATGATAAAGATTTTCCAAGGATAATCACACATTTTTTTAAATTTGAAGACTTAAATGCCTAGAGCACTTGTTCTAACTATTACGTCCGAAGCCATATATATATATATATATATATGATTAACATATGTGATTTAATGATTTTAATAGAGGCCCCTTAGTTGCTAGTAAGTATGAACTCCTGATTTATTTAGATATAGTACCATGGTGTGGTGACATTGCTTTTTTATACCTTTTTAAATAAAAGTCATTTCTGTGAGGCTGTTATTAAGCAATAAGCTGTTCAATTAAACACTAACTAGGTACCTTTGTACCTCAGTGGTCTTGGGAAACTATAGGGAAATACATGAAGTAAAAATGTGGCCCTTACCTATAAGAAGGTTATAATCTTATTGAAAAACAAAACTTAAATTTAAAAAAATGCATCATCAAAATATAATGCCTCAGATCTGAGGGAGTAAATGTAACATCTACTTCAAAAAATAAATTTCAGTCCAGCAAATCGTCAGTTAATAT
Source organism: Ursus arctos (assembly GCF_023065955.2). Lineage (NCBI taxonomy): Eukaryota > Metazoa > Chordata > Mammalia > Carnivora > Ursidae > Ursus > Ursus arctos. Next base: position 41,723,251 of record NW_026622886.1, on the reverse strand, counting down.
TTGTTTACGTTAAGACAACAATGAAGAACTTTAAAACTGGTGGACACTTCTCAGTAAATTATTTATGATCCTTTATAATCTGGCCCTGAATTACCTTTCTAGGACTATTTCTCACTGAGCCCTCCCTGCCTACCATGCTGTGCACTTTAACCAAAATAGAATATTCCCTCCTCTTTCATGTCACTATGTGTTTCTCGTGCTCTTTTCTTCTGTTTATATGGCTATCCCCCCTTCCAAGAAATCTCAAAAAACAAGCAAAACAAAACCCCTCACAGGAGCAAGAGGACGACTACTTACTAATATCCAAAGTCCTTTCTCCACCTCCCCTGCAGTTAGATGTGGCCAAATGTGTCTGAGTCCCAGGAAACAGAATGTGCATGGAAGTGATGGAGGTTACTTCTTGGTCTAGCCCCTGATAACTTCCCCCTGCAGACCTCTTATTCCAAGGTTCTGGAAGAAGGGAAAGCAGCAATGGGAATGATCCATGGCCCCCATATCACCCTGTGGAGCAGAGCCCCCCCTTCCACCACTGCTGATCCACTTTGGACTGCTGGCCTGAGATGAGTGGGATGGGGGAGTTGATACGTCATAGCAGCTAGCATTACTAACTTTAACCAACACACCTACCTCTCTTTCAGCCATGGATCAAAGATTCTTCCTTTGCGAAGCCTTTTCCACCTCCTCAGGCGGAATTAATCACCTTCTGCACTACACTCCCAGAGCATTTATTATGTGTATTTACTATTCATTGCTACCTAATTCATCAACTAGCAGGTGAGCTCCCTGAGGGCAGATACTGTTTTATTCATCTGGGAATCCATAACCTAGCCCATAGTAGGTAGTCAATGAATGTTTACCGAAAGTTCTTGAATCCTTGATGGCATCTAAGAAAGTTATATGAAATTACTAGAATGCTTATACAGGAACTTGATTTAGAACACAAGAGAAAACACTTCTCTTTTTTCTTTTTCTTTTTTGGTTACTGAGAAAACACTATTTGGGATCCAGCAATGCACTCAACTTACACTTAAATGCCATGCTTAAAACAGTAACATTTCTCTGGGTAGACATGGTTCATGTACCCCTCTCTACGGTGCTTAGCAATGTGAGTCATCAAACTCAACTACCATAAATGCACTTCCTCTTACTCTGACTTTTAATAACCCTTAGGGCTTAAGTGACAACATGCTGGTGAATAATTATGATCTGTTGTGATTTCTGAGAATAGTTGTGACCAAAAAAAAAAAAAAAAAAAAAAAAAGGATATCTCTGGTATTCATTCAAGAATAATCTAGCCAGAAATAATTTAAAGGGTCTGCAACACAAATGTTAATGTAAAACTGAAAATAGGCAAAGGATCGATTTGTAGTCTCTAATATCAGATATTGAAACAAAACTCATACATTTCTGAGTTCGTAAGTATCATGTGCCTGCTTCTCTCCCCAGGCTGCATTACCTCATTATAGGGTATCCTGAGGATTGTGGATGGCATGGAACAGCCACACAAGCACACCCAGACACACGCACACAGAACACGACTAGACTGACTCCTTCGTTTTATTAATGAAGAGACATAATATCATTCCCAGGCAGCTTCTATTGGCCCTCAGTACTCTTATAGGGGCAGACAGCGGTCTCTACACTGCCACCCAGGCTAGGGTCTCACAGGATCTAAGAGCACAGTTCTTCCTAAACCAGGGCCCTTCTTATTATTATATCATTATTCCAGAAGCAAGACTAACATGGAGTTCTCTTGATTCTCAAACCAACATCAGCCTGAGAGAGGCCCCATCTTCATATAGGGGCCATGGGAAAAGGAGGATAGAAAACAGTGGAGGGTGGGGCGCCTGGCTGGCTCAGTTGGTTAAGCAGCCGACTCTTGGTTTCAGTTCAGGTCATGATCTCAGGGTCTTGAGATCAAGACCCAAGTCAGGCTCCATGCTCAGCACAGAGTCTGCTTGAGATTCTTTCCCTCTTCCTCGCCCTCTGCCCCTCCCCCCATTCTTGTGGGTGCTCTCTCTCTCAAATAAATAAACAGATCCTAAAAAAAAAAAAAAAAAAGAAGTAGTGGAGGGTAAAAAGCCCAAATGCCCCCTAAAAATAATTCTACATGTCACACTTTGGGAAGCCCATCTCCCAGAGTTTGCCTACCTCATTCTGACTTTTTTGGGGGAAGGTTTTAATAAATCATCTAAATCTTCACTCTGACCCCAAAGCAACCCACCTTTATTCTACTGTTGTTTTTTTTTTAATATTATGATCCCCTAATGAGGCAAAAGGACAAGCTGGAAATGAAAGCTTCAGTTTTTAATTTTTCTCAGAAGGAATTACCCATCATTCAATAAAGGAAGAGAGGATGTAAGACGTTCCTACAGTCACTGCACATGTCCGGCCTTCCTCTTATGTGATCTCTAATAATACACAATTATGAAAATAAAGACAAGTAATAATAAAGGCTGCCCTTATTTAACACACTTTTATCTAGTTGGCTGTCACATGAGTTTGCCTCTCTCCCTCTTCCCCCTTTAAACACTGGGGTAAAAAAACACATGACATAAAACTGACCATCTTAACCATATTTACATGTTCAGTCCAGCAATGTTAAGTATATTCACATCCTCCTGCAACAGATTTCTAGAACTTTTTCCCCTTTCACCTGAAACACCGTACCCATTGAACAACTCCCCATTTCCCTCCTCATCACCCCCGCCCCTGCAAGCACCATTCTGCTTTCTGTTTCTAAGAGTGCAACGGCTTGAGATGCCTCACTTGTCTTCTGGTGACTTCCTTCCCTTTTTCTTCACCTCACTGGCCTGGATTTGTATATCCCAAATAAAGTACTAGTATTTTGATCCTTGCCTCAGGTGAGTCTCTAGAAAATTCTGGCTAGAACACAGTGTTCTCGGGAAGCCTTGGGTGGCTCAGTCGGTTACGAGCCTGCCTTTGGCTCAGGGTCCTGGGATGGAGTCCCGCATTGGGTTCCTTGCTCAGTGGGGATCCTGCTTCTCCCTCTGCCTCCTGATTCCCCTGGTTGTGCTTTCTCTCTCTGACAAATAAATAAATTAGATCGTTAAAAAAAATAAGAACACAGTGTTCTGCATAATTGAGAATCAACTCATCGGAGCAGTAAACCTGTCTCTTGAAAACAGATCCTTGGTTTGCATATCAGGATTAGTCTAGAAACTTGTACCATATAATAACACTTCATGTCATGAGTACCCTTTCTGGTAAGCACCTAGTTTTTACCTTAATTTATACTGTAGCTATTACCCGAGCTACAAGAGCCCCAACAATGGTGGGTGGCAGGGCGTTAGTGAGGGCAGAGGTGAGAGCAGCAGGTAGTAGTAGAGATCGTGAGCCATTATTGAGCACCTCTGGCTTGGCACTATGTACCATCCCATTAAATCCCATCTGTTAGGAGGCAAGTCTCGTCATCTCATCATCACATGACAGATGAAGAACTCAGGTTATCAGCATGAACGGAGAACTTACCCTGGGCCACAGAACCGGTAAGCGGCAGGCAGAGGTTTGCACTGGAGCCCCTCCCCCCTCAGAGCCTGGCCCCTCATCACGTGTGCTACGGACACAGCCTTTCTTTCAGGTCGTCAAATCAGCCTGAGCCCTTTCATGTGCCAGGAAATTTGCTCATGCTTTGCCTGCATCTTTTTCTTGCTGTTAAATCCCCAAAAAGATCCCATGAAATGAAAAAGCTTCACTGATGCATAAAATCCTCTCCATTGTTTTTCCCCAAACAAATCTAGGAAGAAAATAAAACTTTCCCATATATTTTATTATAGGAATAAAACAGAAAATTTATGAAATCTGTGACAAAGAATACATACTTACAAAATCCAGTTAGTTCAGAAAAACAAAAACTAAGAAATATTTCTGAAAACTAGAAGTATTGTGAAATTAATTTGTGAATGAAGACGGCACACTCTCAATATTTCGTACATCCTTCATTCGATGTGGAACTTGTTTTAACAACGGGAGTGCCCCACCCTGTTAGCGAGCATCCTTTCTTGCTCCCCCCGAAGTAGTCTGGGGCACCTCTGTCCGTGACCATGATTCTAGATGCCAGATAGAAAGCATAATTCAATGCAAGTTGTGAGCTCTATGAATCCCCTCAAATTACTGCCCAGTGCAAGAGGAGATGGAATGCCAACTCTAATTGATTCAGGTGAGTCCCTCCCCTTCAACCGACCTGGCAAATGACCCATGCTGCCCTGCCTCTGTGTCCCGGGAGTACAATCAGCCATTGGCTTTCACGCCTTTCTTTCCCGTGGCCCCCACCTCATCGCTTCCTGTTTGACGCCACGGATAGACCCTTACACCGATCCCGCCTTTGCTGCATCCTAAGCATCACTACAGACACATTTTTCTGAAGCACAAGTCATCTCCCTACCCCAAAATGTCCACAGACTCTCCCTTTTGTCTTCCAAATTAAGCACCTGCCATCTCGTCTGTCCCCAGGCCACACGTGCCTCGTTCCCTAGCCAGAGCTGGGCACGTGCCCTTGTGCACCTCCATCGTGCCTTCTGCTGTTTCTGCATCTCTAGCTTTCCTCTGCACGAAAAACGAGGCCCCCACATCATCACTCCCAAGCCTTTACTAATCCTTCAGAGTGCTTCTCCAACATTCCAGCCTCCCATCTCCCCTCCTCAGCTACATGCGATCTCTTTTCTTCTTTGACCCCCACCACACTGGGGGTTGGGCCTCACCTATGGCACCCAATTAGCTATGCCACGTACCTTCTCCTTACTCAACTAAAAGCTTCCTTTTTTTTAATTTTAGAGAGAGAAAGAGAGAGAGCACAAGCAGGAAGGCGGTGGAAGGGGGCGAGGGAGAGAGCATCTGAAGCAGATTGGTGCTGAGCACAGAGCTCCACTCGGGGCTCTATCTCACCACTGGGAGACCGTGACCTGAGCCAAAACCAGGAGTCTGATGCTTAACCCACTCAGCGCCCCAGGTGCCCCGACTAAATGCTTAAGGACAGGTATGTCATACGTACCTTGGCTTTTTCTTTCGAGTGTAGCACGCGGCGAGGCTCAGTAAGTATGTTTTTCATGGAAATAGGAGCTTTAAGGCGTCAATCTCAAAGGCTCTTGGTGTTTCTAAGCTGAGTTTTGAAGGAATCCCAGAGCTAGAAGATTCAAACCTCAGCTTCCTCAAGTCTTTGCGTTTCATTACATGACTGAACAAGAGTGAGGCGAGTTAGTGGAGCAGGGAAGGGCATCACCCACAGCCAGACGGCCTGGGGTTGAGTCCTGGCTCTACCACATGCTAGCTATCGGGTGACCTTGACAGGTTGCTTTCTGTCCCTCTGCCTCAGTTTCCTCCTCTATAAAATAAGGATAATTACATTGCTTAACCTGAGGCTTATGAAGAAAAATACATGAGTGAATATTTGTACAACACTTAGCTCAGTGCCTGACACATCATAAATAAGAATAATGTTAAATTGGGTCTCCATGTTCTTGCTCCTTCTATGATGACCACCTTCTATTTGGAGGGAATGGTTTTATGAACTTGGAGAAATTTGCTAGCAATTTATATTTACTTAGTGTGAGCTTTACTTAACATTAAATGTCCAAGCATAATTGTCAACAGGGAGCTTCTAGACATGCAGGCAGCCTAGCTGGCCTGGAGGAAGTTTTCTGCTACACAACGGTGGGAGTCAACAGCCTCATTGCCCTCTGGTCAGAGGAGGCTGTGGCGCAAACTCCACCCGCCCGTCCCCGTTGCCGGCAGTGAAGGAAAGGGACTGGGGGCTGGAAACATGTCTGTACTCTTCCTCTCCCAGTTTCATTTTCCTGTGCCCCATTGTCAATACCCTTCTTCATTCCCCCATGGCTATACAACTTAAAAGTTGTAACTAAACATATGCTTAAATCTTTCAGCAAACAGATGCAGTATTTAGTTTGATATTGGGCTCAATTCAATTCCCCAAACACCGCTAACACCATTCATGCTAGGCATTGGCCTTATGATGGGGAATCAAAGAGAAATGAGGCAAGTTCCTCACCCTCCAGGAACTCACATTTATTTGAAGGAGACAGAATGAAAACACACAACTGTAAGGTAATGTGTTATATGCCTTAATAGGAACATAGACAATATGTAGTGGTTACACAGATTGATTCTGCCCTGGGGATTGGCTTTATTAAAACATCTAACAAATTCATGAGCAATACTAGTCGATTTCATTTCGTCATTGCCTGTGTTTAATGTGTTCTGTATATGAGGCAGTTGCCAGCGGCTATTGAGCTGAAATATAGAGAAGTGTCACTATCATCATATTCTTGAATATTCTGTTTACAGAGGCCGTGTCCCCATAGTTTGTTCTGATACAGCAAAATGCAAATAAAAGTGATACGACGTACTTTAAAAAAAAAAATCATAGCTTTAGGACGCCTGGATGATTCAGTCAGTTAAGCGTCTGCCTTCAGCTCAAGTCATGATCCCAGGGTCGTGGGATCGAGCCCCGCATCGGGCTCCTTGTTCAGCGGGGAGTCTGCTTCTCCCTGTGCCCCTCCCCCTGCTTGTGCTCTCTCTCTCTCTCTCTCTTTCTCTCTCTCTGTCAAATAAATAAATAAAAATCTTTTAAAAAATCACAGCTTTGGGGCGCCTGGGTGGCGCAGCGGTTGAGCATCTGCCTTTGGCTCAGGGCGTGATCCTGGCGTTCTGGGATCGAGCCCCACGTCAGGCTCCTCCACTAGGAGCCTGCTTCTTCCTCTCCCACTCCCCCTGCTTGTGTTCCCTCTCTCGCTGGCTGTCTCTCTCTGTCAAATAAATAAATAAAATCTTTCAAAAAAAAAATCACAGCTTTACAATTGGATCATTAGATCTCTACTGCTACACTAATCCTTGCTGTACTCAGAACAGGCCATGGTGCATTTTTCTCCGTGCTTCCACCCCCAGAGTTAGACGTGGACCCCTGGCCTACGAAGGCCACCGAAAACAACTGTGGTGACTGTGGGTGGTCCCTCCAAATCCGCCCCCCTGGTGGCCCATTCTTTTTTTCCAGGCTTGCCGCACATCAGCTTGTCATTTGCTGGTCCAGTGGATGTCCCACCCAGGCCCCCCTGGGCAAGCTATCTAGTCCTTTAGAAACAAGCTCCACCTCAGAAATGGGATCCGACATAAAATTACAAACAACTATGGGTCTGACCGCAGTCGATGATAATTCCCCAGGACTCAGCTTGACAAGGAAAAAGAATGAAGTGGAAGAAAACGAGATGCTTGCCAGCATGACTGTTAAATGTCAGCTATTTTGGAGTTTATCCCCACATGAGAGATTTCCTTTGTACTGTGAGGGCGATCACTGAAAAAACATGACAACATAATAAAGCCACAGACGACAACCCCATCATTACTGCTGCAGGAAATAAAACACAGATTAGTGTCACCAAAGCACACGTCAGGAGGGATAATGATGATGTATACAAATGAATCTTCTCATCCTGGACAAAGGGCTTAAGTACCACCTAAAAGTGAGTAATAATTATACACAAATCACCAGTGACAATGCTATCTGCTAAGCATGTATTATGGCCTCGCATTTTCAAAGAGTTTGTTTTATATTTTTCTCTGAAAATTCTCTCAAAGTCTTCCCACTTGGATTCAAGTGACACAAATTACAAAGCGGTGTGGCGAGCACTTACACTCCTAACAAGGCGAATGCAGCCTGCCACGGACAGCTACGGGACGGCATGCTTCCCCACACTATTCAACGTGCCAAGAGGACTGTACAGCTGTGAACGAGCAAGACAAGAGCGCTGTGGACCATGCAGAGAGGCCATTTGGCTGTCCAAATCAAAACTGGGTATAAACAATCATTTGGAAAATAGCCTCCATTTGTATTTCTGGCCACAGAACAATGGGGCAGAGAGTAAAAAATAAATGGGGAAGAATCTGAGGCCAACGGCTGACCAATATAAAGAATGCAAGATCTAGCGTGAATATGAAAGAGGGAAAGGAGGTAGGATTCCTTTATCTTGGCTCCTGGCTGTAGTCATTTCGCTATTAATTAGTCTTGATGCGGTTGGCTGGAACATCATAATACATCAGCCCACTGCAATCTCAGGGTACGCCTTAGGAAAACATAATAAATGACAAAACCATTTTGCTCATAATTATTACTTTATTTATACTGAAATCCTCAACCAAAATTAATTGAAGCTCAACTTTTCAGGGATATGTTTTATTTCATAACCAGAAGTCTACCTACACTTGAGAGCAAATGAAAGGGTTATAATTACTCAAGTCTCATCTAGTCATGAATACATTCTAGAAGGTTTATATATTTGTTAAAGCCTATTAACACTCAATTATTTAAAAGGATGAGGGATGGAAAAGGAGATTGTGTTTTCTTCGTTTTTTTCCCTTATATTGTTCCCTTTGGGGATAGAGTATAATCAGGCACAAAAAATGTCACTTGAACTTGAGCAAAGTCCTCCATCTGTTGCCTGGTCTATGGGACCACTACTATGTTTCCCTACCTATGAGAAGGAGGGCAGCTTATGTAGACTGCAAAATATAATAACAATATTACTAATAGCTGCTTATTTAGTGTTTCCTATGTTCCAGACATTGCTAAGGGATTTATGTGAAGTGACTGATCCAATCCTCACCAAACCTTATGAAGCAAGCTGTACTATCATCCTTATCTGATATATAAGGAAATTAAAGTATATAAATTTATATTAAACATTTTATATTTTCTCATAAAGAAGGTTACCCTCTTGCAAGCTCAATACAATACATAGCTAGAATTGATCTTACTAAATAGGAAACACAGAACTAAATACAGAATATACAACTATAACATAACTTATCTTACTAAACAAACACCCCTCGCAGAAAGCACATTTGGTCTTCCTTGCTGATGGGACAGGCCTCGGCCGCAGCCGGTTCATCTGATCCAGTAATGATATTTTATAGATGCAAACAGTCTTAAACATGAAGAAGACCTTGGAATTATGTAGGGCAATGTTCAACCTACTGCAGGAACCATCCTTTCTGAATGTATTTCTGGCCCTCATCTGAACGCCTCCAACCTATCTTATTAATGGAAAGCTCTGGATACCAAAGCTCTCATGTTGATTCACACTCATGACAGTCTTTGAAATAGTTCCTTTTCAGTCAACCAAGAACCTCCTCTTTTTCAATGTTTCTCTATGTGAGTGAAATAGGAACAATGTCACTGTTTGTTTGTTTTTAATAGATAAGGAGCCAAAAATCAAGTGTGTGATATTAGAGAATTCTACATAAGGAAATGAAGGAGGCTGGTCCCCATCTGTGTGTTGGGAGATCTAGTCTTCAGTCCTAGTGGTCCACTCCTTACTTCAAACCCCCAGTGGCTTCATCTGGCTCCTCACTGTGGAATGCGCTAAGACTCCTTCACATCGCCTTGATGGAAACACACTAGAAATCAATGATATGTAAAAATTTTATTGAGTGGGAAGTTCTAGATAAGTAAAGCTGAAGCAGTTTTTTAAATCTCTTATAAATGGTATGAAAGCTCACTTTATTTCAGCGAAAGAATAGTACGTTAGATTTGAAGGAAGAGGGAGAGAAAAGAGGGAGTAGGGGAGGAAGATGAACAAGGAGGAGGCAATGGGAGCAGATAGAGGTCATCCTTAGGAAAAGTTATCTTCAAGCTTTTGGACCACCCAAGACAGCTCTGATACTGATTCCACCATCCATCCTTCTGAGCCCCTTTCTCCATCCTTCTTCAGGACTCCCTACACTATGGCACTGATTTTTTTCTTTAAACTATGAAAACACACTCAGAAAACAAACAACCAGAAGCTCATCCATACTGAATATAACTGACGGATGACAACTTGATGTTAGCATCATCAAAGGAGCATTTTTCACAAGAATTAAAGTCTTATATTAGAGGGCTGAAGCTCTAGGTCCTGAATTTAGTACATCAATCGGCAAGTGGCAGAGATACTGGGGAGGGGGATGGTCAGTGGACCTTTCAAGGACCAGATTCAATTCTTGGACCTCCCCTTGGAGTCTGTATAAAAGCTCATCAAGGTTTTCTAGATCTCTGCACATGGCACCTCTTTTGGGAGGGCAGCTCATGTTCCAGGCCGAGCTGTCACTCCCTTCTACAAGCTTTACAAGCACACAGCACACACACCTCCATGAAAGCATTTGCCCTATTGTACTTTAACTCTGAGTTCACACATCTGTCTCCTCCACCAGATCGTGTGCTCCTTAAGGACAGACACTGTATCTTGGTCATTTTTATTTTCTCAGCATTTTATATCAGGCCTGCACTGTCACCCATTCCTCTCAGATGGCTGCCCCATGAGGAATCAAACACACAAGGAACAGCTCTGCCTCGGACAGTCTTATATTTAGGGAGATGCAGTAACAGTACAGGAGGCTCCAGGTATTGACAAGACTTTGACTTAAAGGGATCAAGGCCAAGTCTGGTTAATCTTTCAATTAAATTATAAACTTGCTGATGGCATACTTGTAATTTTTATTTAATGGAGTCCCAACTTGCTCTTTCTAATTCAATGTTGATGCAAGCATATTCTCAGCAACTGAAGTTTTGAGTACTACCTACTGAAAAATAGATCCACTCTAGCATCAAGTATGAAGGAACAGAGAATGAATAAGTGAATAAGGAGATCACCCTGACTTCCCTTTTTCCACTGGAATTTGCTACCCATGAAAAGTAGGTTGAGTCTGGTCATCTTTAAGTGATAGAAGACTCAAAACTATAGTTCAATAGTTTAGTATTAGGGCATTTAAATAAAAACTGAAATGACTTCAAGGTGAACCAGATACCATTACCTAAACAAAGGTAAGCCTGATGATAGAGCAGATCAGGAGACCTAATTGCTTTGGTAATTACCCAAAAAATGGCTAGCAAATACTCAGATACTAAAGACTGAAAGTCAATTCAGCATGTCTGTGTGTAAGTACCAGATAGTGGAGAAACAGAATAAGATCTTTTTAATACTTGCCTCAAATTTGACAAAAATAAAATCGTTACTTAAAATGCAAATAATGCTCAAAATGAACAGTTTATCTAACAATAAGAACCCAAAATATAGTTGTATAATTCATCAGTGGTACAATACACTAATTATAGCAAATACAATTCCCATGTCAAAAGGAATGCTGATTTTTAATAGAATGACATCATGAGAATTGCAAATATAAAAGCAACACTAACAAATTAGTCTTAAAACTCTCATATTCCTCAAGGAATGAAGAAGCCCCAAACAAAACCATAAGTTAGAAATCACTGTTTCAAAGCCAGGTCAAAACACATCTTTACCTAAGTTTCTTCATCCATGACATGGGTATTATTTTGACAAAATCTATTATCTGACGAGGTATAAATTAGTAAGCAACTGCTTGCTGTGTTCTTGTATAGACATCCTTCGCTAAAACTTTTTTTGTGTTTCTAGGTAAAATGCATTAAACAAAGCGGAATTTCACAAAATGATCTGTAATTTTCTGGATTGATTCCTTTAATCCTGCTACCAATCTAATCAACTTCAAATCTCAGAAGGTCATTGTATAGCTTTTGAATATAAATGCTTTAATTTGATTTACTTCTACAATTCCAGTTTAAAATACTCTGTTTGCTACTTAGAGATACCTTTAAGTCCAGATTGCTTTTACATTAAAAATACTTCACGTTAACAATCAGAAGAAACACTCCCAATCAGAAGAAGCCAATCACCCCTGGGGATGAGGAGTGAGAAGGGGCAGAAGATGGGAGGAGGGAAGGAATTCTCAGAAGCATCTCAGGATAAGGGACTGAGAAAAAACAAATGAACAGAACTACTTTCATTATTTATACCTTCTACACTTAGATGTTGAAAGAGTTATTTCAACCGAAAGGTCTGGGACAGGATTAAAGGCACTAGAGTTTTCTGATACATCTAATTAAACAGCACAAGCTAAAGAAGAATGCTATACATCATCGTTTTTGCCTTCCCAGCAAGTGGCTTCTCTATGGTAAAAAAAATAGCTTTCATCAGTATCACTGACCTTTGACGGGATTAATAGGCTACCAAGCACGATTTCTCACAGTAGGCTGAAAAATGGCAGCTAACATGAAAGAAAATTACATAATCACTGAAGCGGAAGACAAGCAAATAATTTATACATGAGTCAATTGAGATGGAGCAGCCCTGCCAGGACGTCAGTTTGCCTCTGCTCAGCTTTATCCGCCAGAGACATCACACGCGTGTTTCGGTGCCATAGTGAGGTAATGTCTTATAACAAGATAATAGCCTTGACTTTCCCCCTTCGGAACAACGTTGAGGTCCAACGACTCATTTGTGATGTATCTCGTTAAAACAACCACAGAGCTTGTAACAGGAAGAAGAGAGGGTTAAGAATCAACACAATTCCTGTCAAATGTTTGTATCCTACAGGCTTATGAAAGGTAGAAGCAATGCGCTTCAGCCATGAGTAGTACCTTCTACGTCCTTGAAGAAGCACTTTGAGAAATGCCAGAGTCACAGAACTATACCTCCAGTGACACTGATTAAATGCTCTATTTGCCATATATTTTACTGAGGGTGGAGGCGGGGCGGCACGTTCATATTGCTCACTCGTACTTAGAGGAGCAACATGAGAAAGCTGGAGTCAGGGACGCCATTTGCAAATCGCTGGCATTTTCTGATGAACGTCACTGGAATTCATAATCTCATAACCTCGGCGTAGCAGGCACCCACTTCCCCAAATTACATTTCTTATTGTCACCAATCACCAAGCGTTTGTCTGCAAAGGCAAGCACGCATACAGTTGGGGATGCTACAGATCTTGTTGGTTGGGACTCGCAACCTTGCCAATTGCTTCCACAGCAATAAAGATGAGAACTGACCAGCACAGGGGCTGCTATCCCTGAAAGAAGTGAGGAAGTTAGTGATGTGACAGTTGGTGTGGCCCAGTGGCTGGCCAACAGGCCAAAGGAGTGAAAGCAGAAGCACTGTGTTCTCATCTCAACTTTGCCTCTGATTTTCCCAATGGCTTGGAGGAAGATATTTACCTTTTCCATGCTCAGGTGATAGTTTAAATGTATATTACAGAAAATAAACATGTCAGTTAGACACTGTTTATACATAATAACATTTATCCTTTTCTTGATTCAGTGGCATTTCATTATTGGTGACTGGGGACCAAGGCAATGCTTGTGTTGAAGTTTTCATGTTACAGAGTGAATGAGAAAAAAACTCAGGTAACCAATGCTAGAAGACAGCGGTTCTTAAACTTTGCTGCATATATGAGTAGCTTGGGGACCTCTGAAAAAAATCCCAGTACTCACCCCATATCCCAGACCAACTCAATCAGAATGTCTGGGAATGTGACCCAGTTTATAAACCTCCCCAGGTAATTCAAATGTGCAGCTGCATCGGAGAACCAACGGTATGGGATTCCACAACAGGGCTTCCCCTAGTCCACCTGGCGTTGCTCTCGAGTGTGCCTCAGAATCCCCTGAAGCCCTTGTTGCTGGGACCCACCTCCAGAGTTTCTGGCTCGGTACATCTGAACTGGCATTTCTAACAAGTTCCCAGATGATGCTGAGGCTGTCCAGGGACCAACTTTGAGGATCACTGCCTCAATCAAATGTGTTCAGCTGCATGAATGATTCTCTGCCTAGAAATGGTCTTTCTTACTAGCCTTTTTGAGGGTGTGGTTTTCAAACCACTGGTATCACCATCCCCTGGTGTGCCTGCTGAAAATGCAGATTTTCAGTTCCCATTCCAGATAGACTACTTCAGAATCACTATGGATGGGGCCCCTTTCTTTTTTATTATCCCCACACATGATTATGCTCAAAAAAGTTTGAGAACCACTTCTTTACTTCTTCTTCCTGTATGTGTTTGAGATAGTTCTCCCCTAATCACCAAAATGACTCCAGCATGAAAAGGCCACCTGGCCCTGACCTGAGAAGCAAGAAAGAGTGAGTTCCCCGTGGTGCAGCTTCTTCACTGCATTATTCTACGGGGCAGGGGTCAAGGACACAAGTGCCATTTTCAGAACAGTGTCTGAGAAATTGTCGTACAGAAAAGTCTCCAGTATACTGAGCACGCACACTTCATTATTTTTCTTACTGCTGCAAACCCTCTGAATATAGGAGGAAAAAAAATCTTCCTTTCCAGAAAGTTTTCTGTAACAACTAATGATATATATATATATATATATTTTAGCAATATCTCTTTATTTTTCTGTCTGCATCCATCCCTATCTCTGTGTCCACTCCTGAGCTCACAAAAAATAAGACAGTATTAGGAAAGGAGGATATTTTCTTCCCCATTCCATCTTGCTAACACTCTCAGATTTAATTAATGAGAAATAAGGGAACTGGACAATAGAATGCCTTGATTGTTTATAATTTAAAACTACGATGGTAACTTGTTTGAAGGATGGGTGTTACAACCATTCAAATACGGGATTATATCTCAAATCTGCTACTCACCGGCTGGTGGCTCTGGGGGAAATTATTTAACCCTTTATGCTTCCAGTTCCTTGTCTATAAAACTGAGGTAATAATACTGCCTAACTCATGGAGTTATTGAAATGAACTAAAGCATATAAGCATTTAGCACAGTGCCTAGCGCATACTAAGTGCTCAGTAAATGTGAGCTCTTGTTTTCATTATGACATAATGGACACTCTGTGAACGCTGAAGCAAGCATGCAATAAATGAGTAAACAAATGACCAACCAAATAAACCGGAGGAAAGGCTGTCCTTTAGGTCTGTCAAACTTCAAACTCAGACTATGTTATTGCTCAGGGCATCTGCAATTTCAGAGTGCCTGGATAGGGACCATGTTTCAGTACGAAGTTCATTAACAGAAGTGCTATGAAATTTATGTTTTATAGCTGGGTCAGGCCCAAGTTTATTCTGTGAAAGTTACTTTTGCCAAGAAAAAGAAGAGGGACTCAGGCCTTATAAATGATGGAGCAGACAGCTAGCCAACACAGAATGACAACTAGCAGGGCTGGAGGCAAAGCCCTGAGGCTGACCCACTGGCTCAGCCCATGAGAAACTGAGGCAGGTCAATGCAAGAGGGCCACTGGTGGCCCAGAAAGAAGCAGGGCACTGGGGAGCGTATGGGCAAGGAAGCTTGAAAGGGGGAGCTGGATGGATCAGGAATCTTTTTAAATTTTATTATGTCTTATGAATTTTCTCCTATTTATATTGATAAATATAATAATCCATGCTCTCTCTCTCATGGTACCAGCAACTCCGATTTACTTTATCAGTTAAACCCATAATAAAAACTCAGCAGTTAGCCTACGTGTTGTGGTTTATTATTCAGAGACAAGCCGAAGACTCAACACCACAGACCATTTCATCTTTTGGAGTCCTAATCTTCCACTTAAATTCAGAAAATGCTTTATTTAAAGGAAATCCATTTTTAATGATAATACTTTTATTCCCATTATTACATTATTCCAACCTGACACTCAAAAGTAATACAGTAATGGACCATTAAGTTTCAACTATATTTACATGTATATATAGAACCATAAGCATACAAGATCTTACACACACGATACACATAGATGATGCCACTCGTACCAAACACAGAATCCAAGTATAGAGTACCTCATTAAATAAGACCCGCTCACTTTCTGTTGCTACAGATATGTGGAGTGTATGTTAAGGCTGAATTAAATTTGGGGTACACCTTTGGTCTAAGGAGCCTTAGATACAATCTACCTTCAGCCAATCCCAGGCTAGAGGGTTCCCAAAGACCAGGTCAATTCTAAGACTCACTGAAATTTGCTTAGAGGGTTATATAACTGACCTGGCTTTTGAAGGGGCTTTTGTGAAAAAAGGCCACCTAGAGGCCAGAGAGTCTTCTTGGGTTGGTTTTGAAAAAAATAATTCCTTTAAGCCTGAAATAAATAAGAAAAGTTATTTCATTAGCTCTGGAAAGAACCCAAATCCTTGGATTTAGGTCACATACAGCCAAGTCTAGGATCTACTATGGAAGGTAAGTCCATGGAGGTGCATTGCAAATGTGACAATTGACAGTAGAGTCTTCAACTTACTAAAACAGGACCTACACATATAAGTGACACAGAAAAATGAATGGCACGGGGAAAATTATAATAAAAATGACATTAATAATTATTGAGAGCTGAAGAAATTCTAGATATTTTACATAATCATCTTACTTGATGCTCTAACAGCCCCATGAGATAGGTACCATTTTATTCCATTTATGATTTAGGGAACTGTGGCTTAGTGACAGTGAGTAAGTTGCTCCAAGCCATGTGCCGAGCTCGCATGGACACACACCTGGGCCTGTGACCTCCAGAGCTGAAGCCCTCAACCCTACCTGTCCACCTCTCAGTACAGAGCACTGAGCAGAGAACTCCTCAACGGTTTTAGATCTTAAATGGGAAATTACACAACATGGAAGAATTGGCACATAGTCAAGAAAGAATACTAAAGGGTGATCCCAAAGGGTGAGCTAAAACCCCAAAGAAGCCAGATCGTTTGGAATATTACTGGAAATCACACACACACACACACACACACACACACACACACACACAACATTTTATTGATGGAATTTAAGATTAAAAGCACAAATCGTGTTAGTATCAAGCTTTAGCCACAGCTGGACAGTCTGAAGGACTAATGGGATATGTCTTTTAACAGAGAAGTGAGAAACCACCAAGGGAATAATACATCCTAGGAGAAAAGTCTGATGCCACATGAAAGCTTGGTCTAAAAGGATAATGGCATCAAGTTAGAGGGGTGCCTAATTCCCAGTCATTAGTGTATGTTACCCCGACTCCCTAAGCTCATGCCAAAGCTCTGGGGACGGAGATAGAAAAACACTGCCTCTTTAAAGCCCCTTAGGCTTTGGAGAGCAAGAGCAGCCTGCTCTAAGGTCCACACAACAAAGTATAGCATGAGTGAGAGGGAAAAAGCTTTGCCCATCTGGGTGGGAAGTCCAATGGAGACTCCCATGGGGCCTGAGCACTACCTGGCGAGGGGCCATGCCCCAGAGCATTAGGAATTGGAAAAGACACACAGAGCCACAAGAGAGGCCGCCTCAACACATGGCAGCTGGCAAAACAGAACTTCCTAGACCAACTGAACAAAAGACTTCCAAAATAGGCTGGAAAGCTGGCATGTTAGAAAGACTGAAGAGGAGAAGGAATTCCTGCAATTCCGTTCGTGGTGGGGGACACCCAATGCACTTGGTGATGGGAGGCAGAGCCAAGGAAGGGCATTTTAATAATTACTCACTTATCCAAGGTCAGTAGGACCTTCAGAAGCTGAGGTTGTTTATATTAGGTCTGATCTTGGAAGGAAGGAAGGAAGGAAGGAAGGAAGGAAGGAACTCACTTTTGGTCATTATTTTTGTTCTTGTTGGTGCGATGCTTTTCCTGGAGTAATGAGAAGAAAACATCAAAAACAAACAGAAGTTCTGAGCTGCTTTTCTGCATTCGTATTACATTCAAGTTTACCATGACTGTGCAGAGGTAAGCCACAGCAGCTCCTGAATCCAAGAATTACTAGACCAGTGATCCAAGAACTACCCTGGTTAAATTCAGCACAGGCTTGGTAAACTTGAATGACGTTAGAAGACGGGGGTAAAAAAGAATATACATCAAGGTTCAAAAAAGAACAGTATATTTGAGAACAAGTTCAATGGGATATTGTCATGTAGCAGAAAAAGGACAGAATAAATGAGCAGAGTACGGTGCAGAGTCATCATTCACTCATAGCCTTGTTGCCTCTATTTTGTCATCCATAGAAATGAAAATCTTTAAGATCATTCGTTCAGTCCCCAGTTTGAGGGATCCTCAACTGAGATAATGTTTTCTTGTGAAAAATCCTCTGAAAGCTGAAGCTCTCGAAGCCGTGATGCCCCATGTTTCTAGCCACAACTTATATAAAGGCATAGAAACAAAACTAACCCAATATGAAAGTGACATGACTGGGTGAAAACTAACGCGTTGAAGAATGACTGAATGAGGATGAGTAAAGCACTCCACTTGCATCAACAGAGAGTCAAAACCAAAGGAGATGGAATGTAACAGGCAGATACTTTCATTAATACAAGACATTTTAACTGCACAGGTATAAAAAGTGGGGAGGTACAGCCCCACCCTTGGAGCATCTGACATAAAAAAGCCTCAGAGGTTTCATCTTACCACAAGCTGTAGAGGAGTCGCCAAGAAGATCCGGACGCTAAAAGGGAATGCAACCGTAGCCGCACTAACGGAAACATCAGTCCAGGAGAACAGAGTAGGGCTGTTCCTTCTCTTCCACTGGAAATACACTTGTACCACTGCAGGTCCCATGATCTAACTATCTGCAGCGTGACTTAGATACACTAGGAGTTAATGGGCTTTGAAGGGCTGGTCTGGGATCATAATAACCACGAACAACATTTTTCAATAGAAGGGGAAAAAAGGGTTCAAAGTTCCAAGCAGTCGAGTTACAAATATACTTTGGAACACAACTCATTCACGAAGCGGGGCGGGGCATGAGAGCCCAAGTGCTTGGGGCCTGGCCTCACACCCAGAGCCACCCCCTCCCGACTGTGAGCCTCACGATCCACAGGAGGTGCCTGCCTGCTCTCTGAGATGATTTGGAAAGATGGAGGTAAATTAACATATTGATTGCCCAGCACTCTGAAGGCCAGGAGCAGCACACACTCGGTCATGTTTCAGATGATGGAATGCGAAATTAAATTAAAGGATGCATCTGCGTTCGGCCCCTAATTGCCAGCCTCGTGGATGTTTCTGAGGAGCAGACAGAGGGAAGGGAGAGAAATGAGAAGCGGGAGAAGCAAGGTGAGTACATCAGAGAGCCTGAAAAACACAGGCTGTAACAGAAGCGGTGGGGAGGGGCATTGAGGAATGCCTATGCAGGGACTGAAGTTCCCAGTGCCTGTTAAATAAATCCCCACAATTTAAAATTCAAGCAAGAGCAGTTATCAGTTGGTATCTTTGACAATACAGATAGAAGTTTTAGAAGCATTCCTCTGACAACATTTCAGGTATCCAAAAATATTAGGGCGTTAGGGGAAATGAATAGCTAGGTTTATTTTTTTAAATCAACACTTTCTTCAGTATACCAATTTTCAGACTTAAACTTGCTCCTAAACTCTCAGGTTAGCTTTAATGTTTTAATCAATCCTAAGATGGCATCTGTTAAAAAAAAAAAAAACAGATCCTTAATTAAAATGTTCAGTTCGTCTGTGGCCTATTTCTGTGGTCAGCTGGCTACCACCTAGCCAATACTAGATAAGCAACTCTTCACTTCATAAATACATGCTAGGAACTTAAAATACATATACTTCATAATTATCTGTAAACGTATATAATTAACCTCTATCGGTACAAAAAGAAAAACTATTGCTCTTGTTTTTCTCCAGTCTTCTATGGAAAACTGGTATTCTGTGATATATTGATAGGTGTTGCTAGGAAAGAAATAGTTTTCTGTGGTCAGATCAATTTGAGAAACACTAGCAAAGAGCTGTCTTTACTGCAGGGCTTCTCAGAACCTTTACTATGCTTATGTGCATGGAGGAGGAAGTGTCAGTATAACATTTCCAAAATGGAGCATTTGTTCTGCTCTCCAGGGACTCGAGTGTACAGAGACACCCAGCGCGGGAATGCTGCTCATCTTCCTGACCCAGAACACACTCCTCTGTCCAAATCCATTTTCGAATCCCATTTCCACGATTCTCAGAACTAAGTGATGCTGTAGCCATTGGCCCCATGACCTCGGCAGCCAGATGCCCAAGGCTACGAGCCAGAAATGGCTGCTCCGTTTCAAGATGACAAACCACAGAGAAGCAGACGAATCTACAGGCATCTGGCTAACTACCCTTACCATCACTTACACAGGTATCCAATTTAGTCCTACTCAGGTTTTTGTATATTTAAAGAAATGCTTACTTTCAGGATTGGAAATAAGATAACAACTTGACTATTTCCCTGCTAAACACTACAAACAGAATACATAACTGTTCTCAGCTAGCAGTCAAAAAACATGTAATCCAATAAATCTGATAGTTTCAGTGACAGTTATTACTAGCATTTTAATTATTACACTGATACCACAAGTATAAGATTAGATAGCATAATTCAAACAGAATTAAGTCATTCACTCATTAACCAACAAAGATATAACTGCTTATTATGTGTTGAGCAAAGTTCTAGGTGCTGGGGGAGGGTATAAAAAATAAGAGCTTAGCTCTGTTCTTGAGACGCTTATAGTAAAAAGCGGGGTGTAAGGACATAAACAATGAAAAGACAGAGCAATATATGTTACACTAGACGTAAAGTGCAAAGTTGTTCTGGAGCCCTGAGAAAAGAAAGAGGAGTGGAATAGAATCCACATGATTATACGATTTAGAGTGGAGGAGGGATCCCCCCAAAATGACGCCAGTAAGAGAATGCATTTGCTTATAGAATTGGCAAAAAATAAAACTGTTGATTGGCTGCTGTGTGGTAACAGGAAAACAAGCACTCTCACGTGGCGTGGATGGGAGTACAGATTTGTACGACCTCTTTAGAGGACAATTTGGCAATATCTAGGAAAATTAAAAGCAAGCATTCCCTCATCGAGCTTTTCCATTATGAGGAATTTATTCTCTATGTCATTTCACACACATAAGCAAAAAGATGTAGATTCAAGGATACGGACTATGTCATCGTGTAGAATATAAAACAGACCAGGAACAACCTAAGTGTCCCTCTCAACGGGGACCCTGGTAAACAAATCATGGCGCATCCATGTATCATAATGCCGTGTGGCTGCTGATGGGAACAGAGCAGACCCCCTCACGCAGCAAGAGTCCCAGTGCTTACGGTGGCCTGCAGAGCAGACAAGACCCGCCGGCCCCGCATCGGACCTCACCACACCCATGCTCCCCTCCCCACTCTACTCCAGTCGCACCGGCCTTCTCACAGCTCCTCACACATGCCACGACCTCCCACCCGGGCCTTTGCACGACCCCTTTGCACGACCCTCGCCCTGCTTGGGACACCTTCCCCCCAGGTTTGCCCACAGATGCACCCACCTCCTTCAAGGCCCGGAACAAATCTCTTAATGAGGTGTACCCTGAGCACCCTATTTGAAACGGAAGCTCCCGCCCCCACACATTTTCCTTTTCTCTCTCTCTCCGTAGTACTATTACCTTCTAAAACGCTATCTAGTATATTTAGGTATTTATTGTCTCTCTCACTCTAAAATGGAAAATCCAAGGGCAGGGGAGTTTATCAATTTTGTCCACTGATGCAATCCAAGTGCTCAGCACAGTGTGTGGAACATGGTGAGTTGTCGATATATATGCGTTAAATTTAGTTGAACACGCACACACACACACACACACACACACACACGTATACCTACACACATACGTAACCATACACACTTAGACCGCACAGAAAAAATCTTCGAAATATAGTGTTTAGTGAAAAAGAACCCTAAAATATACAAGCGTGAATAGTGTGCCTCTGTTTATGTTAAAAAAAAAAAAAAAGGAAAAACGGACCTGATGTACAAGGAGAACTGAAAAGGACATCAGAAGTTGTGTTCCCCTTGGAGGAGGAAGATTGAGGAGTTGAGAGAAGTGTAGAGAGTCTTGCTTCACACTGTATACCATTTTATACACTATTACTTTCTTCCTCCTTCCTTCCCTTTCTCTGCACAATATAACACAGGAGCCACGGGCCACTGATAGCTAACGAGCACTTGAAATGTTGCTAGTCCTCATGGAAATATATTGTCAGTGAAAAATACATACCAAATTTGGGAGGACTGCCCCCGAAACAGAATGGAAAACAGCTCATCAACAATTTTTACACTGATTGCATGTTGAAATGATACTATTTTGGATACACCGGTTTAATAAGATATATCACTGAGGTTGTTTTCACCTATTTCTTTGGGCTTTTAAAAACGTGGCTACAGTGAAATATAAAATCAGGAAAGTGACTTGCATTTGTAGCTCATATCAGATTTCTATTAGTGCAGCTCTCTGCCCCCAAACAAATCAGATAAATAGATAAATAGATACCCCCCCCCCACACACACAGACTTTAACACAAATGGTAGGGAGGCTTAGAGTTAGACATAACAGACCTGGAAGAAAACCAGTGTTGTTTTTACTTAACTCTTCTGAGCCTTAGTTTCCTTTGGATCATCTACACGGATCATCTACACCGCAGGATTAGAGTGGAAAATAAATGAGATCAATGGACACAGTGTACGTGGTACACAAAAGTGTACCACAAAATGGGAACGTGATGGAATTTTTTTTTCCAGAGGAAATAGTTCATTAGCCTAGTATGAAGCCATAAGTCCTCCCACTCAGCAGTGGGGCAGTATCATTTTTCTGAATTGTCGCAGATTGTATTACCTATGAGAAAGGAAAAGAAAGTGAAGTCACCCAATAAAGACATGAATCCTTTGCAGAAAAACATAAGCAGGAGATAAATGAAGGAACAAAAAGCTGAATTTTCCATGCAGGCTGCTACCATATTTCTGGATGTAGTTTCACGGTATTCGGTAGGTGCCAAATTGCTCATCAGTGAAAACTTTAATCGACAAAAGAAAAGGAAATGAGAAGCCGTGGACAGCCGCAGAGTGGGTACCACACCATCCAAGACAGGAGGGCAGGGTCTGAACGGACCTCACCTCCAGACGGAGTCAGTTTGGGAATGTGAGGAACAGTTCTATCCGGTGTGAGGTTGAGAGGGGAGCACATCAGCTGACCCTGTCGCTCTGGAAGCAAAGGAATTCCGAGAGGAGAAGAGGGAGAGCCCAGAACACCTGTTCAGTAAAGATCAAGTGCTATATTTGAAGGAAATAGCTTGGTTAACATACAATTTCAGGGGCGCCTGGGTGGCACAGCGGTTAAGCGCCTGCCTTCGGCTCAGGGCATGATCCCGGCGTTATGGGATCGAGCCCCACATCAGGCTCCTCTGCTGGGAGCCTGCTTCTTCCTCTCCCACTCCCCCAGCTTGTGTTCCCTCTCTCGCTGGCTGTCTCTATCTCTGTCGAATAAATAAAAAATCTTTAAAAAAAAAATACAATTTCAAAGAGAAAAAAGTGATACCAGATTTAAGGTACCCAAGGACAGTCTGTCTTTCCATTCCAGGTCAGTACAGAAGGGTTTCAACTGAGGCTGGACTATCTGTCAAACCACAGGGCCTCAAGGGGAATCATACGGACCTCCTGAAAATAAGAAGCTTGTGTAATGTAGTGTAGCCTTTATTTTAGAGGCCGAATTTATTTGAAAGGCTTTAGAAATGATTTTAGTGCTGCATTCAAAGAAACATTAAGAGGTCACTTAAATTTTTCAGTTACACTTTTCTGCATTTTATGGAAGAAATTTTGCATTACGGTATTTGTGAATCTGTGGAAACAAGAAGGCCCCCTGGCCGTATTGCTCAGGAATGTCACAGGTTTGCTGAATCAAAGACTATCAGAGATGGGAAAGTTCTTCAGGAGGCTGAGGCCCACAAGACAAAGCAGCTCAGAGATCATAGTGACAGTTACCATACAATCTGGGAACCTGGCTCAGCCATTTCCAAGCACAGGCGATAGGGGAGGAGCGGCAGATGAGGGCACGGAGGGACCAGGGAGAGCCTGGGGTGCCCAGTGCACGAGGGGAGACATCTGCGTTTTATTCTGGTTGCAGTGGGATGCTGTTGGAGGGTTTTATGCAGCGGTGTCATGTTTTTAAAAGATCGTTCTGGGTGAGTTCTGGTAAAATGGTGGTCATGGGGCAGCACAAATTTGGATCTTCCCAAATCCCCACACCAGAACAGGCAGAGTAACTAACATCCAAGACAAAACCCGAGCGACAATATTTATACAAAATTAGGAAATAAGGTAGCTGAAAAACTCCGGATTCCAAACTGGTGACAAAGCACCAGGAGACCCAATAATAGCGTCTACGCAGGAGAAGCAGGCACAAGCATAAAGGTCTCTGGCAAAACGGAGAACGAGAAAACCCACAAGAGCCAACAGGTAGGCATTCGCTACAGGACACTGCAGGCCAGTTTAATAACAGGGGCTGAAGCTGCCCAATCCAAAAGCCAGCGAGGGCAAGGGGTCCATGGCAAGGCCTAAACGGTCTGGAACAGTCTAGCCTCTGTGAACTTCTGCATCCAATCCAGCCAGGGCTCCCTTCCTGGACAGGACCCCATACCGAGGAGAAACTACTGGGGGTGAAATCAAAATTGAGCGGGACAGGAACAACTGCGGTGAAGGAAAGAAAAGATCCAGATAGAGGGGAGGCATATTTTCCAAAGCTGCGCCCCACAGTATCTCCCATTCTACATGTTCTTAATACACTATGGCCTTGACGTCCCTCCCATCTCCCCTCCCCCCACCCCGGAATCTGGGCGGAATTTTGTGACAAACGGAATCAACAGATTATGGCAGAAGTGACTCTAGGTGACTTCTGAGACCAGCTCCTACAATGCCGTGCCCTTCCACCTTGGCCCCCAGGGCAGCAGCCTCTTGGAGCCCAGCTGCCACACTGAGAAAGCCCAAATTCACCTACAGGGAGAGGCCATGTGTGTGTCTTCCAGCAAACAGCGGAGCCGAGATCCCAGCCAACAATGAGCTGAGGCCTCAGACAGTGGAGGACACAAGCCATCTCAGCTTGACCCCCTGGATCCCTGATCCACAGAATCCAAGAGCGTGGCAAGACGGCAATTTTTACCACTGACTTCTGGGGCGGTTTGTTACTCAGAATAGTGACAGAGATGCCATAGTTTTAATCAAAATTTTTGATCTTATGGAAAACTTATAAGGCATGTTTATTTCAAAAGTCTCCTTTGTTTTTGAAAAATTACAAAACAAATTCAATACAAGTGGAAGGATTCCTCTTTCAAAAGTGTAACTTAATGGATTGTAAATTTTCCTTTGCTTTGGATGGTAACCTCTTGTTAACAAATGCTTCAAAACCCATGCCAGGGAGGTTTGTTTTTTTCTAAAAGCAGCAGCCAGACTCATTCTGGGTCCCCCCCCCCCTTTTCTCTGTTTTTAAAACTTGTTTGCAAATGGCAAAAATGGGGTCAAGCAGGATGACCACATAATTTACCATCCAAACTGGGATAATTTTTCAAAACAGCTTTATTGAGATATAATTCACAAACCATAAACTCTGTCCATATAAAATTTACAATTCAATCATTATTTTTTTAGAATTATAGTCACAGGGTTCTGCAACCATCACTACAATCTAATTTTAGAACATTTTCGCCCCTCCATATCCCTGGCCAATTTGAAAGTAAAGGGAGCGCTCATAGTAAGTATGCAAAGACAGCAGGTATAAACTTGGAACCTCCAGGGTCTGTCCAGGGCAAACCAGAGTGTATCATCACCTGAAGTGGAGGTGTTGGAAAGACATCTGTATAACCTAATTCACAACAGTAGCCTGCTTTAAGAAACGTGGCTTTACAAGAGACAGATAATCAGAAATCGAATTCTCATTTCCTGCTGGGGGTAGGGGACGAGTATATACATTAGTGGGACCATTTCTGAAGACTGTTTGGCAGGGTCGGTTCAAGCTGAACATACGCAGACCCTATGCACTAGCAGTTCTACTCCAAGCTAGTGCGCAACAGAAATGACTACTTGCCATTTAATTCCCTTTACGCCAACTTCAAAAACATGCACCAGTCATCTACAATGGAGCCGAGCAGGATCGTGGTTAATTTTGGACAGGACTTAGTGACTGGAAAGGGCACAGGAAGGAGATCCCGAGGCGCTGGTAATGTTCCATTTCTTGAGCTAGGTGCTGGTTACATGGGTGTTCACTTCATAAACATTCAGCAAGTTGTGAGCTTTTAATGGGTACGCTTTTCTATATGAATGTTAGACTTTAATAAAAAGCTTACTTAAAAAATGGATAGGTTTATGTTTGCTAGCAGAATATTAAGAATCCGGATTGAGACAGGATTTCCAAGCCCATTAACCGTGAGCTATTTTAAAGGGAGTAATTAAGAACAGTTAGTGTTCACACAGTAACAAGGTGTTAATTTTCTTTTTAACACCTTTCCCTTGAACTAGAGGCAATGAAATTCCTAGGGAAAATAGAGGTGGGGAAAAGCAAAACTTCCTTCCCTTACAAAAGGAAATGTTTAAGATGGGAAAATTAACCACCACTTAGGAAGAGTGGAGGCTTTTTACTTTGAACTTTTAAGTGCTTTTGCGAACTAGGATAGTATTTTAGAATTGGAAGTACAATTCAAAATAATTTGATCAATTTCTTTAAGGAAAATTAAGGAAGTGAAAGTCCAGAGAACTGATAAAAGTTTCCCCAAATTACGTAGCTAGTTAGTATTAAGATGAGTTCAGAACCCATGGCTCTTGACTCTTCAACCATTATTAACTATTAATAATGATAGTTCCTCTTATGGCTTCCCATGCAGCAGTCTCTGTGATAACAGCATTGTTACTGATCTAACATAATTTCTGCAAGAGACAACAGGTATGAACAGTTGTCCCCATTTTACAGAGGCGGAAGCTAGAGCTGCTTAGAAAAGTTCACATACTCTGACAAGGTTGAACATCAGTTTAGTAGACAATCCGGGATTCTGATTAGTTCTCCCTCTACAGTCTAAGATTTAATCAGAGGACAATATTACTTCTTTGAATTAATAATACCTTGTCATGTTTCTAAGCTGAAGGGTAAATAAGTAAGTACATGCATTGTTTCTTGATCATTATGTCGTGAGGGAAAAAAGTGAGTAATTTATTTCTATGTTATAATCCAGCTATTCTCACTTATTCATATCTTAGGAAAATACACCCATCCCCTGGACCAATGCTATCTTCAATCGCAATAACACTTTCCTCTTGGCAGCCACCTATATATGAAGTGGCTGTGCTCAGCTTTCTGGAGTTATTCAACACCCAGGGAGATAACCTTGAAACATCACCTCTTTTAATGACACATCTTTATTTCCTTAGTAATGTTCTTGACAACATACAGTAGGTAGTGTTAAAGATTCACGGCCAACACATCAATTTCACAGTTTTCTTCTTAAGTATCCACGGATATATAAGATAAGATACTCCAAGTAGAGTTCTAAGTAACTATTCATACCCTAAAGTGTGAACAAAACACTTATTTTGAGTTCAATACAAATATAAGAAAAGTACGTTCAGATAAGACATATTAGATTTGGTAAGAGATAGCTTGCTTTAACATTTGATTTTCCCCAGATTCTTTCTAAATATCTAATCTACAGTAGAACTAAGACACTTAGGAAGCATAGGCTCATTTCTTGTGCATTGCAAAGTGTATTTCCTTTCAATTCATTCACACAGGAAGACTAGCAAGGTTAACAGAATGGTAGAAAAATGTCTTTTCTTTCCATATAATTGTCATATTTTTAAACTTCTGATATACAAGATGGAAGAAAGGAAAGATGCATGGCAAAGGCTCCCTGATTTAAGCTAATGTTCCCTCTCATTTACTTTTTAAGTTGTAAGTAGATAACTATGTAACATAAAAAATAAAATACAAGGACTGAGTAGAAATGATCATTTCGTTTGACTACACCCGAAAGATGATAAATATATGGCCTACTTTCTTTCACTCCCATGACAGACACCACTAATAGATCAGCTTTGCTTTCCCACCCAGCATGATCTCATAATCCTTCTTTGTTCGACCTCACAATCGTTCTCGATGCTAACATTTATCACTTATCATGTGTAAGGCTCGGTACCAACTGCTTTATGTGCCTTATCTCCTTTCATAGCTTCACAACATCCCCAGTGAGGTAGGAACCTACTATTATTCCCCTTTTAGAGACGTAGACACTGAGAATCAGATGTTAAGTCACAGTATTGGAAGGGGCTGAGCTGGCATTCAAAGCCAGGGACATTTTACTGCTGTGTCTATGCTCACAATGACTACACTATCGGAACCACATTCCACCGACTGACTGGATTTAGAGCATAAAAGATAAGCTATTTTCCATCCGGCTTCTCTAGGCATACATTCCTTCTATCACATCGCTAACAGGAGTCACAGAAAAGAAGTGTTAATGCTTTCAGGGGGAAAAAAAATCTTTCCGCAAAGCTCCTCATTGATTTTAGCCTTGTTTTTCATTAAAGGCCACACAAAGCGCATTCATGGGTTGCACATGGTAGCATTACTGTCCCTCAAATCCCGTCTCTGCTATGTTTCTGAGAAGTCTCTTAACTAAAGTAAACACATTCTGTTCTTTCAGGCCGTCTGTACACGCGTTTCATGTCATTCTTCTCTGGTAGTGCTTTAGTTTGCCCACATTTCTCCAAAGCAAATGGCATGTTTCTAGTGAGGTCTAACCAGCCCAGCGTAGAGGGGTTATCTCTACCTTCCATCTTCTGGCTGTCTTTATTATCACCTCTGAAGGCTGATTTTAATGCCAACTTCATATCTCTATTGACTTATGCTGACTATTTAATATTCTACTAAGTCAGTATAGGCCTCAAATTCCAAAGCAGCAGCAGCTAGATATAAGAAAAGGAAAGTAGAAGAAAGCTAAGTATGGGTCGAAGACGAAGGTTTAGGAAATGCGACTATTTCTGATAGGTGAGGCTGCAAATCCCCGTATCAGAGTAGATCTCGAAGTGGGATTTGTTCATATCTAAATAGGATATGCTTAGAAGCAAAATTCGGTAAAAGCAATCCAGTCCAAAATGTTCTCTCCTACTTTGCCTGAAATCATTTAAAGGTTTATTGTGATAAATACGCAAAAACAAACAAGCAAAAAACCAAACCAAAACAAAAACTCATCAATAATCCTATGGATTATCGGAAAATCATACACCTTGTGAGTTTTAAAAAGAAAGTAATTTGGTTTAGTAAACGATCTAAGGTTTGGTATTAAGATGATAACTTTTTGACTGGGACAAAGCTGGGAGGAAGGTGAAGAAAACTGGGAATCTGGGGATGGGTGTTGCAGAGGAGAAACGAAAATCCATTCTGGGGGATGGATATGATAACCATGTTTTGCAAAATAAAAATTAGGACTCCCAGATGAATAGAGGTCAGAGGATTTGGAACTGGCACAGTAGCCAAATGCCTGAGACACACTGAGACTTCACTGATGGGCAGGCCTGGAAAACATCACCATGTGAGCCAGGTGGCAACCAGCAGGCAGCGGGAGGGCTGTGGATGGTTTCAGAAGCCAAGTTCACCCTCGTGGCTTTTCAACCCAGGACCAGTTAAGGTGTTGCTTTCTTCTCCTCCAAAACCCAAGCGCAGATGTCATTTATCTCTAAATCACACATGGACATGGAC